>NW_027397138.1:355060-406725 GCF_003265705.2 Callorhinus ursinus | reverse complement strand
AAGGGCTCCAAGGCTCATTATTGGGACACCACTGTAAGGCACCTGGTAACATTATTTTCCTAAAGATACGTGGTTCATGTAATGCCAGGTTAGTACCAGGGTATCGCACCAGGTGGAAACATGAAATTAGGTCAAGCACAGCAGCTCACTATGTAAGAAAACTCCCACCCAGCAGGGCCATCTGTGTTCCTGGAGAATGGATGATGGAAGCAGAAGCTGGGTTACCACTGGTCACGTCTACCCCAGAAAATGATGTGTACTTGGGTGACTGTTTAGACAAGAGAACTTCTAATGTCCTTTCAAATTCTATGAGAAGGGATGTTTGAGGAAATGTTTATGTAAAGGATTGTGGTTTTTTTTTTTTAAGATTTTATTTGAGAGAGAGACGGAGAGAGAGAGAGAGCTCACACACAAGCAGGGGGAGGGGCGAGGAGAGAAGTGGGGCTAGATCCCAAGACCCTGAGGTCATGACCTGAGCTGAAGTTAGGTGGTCAACCGACTGAGCCACCCAGGTGCCCCTATGTAAAGGATTCTGATGGTTTGTCTGAATGTTGAAAAATAGTTGTAAACTGTATTTATGAAGTATTCAAGCTGTGGACTTAGACTTTCCTCAGTTCGAGTCCTTTCTCTGCCCTTATGAGCTACTACCTTGGGCAAACCTCTAGACCTCTCGAAGCATCACTTTCCTTTTCCATGAATAATATTTGCTATATTTGTAGAAGGCAGTATATTCAGAGTGTGGAATAAGCTTTCTAACCGCATGATCTTGTGCAAGTTAACTGACCGTCATGAGCCTCAGTGTGTGGTAAAATGTGGAGGATAACAGTATCTTTCCAGAAAAATTGTGAGGATTAAATGAATGAACAATGCAGAGGGCTTGGAACAGTGCCTGGCTCTGATAAAATCTTTAATTGGTTTTAATTATTATTGTTACTATAATCTTGGAAACAACTCACAGTTTTCCACTTTTCATCTAGGAGTTTCTCATTTTATAAATTCCATCACTGTTTGTCATTTTGCTTGAATTCTCAAGAGTAGAATAAAAGTTGAAAATTTAGAAATGATTAGAATTCATGCCCTAAACCAGGCAGCCACCCTCTCAACAAGGCACCATATACTTAAAAAGCTAGAAGGAATGTTTTTGTGTTGAAGTGGACAGGAAATAGCTTATTTCCAGAACCTAAAGTATCTGCACAAAACTGATTTTTTTTTTTAATTTTGAAAATGTTCCGAATATGTGTAGGACAGATTTAAAAATGCTTCTCCATATGTTTTTAAAAGAAGACCTAGGAAAAGTTACTAAGAAAATTGCCCTAGTTTTATTAAGTATTTATTCCAAAGTCAAGATAAAGAAACAGAGTTTCTTCTAACACGCCCAAGTTAATAACTGATATTAGCTCTTGTGAGCGACTCAGGTTTGGTCTTACTAGTCCTCTCTTGTGTCACGCTGGTATACAGCACTGTCTCTCTCTGTCCCTTTGTCTCTTTCTCTGTCTCTGTTTCTCTCTCTCTCTCTCTCCCTCTCTCACACACACACACACACAGACACACACACACGAAAGAAGATAAAGAACCTTAACTAAGCTGTTTGTTTCCCAAAGTTCTCTGGGATGACAATACAGACATTCTAGCAAGAAGAATTATGATTCATTCCATAAATCTAACATCCTTAAAGGATGATCCGGGTCCTGTCTGGTTATGGAGAGTGGTCTTTTCTTGTGAACCTTTATGTGCCAGGAACTGTGGTAATTGCTTAACATAAATGATTTCACTTAATCCTTAGAGTCATCCTGTGTGGTAGGTATTACTTTCATTTTAGATAACGAGTTTAGGCACAGTACTTTGATGACATACACACAGCTAGGGATTGGGGTGAGAAAAGCCAGGATGTGAACCATGGGCTGTGTGACTGCAAAGCTGGTACGGTTGGTCACTCTCTGTGCTGCCTTGCATTGGGAGGCGCCCGGGACACAGCGGGTGCTGTTGGGATATGGTGGTCTCCCAGCACTCTACCTGCTTTGGTGCTTGGCCCCGGGCACAACACAAGTTGGTTCAACTGGTCTTGACCCTCCTAGGCTTCCTCCCCTCTCCCTCCTCAACCTTTTCCAAAAGAAAATTAAGAACCCCCTCAAAGGCAAATGCAACTAGTAATCACTTTGTCCCTCCCTCCCAGGGAGCTGTGCAATTTAACTAACAAAACCAGCAGTTCTTCATCAGGAATCAACCCCAAAGGGAGCAGGGGATATCTTACTCTGCTCTTCTAGCACTGCCTGGACCTTGCAGATAGGACGCCCAGGCTGCAGGATCGTCTCACTAATGGTGACAAATGTGTAAACAGTGTAGTCATGTGAATGACTCACTGGGACCAGCACAAACTGCCCTTCCGAGGGCACAACGCAGAGTCCCGTCTTCATCAAGGGAAGGACAGCATGTCCTGAAGGAGGAGAGGATCAATTCTTCAGTCCCAAAGGGTCCCCTGCCCCTGCTTTGCAGTCACTGAGTAACATAGTTATGCTATGGCTCCTGGTGAAGGGAAGGGTGGGGAAGGAGAAGGGGAAGGCGGGAGAAGACGATGTGGTAGATGGACTGGACAAAACATGCAATACTTAGCCCCGAACCACCTGACTTTAGACACTTTCCACATTCTCTTTATTGGCGATGGATCTAATGATGTTTCCTTGAGTCAAAGTTGACCTAAAGTGAGACCACATTCCACTGAATCGCTGGGACCAGACCTCTAGGAATGGATTCTATGAGATAAAAGGTAGGATGAAAAGCCCTTCATTTGTTCCAAAAATACTGACTGAGCATTTACTAAGTGCCAGACACTATCTGAGGTGCTGAGACCTCAACCAGTGAACAAAACTGAAAAAGCCTCTATTTTTGTGGTGCTTAAATTCTTGTGAGGGTGGACAGATGTAATCAAACAATGTGTCCAAAGACGACAAAAAATGTAGAGACAAATAAACCTGGTAAGGAAGATAGAGAAGTGTAGAAGGGATCAAAAGCACAGACTCTGAACTGGGCAGGAACGTGGTGTGTTCTGGGAAGGCAGGTGGGGCTGGAGGATGAAGAAACCAAGCTAGGCATGGAAGCTAGGGCGAGCAGAAGCGGGCGGTACGCACGCATGTGTGTGCTCTCCTGCACTCCTAGTTGGATCCTGGAGCACCTTGGGCGGATGTTGGCTTTTACCCCTAGTGAGATGGGAAACCAGTGGAGGGCTCTGAGTGGGGAAGAGACATGACAGAACACATGGCCAGACTTCCCAGAGTTCCTTGCAGCATACCGCAAACTAACCTGCCTTCCTAAACAGGTGTACTGGCCTTGCTCTTCAGAACTCTTTCTTCTGCTGCTAAATTGCCATTTGTGTATATTTTTTTTCCCTTGGCCATAGCATCTTCGGTATCAATGCTCATCTGTCCAGTATAGCCTGACACCATTTTAAATACAACCCTTCAAGACACGGACTATCTTACAAAATGCCTTTATCCACACAACAGAACACGCATTTAAATAAATGACAAGGGGCCATTTCTATCCAAGCAAATGTGTTTCTTTGCAGCCAACAGCTCAGTCCTATAACAGTAATGTTTCTATTTCAGAAAGCAAGTCTATTATGTCAACAACAACCCTTTAAGAATCCAAAGTTGTCACATGATCCCCTCACTCTATGCAGGACAAGTCAGGATCCAACAAATGAAACACCTCTCTCTCGCAAATTATATCCCATTTGGATTTTGTTTTTAAACCATCTTTTTGGGCGCCTGGGTGCCTCAGTTGGTTAAGCAACTGCCTTCAGCTCAGGTCATGATCCTGGAGTCGCGGGATCCGGGATCAAGTCCCACATCAGGCTCCCTGCTCA
The DNA here is from genome assembly GCF_003265705.2 of Callorhinus ursinus. Lineage (NCBI taxonomy): Eukaryota > Metazoa > Chordata > Mammalia > Carnivora > Otariidae > Callorhinus > Callorhinus ursinus. Next base: position 402,863 of record NW_027397138.1, on the reverse strand, counting down.
GCAGGGAGTCTGCTTCTCCCTCTGACCCTCTTCCCTCTCGTGCTATCTCTCATTCTCTCCCTCTCAAATAAATAAATAAAATCTTTTAAATAAATAAATAAATAAATAAAAAGTTAAAAAAAAATAAACCATCTTTTTAAACCTGTCATTGGTAAATAGGTTTAGAATCTAAAATTGCCTCAAAGATATTTTATGAGAATCCAAGAAAGGAAAGGAAATGATTATTTATTGGGGTCTACTGAATTCTTTGAATATGGTGTTTCATGTTAGTACGAATGTTGGAACAGAGACACGAAAAAGCATATCCATGACTACCTGTCTTTAGTTTTCATTTCAAACCCATATTACTTATACATTCCCAAAGAACAACTTCAAATGTCATATTTTGCAAGCTTGTGGTTTCAAGTTGCTGATTTAAGGTCTTACTGACCTCTGTACAGAATTCTAACAATTTTTTTCCTGCTTTGTTGGCCTGAGGGTGATGACGGAATCAAACATGCTTATAAATAGGGCCAAATAAATGGAAAACTCTCTCACAGAAAAGATACCGTTTTATGAAAAAAAAAAATACCTGCCAGAGTCGGTTTTTTTTTTAAACCTCTCACCCACTGACATTTCTGGTCCAACAAGTTTTCTTCTCGATGTAGTTAAATGTCAACAAAAGTGTAACTTCTTAATTATCTAAGTAGCCTGAGTCACAATGATAATGCATATATCACTTCACTTAGGAAACATTTTATTCTCAAGTTCATTAGCTGTTTTTACGAGAATATTTACACAGCCATTCGAAAGAAGATAATGCTTTCCCAGTCACTTTCTCTACTGCAATAACTGGCCTGGGTTGATGCTCTTCAATATTACATAAGAAAGCCTAACTTTGCAAAGATGGAGGTAAAGCAAGTGAAGGAACTTCCCCTCTCCTGGTACTTGGTTGGTACCTCCCCTAGAACAGCAAGTCCCAACTCTGATGCAAAACAGAAACTCCTGGGGTAGGTTTTAAAAATACACAGACACACACAGACACACATATATGTACGCATACATGTATATATGTATGTATGTATATACAGAGAGAGAGAGAGGAGATGCCCAGGCCTAACCTGAACAGATTCTGACTTAACTGGTCCAGGATGGGCCTGGGCATTTTTATCTTATTTTATATTTTTGGAGAGAGAGAAAGAGCGTGGGGGGGGGGGGCAGAGGGCGAGAGAGAATCTCAACCAGACTCCCCACTGAGAGCAGAGCCTGATGAGGGGCTGGATCTCATGATCCTGAGATCATGACCTGAGCTGAAATCAAGAGTCCGACACTTAACTGACCGAGCCACCCAGGTGCCCCAGGCCTGGACATTTATAAAAATGTGCACCTCAGCTTGAGAACTATAAATCTAAAAGGAGATTTAACTTACTTTTTCTCTCTTTCCTTCCTTCCTTCCTCCTTTCCTTTCCTTCTTTCTCTCCACTCTCCTCTGTCTTTTTTCCTTCTTTCTATTCTTCTCATTTTCCTTCCTTCCCCTTTCTTTCTTTCTAAAGTGACTACCTATTTGAAATAATTCTATTTTTAATTGAAACAAGCAAAGAAAATTCCAGATAAATAATGCTGTAACGACAGAAGATATAAGCACACTACAAAGAGAGGGAAATCATATTGCTTAGATCAGTGGTTCTTGATTAATTCAGATTTTCAAATTTATTTTGCAAGCACAGGATACTACACAGCCATATATTCAGTGCAGACAACAGATAAATCTCATTCAGCCTCAGGGACACTGACTGCAATAGTCTTTGACTGCTGTCTGTTGTTCACTTCTGTCTTCAGTGATTAATTTGTTGTTACTTCAGCATCTCTTATGTGGCTGAGACTTTAATACACCTGCCAGGAAGAAACAGGTGAGCATGAAGCTTTCACAGGGAGATTAAGGGGCCTCCTCGGTGACTAAGGTGGGTAGAAGTTTGAACTCTCTCCCTAACTTATGTTCAGTTACTCAGAATGGTAGAACAGTCTGATGGAAACCAAGCTGCCGAGACACACTGGAAGTTCCTGAGGAAAAACATATGCTTCATGAAGAAATGTAGAGTCTGGTATAAACACAGTGATTCGGCAATAGAACTGGAGGACAAGGGGTATTGCCAAGATGACCACCAGTTTCTGGAAGTGTCCTGAGCCAGCTCTCCTGCTTGGTGTGACCCGGGGAAGGAAGGAGCCGTGTGGGAAGAGAAGAGATGCTGCAGCCGACTTGGAATTGCTTTGGGAGCCACAGCCATGGACATGTGTCGCTCCAGGCAGTGGAGGCTGGGGAGAAGGGGTCTAAAGTGTCGCTTCAAGTGGCAGCAGCTGGTTTAGTGCAGTCGCTCCTACTGATTCAAGAGAAGCATACAAAACACTCCTTTTGGACTCACAAACAACTGGGGTGTAGGTGAAGACTAGAAGTAACTTCCTACAAGATTAGATGTCTCAGGTGAGAAGGTAGGGTGGGAAGGTTGTAGCCTATGAGATTCTAGTTTCGATCTTATGTAACCTCATTTGTACGGATGGGGTGAGAAAAACAGGGACATTTGGGTACATTCTTCAATTTCCCAGTTACCAGACCTCATCTGTATTACCCTGAAGGGCCCATTTTCTCTTTCCACCCCAGTCTGTCCTGCACGTGGCTAATATACAGAGAGATTAAAAGAGGTCAACATGACATATCACCACTGGCCATTCTGAAGATTGGTTGTCTTCATGGGCAGACAACTGGACCAGTCACAGCGTAGAAACTCTCCCCTCCAGGCAGCTTTCTCTAATTGCATCAGCAGACCCTTAGGGAGGAATCCTCCTCTCATTTACCTAGGCTGTTGAACCAAATACACCACAAATCCTCAAAATGTATATTGCATTTAAAGTAAAGAAAACCACATTAGGTGAAGTGTAAGATTTGGGGGAGACACAGGGATGCATTTATTACTGATATATATTTACGAAATATAGAGGATATAGTTTTAATTCTGACATATGTTTATATATATTCAGAATATATATATATATATACATATATATATATTCTGGATATATAATATTAAAATTTCAAGTAGCTACAGAATTCCTCTGATTCCTCTCCGGCATTCACCATTTCCAATTTGCAGTGATCTTGCCTAGCCCACCTGCTGATTAAAGATCTTGTTATAAGTTAGGCCACATTTCTGTATAGTTAAAACCTTGCTTCAGGGTATATCTTGAGGGCATATAGGTCGATGGACCTTTGCATGCTTCTTACATAGAATTATCCATGTAAGCTTGCTCATATTTCAATTCCATATATTCATGGGGAGATGCAATTGATTATTGGGGTCCAGCATTGATCTGGATGAACCTGGAAAAGCCATTGAATTTCTCTCACATATGTAAAAAGGGAGTAATGTTTTTATTAGAAACATCTCAAAGATTCATACCACCTCTGAAATACTGAACCTAAATCTGAACATTTACATAGTTGAAATAAAGCTATCTTTGCTCTTTGCCTCCTCCTCAGTCAGGGTGGTATACAGCCAGGAAAAAAAGGAAGGGCGTGGGGAGAGTCTCCTTAATTGGAAAGAGATATCTCTTGAAGAAAGGACCATTTTCTAAAGGACCCATCTCATTCTAAAAACAGGACCATGAACAGAACCAGCCATCTCATGCCAATATGACTGTGCATTTAAAGCAATGGATGCCCAAGCTGGCCTCTTGCCTTGCACTGCCAAAGGAAACAAGAAGGCAAATCCACAATCCTCCCAACATGATAAACTCCATTTGTCACCTCCTCACACGTGCCTCCAAGACTAAACTTGTTTCTTGGTGGCTCTGTTTCAGTTAAGTGCTCTTAGACCTCAATCCAAACACTTTTCTCTTAGGGCTGGCTCAAAATATTGACCACTATGAGTTTCCATATTTATATTTCCAATTTTGGAGGACTTTAAAAACTATTATGGAACCAAGTACTATCTTAGGGAATAGACTGTATATCTAATTTATACAATGAAACCTGGCTGCAGCATTAATACTGTAATAAGACTGAATAATTTAACCGAATTGTATTACATTCTTTGTGCTATAAATCCTTTCCTTTACGTTTGTGTTTTGGGCAAAATCCTCAATTTAGCCTTGCAAAAAAAGCTTTTGTCTTGCTTTTATATTCTCTGGCACCTTTGGCATCTTCTCCATTTCTTTTTATTTGATTTCCTTATTGCTAGATTCATTCCTAATTAGTAGAGTCACTGCAGCTGAAAACAATGACAATTTAATGGAGTGAAGCAGATCTACTATCTTGGGTGGAAGTGGGATGATGTGGTTGGCAGTGCCTCGCACATTCTCATTAGCTGGGTGCTGGAAAACATTAACACCTTCACCCTAGCAAAGGAGAAGGGGCTATGTCTCTAGTTGGCATTTTACTTATTTGTATGTTTCAGTATTACACTTGAAGTGGCGCAGATGGAAGGAGCCATGCAGATCATCTGGTCTGGTGGTGTTCCAGGGACACATATCCACTACCAAGGAATTTTTTATTTGCCAATGGGACCAAAAAATAAGGATCATGCACTGAGTTCATCAAACAGCTAAAATTTATTCACTTACTTTAAAGGATGATCACTTACTCTGCAATTATATTCTCAGTTTTTTTAATGCTAAAATGTTTTTTTTCCATGAAATGATGGTGATTTTTCATTTTTAACATCCTTACACAGGAAAATGAAATATAGCAGATCCGTGTCAGCAACCCTATTATAAATATGGTCTTGAAAGTTGAAAGTCTGGGGGCCACACATCTGGTCTGATCATCCATTTCATTGTGATTTGGGGGAAATGAGGCACAGTAGTTACCTGGCTTGCAGGCAGCCACCCTGCATACTCAATGGCATCAAAGCCCCGTGGCCTTGGATAAACTCATATTCTCATACTATACCCCTGTGTGAAGGAAAGTACGTGCTGTCTGCATCAAAGTCACAAGAAACAGCTGAAATGTTGTGTTCTGTTTACCATGCTCTTGTTTGCAGTTTGGTCACGTGAGAGTTAGAGCCGACATTTAAAAAAATATAATTTCTCTCTAAAAACAAACCAAATCAGAAAAACAACCAAGGCAAATGGTCCCCAAAGATTGACCTCTTCAACAGACTCTACCCTTGGAGAGGTCAGTGTGGAGTCTGTTCACTTTTTGTGCAGATGATGATGGTGGTTTCAAGGCCTTCTGCAGTCATTCAACTTTGCAACAGCACTGGGGTTCTAACTTTTGTTGTTGCTGTTGTTGTTAAGCACAGAGGGCCCACTGGACACTCCACTGGACACTGGGAGAGGGACAGGAGGAGTCCTCGCAAACATCCCAATATGAAAAAGATTTCAAGTCATTTTTGACACTGGAATAAACGTTAGGTTTCTCTGACTGAGACTGCAAGTGTTCTTCGTCAAGGGTGTTCTGATCGAACCAGCAAACCCTCGGGGAAGAGCCTTCCCTTCCTTTCTGTTGTCGGTTTTGCCACGCACACCAACACTGCTGGGTAAACAGTGTTGCACGGAGCACCGGAGGCTGGCGAGCAGGCGGAACCTATTTTGATTGTTCCTCTGAAAAAAGGGAGCTAATTGGCAGAAGAACAGAAGTGAGCAAGCAGAAACTTAAGCATGATTCTTTATTCACTCTTTAAACCCTTCCTACAAAGCCAATTATGTTTTAGCTTTCGGTTCTGCAGTTTAGAAATATAATGTTAGATACCATAAAGCTGATCGATTTCCCAGGGAAGGTATTGATAATATTCCATGTTTTCTAAGAGAATATTCCCCAAATGAAATCCATTGCCTAATATTATTGATATCATGCTCTCCCTACAGCAAACTTGAAATGTAAGGAAAGAGGATTCGACTCACTATTTCTTGTTAGTAAAGTTAATGAGTCCCAGAAGTAGCTAATAGAGTTGTCCTGTTTTATCACTAGGGTGCTCAAAAGTTCAACCTTCCCTTTGTTCTCCTTGAGAGAAACTCTTCTTACAGGTGTTACCAAGTTTGCCAAATTGTGTGGTATCTTATTACCTGTCTTCCTTCCAGACAGGGCGGAGATTCTATCTTCATTTTTGTGTCCTCCAAGACCTAACTCAGACTCCTCAGTACTCCATCAATCATCGAGCACATATTTAGGTGCCTACAAAGGGCTGGGGAGTGTGCTGGCTATTGGGGGTTGAGAGGTGAAGACTGTCTAGTAAGAAGACAGATAATTCTGGAAGGCACAACATAAAGAGCAAAAAGACCTGAGCGAGGGGAAGTCAGGTGGGGGTAGATCTGTCTGACCGGCTTTCTAAAGGAAGTGACGTTTAAGGGGAAACCTGACTGATGAGTAGGAGTTTCCCCAAGTTCTCTTTTTCTTTGTCTTTTCAGGTTACTGGAAAACCTGGTGAGGTTTGTGGCTAGGAAGATACAGTTCAGTGTGTCATCTGCTGCAATGGTCGATGTGAAAAATGTTTTTACTCTTAATGCTCACTTCCGATAGTACCTTTCATGTTGATTACATGCCAGTATGTCTGAGCGGCTGGGCCTTGCGGTGCAATATTCTCATGCTCCCCTAAACTTGGCTACTGAAGTGAACCTCATCAGCCCTGCTTTGTGGGGGGGTCCCTTATCTCCCCTGTTAGGGCCAATCTGTGAATAAATTCTCCTCTTTCCTACCCCAAGGCAAGGAGGAGGTGAAGAAATTCTTCATTTTAAAGGAATTAGCAGGCGCCTGGGTGGCTCAGTTGGTTGGGCGACTGCCTTCGGCTCAGGTCATGATCCTGGAGTCCCGGGATCGAGTCTCACATCAGACTCCCTGCTCAGCGGGGAGTCTGCTTCTCCCTCTGACCCTGCTCTCTCTCTCTCTCAAGTAAATAAATAAAATCTTAAAAAAAAAAAAAGAATTAGCACTGAAAGTTGTTCTGACTCGACTGCTGAGAGGTGTGACCCTCACAGTCATCTGAATTACCATCCAAGAGGAGTCTCAGAGACATTTAGGAGAGAAAGACAAATGTGTCAAACCTGGAGGTATGAATGGTATGCATCTTGTAACGTATACGTGAGTAGGAATGTTAGCTTTGGAGAGATAAACAAGCCCCCTCTCCTTTTCTGTTTACTATTTTCTCTCCCTGAAATTTTAAACTCCGTGAGTATATAATGCAAACAGTGACGGAGGGCTTACCTCTTTTCACTGACACACGCACACACAAGGGTGGAGGGGAACATAGCCCTCCAGAACTTCCTGCTTAACTTCTCACAGCAACTTCCTCCATTTAAGATGGGCTGTGGTCCCTGAGGGAAGCCTCCGGCATCTGAATTTGGCAGAGAATCCCATTCCCATGGAAGTTAGGGCTGCCCTCAGACTCCCAAGGAACAGCCTGGCGAGGTTCTCACCCATGTGCTTCTGGCTTCTTTGGGGAATGTGTGCACCCGAAGTGGACCGATGAGGGGTCTCCAATATTCCCCAAATCACTCAGACCCACAGGTTACTAGAAACTTCTTGTCTCTGAGGATGGGGAAAATGAGGTCTATGTCAATCTTCACCAGCACACGGCTCGGTTCTCTTGCTGCTCTACAAAAATGAATGTTGGCAGCACTTTACACATCAAAACCGTCCAAGTGGAGCCTGACCTTTGGGCCTTGGGATCCATGCTGAATTCACATTCATTTAGATTTGACCCCATTTCAAGTGTTCAGAGAAATGTGAAAGAATTTTACAATAGCCATCCCTCCCAAAAAATTGAATGAAACATGAGCAGGAAAAACAAATGGACAAGTTTGTGAGAATGGTTGGCTTCATCTGTAGTTGCAAACAGAAATAGGCAATTTGTCAGAGTTTAAATTGCCTTATAAAGTATCTTTACACAGCAGAGATGGTCAGAAATGCATTTTTTTTTGGCCCAAATTTCCTTCCATTTCTCCCTTGAGACCACTCTTTCCTACTTTTTATCCCATCTTTCTGACCCTCTGGCTTTCTCTCTCTGGCTTTGACTATGTAGACAGTTTCAATTTCATCACACACATGGGTCAAATCTTATTTTAGGAATCACCATGGCTGTAATAGTAGTAAAAGGAGCAAATCGTTTTGTGGACTCTATTCACATATGCAAAACACAGCCTCGGCTACCAAGTCCTGCCTCCCAAGGCTGGTGCGGTATCCAGAGCACAGCTTGGTAAGGCCCTTGGGCCTGGCTGCCTTGGTGTCAAGGTCTTTACTGCCTGGCGCTCTGTATAGATTTTGGAAATAGAACTGATGGCTCAAACCTTTTTATCTTGATAAATCAGGTCAACAAACTTCAGTCAAGAAAACTGGTGTGGGTAGGCACAGACACTGATAGGCATTCAGGTAGCCCCCGATCTATAAATATCTATAAACAACCACTAGAAAGGAAGAGCTCTGTGGCCCTTCGCTGGTGATGTTCTGCTAATCTCACTTTCCCTCTTCCGTTGGTCTGAAGGCCAGCTTCCCTTGCCTTGAAGGTCCAGCCAGAAATGCTCCTCGTCTTCCCATTCAGAACCCGGAGCCAGGCCAAGGTGGAAGTCTGTTCCTTCTCTGTGGTTTTCAGAGCAAAGTGCCCTGTGCACACGTGGGACTCCCATTTGTCTCTTGCACAGGGATTCTCTTGTTTCACTAAATAGACTGTATTCCTGATTCTACCCCTATGCCTGGTTCAATTCAATCAGTGTACGCTGAACAACTTTTCTTTCTGAAATGCAGTGTTTGAGAAATTGTGGTCAGTACTCTAACAGCTCGATGACCAGAGGAGTCAAATAGACTTTGAATAGGCCAGCCTGGGACATGATAAACTTTCTGTAATTTGTTCCTATGGACAAAGTGCACCAAGAGTGCCAAACAACCAAACTAAAAACGAACTTTTAGAACCCAGGACTCAAAAGTAGAGCCTGCTCAGAGGACGGTTAGCTGCTTCTGATCTCTAACTGGAGGAAAGGGTTCTGTGTTTCTGCTTCTGGGAGCAGTGGTGGTGCCAGAGAAGGCAGTGGGGACGGTCCCCGTGCTGGGGTCTGGCCGCTGACCCTGCCGTCGGTGCCCCTCGCTTACGGAGAGCTGTGTCAAGTGTCAAGGCCCCTCGGTGAGAAAAACCGTCAAGGGGCTTCAACTGCGCTGACGTGAATGAAATACGTCGATCTTATTTGTTTGTTTGCACATTGGTCAGTAACTGATCTATAAAAAAAACAATGATTCTATTCTCTTTCATTCATTTTTAAATCCCTTCCTATGTTTTTACCCCTTGTACTTACTGTTCTGTTTCAGAGAGAGATACCAATACAGATTTCCAGGGGGAAGAGAGCTTGGACAAGCCTGCTACTACAGGCCACAGCCAGGAGTCATTCCCCACCAATAATCCTGGATGTTGCTGAGGCAGGAGCTAAATGTGGTAAATGTCAGCAAATGAACCGAATGGCATAGAACCCAAAATCCACCAGGGAAAAGGGCAAAACCATGAACACATTTTCAGCGGTAACCAGATCAGACTGTACCTGCCAATCCCTAATAAATAGAATGGGATCAAGAACTGAAATCTTGAGTTCTCTTTCCCATCTTGCAAGATGGCGGGCGAAAAGGCTGAGAAGCCAGATACTAAGGAGAAGAAACCTGAAGCTAAGAAGGCTGATGCCGGTGGCAAGGCTAAGGGTAACCCCAAGACTAACACGCCAAAGAAGGGGAAGCCCCACTGCAGCCGAAACCCTGTCCTTGTCAGAGGAATTGGCAGATATTCCCGATCGGCCACGTATTCTGGAAAGGTCATGTACAAGAGGAAGTATTCGGCTAAGCTAGAGGCACTGACGGCAGCAAGTCCAGGGTTGAAAAGAAAAAGGAGAAAGTTCTTGCTACTGTCACAAAACCAGTTGGTGGTGACAAGAACAGTGGTACCCGAGTGGTTAAACTTCGCAAAATGCCTAGGTATTACCCTACTGAAGATGTGCCTCGAAAGCTGTTGAGCCACGGCAACAAACCTCTCAGTCAGCACGTGGGAAAGCTGCGAGCTAGTATCACCCCCGGGACCATTTTGATCATCCTCACCGGGCGCCACAAAGGCAAGAGGGTCGTTTTCCTGAAGCAACTGAGCAGTGGCTTGCTAATCGAGTTCCTCTGCATAGAACACACCAGAATTTCATCATTGCTACTTCTACCAAGATTGATATCAGCAGTGTGAAAATCCCCAAACATCTCACTGATGCTTACTTCAAGAAGAAGAAGCTGCAGAAGCCCAGACACCAGGAGGGTGAGATCTTCGACACCGAGAAAGAGAAATACGAGATAACAAAGCAGCGCAAGGTTGATCAGGAAGCTGTGGACTCGCAAATTCGGCCAAAAATCAAAGCTGTTCCTCAGCCTCAGGGCTACCTCCACTCTGTGTTTTCTCTCACAAATGGAGTCTACCCTCACGAATTGGTGTTCTAAATTTCTTACAAAGAACTTAATTAAATAATAAAAAAAAGAACTGAAATCTTCTTTGGAAATAGCTCTGTTCCAGAATTTCACAGAAAAATATTATAATAAAACTTCATGTACATGAAACTAGGAAAATAGATATTGCATTAACCAGGATTAAATTACACACACACACACAGTAAGAGGGTAGCATAGGGGGCGAGAAAGCAGCAAATGTCTGATTTGGATTAAAGACGGGTGAACAAACTCCTTGAGGGCAAGGATTGTACATTTATGCTTTTTGGCTGAGAGACACAGTGTGCGGAGCACGGCTAGAAGCAAACATGATCTGAATTCCAGTTCTGCTGCCTGATAGCTGTGTGATTTAGGCCAATTACTAGAAAATTATGACTATTTCTTAGGAATGTCATGGAAAAACCAATTAGCCATAGTAGGTGCTCAATAAATGAAGCTTCATTTCTCATCCCTTCTCTGCACACTCTGTAGCCCCAAATGTACCTAGGAAGACATTATCAATGTTCAACAATGTTCTTTCTTGATGCTCTGAGCTTTTTCTTATTGTCTCAAATGAGTTATGATGTCTCTGAGGGATTCAACATTTTACCTTTCATATATCTTTTGTCGGGAAGCTATCAGCAGACACAATCCACCAAAATGAGAGATTAAATAAGCAAACAGAGCCACACATGGGACCCAGAAACAGGGAGTCTGATAAAGGAAAGAAATGAAGGCACTCCCAGTGTGGAGGCAGGAAGTCCTAGGGTCACAGCAGTATCCATGGGCCTAGAGAACTCTGTCAGGACAGTAGCTGGAGAGAGAGGGCTCCTGCGGAGATGCATCCAGGAAAAGAAACAACAAACAGATTATCTGACAGGAATTACAGGTGGAAAATTGACAGATGTTTCACAGAGCTGTTGGACGGTATGAGAAGACATATCCAGAGATTCAAGGAAACTTCACGAGTGAAAAGAAAGTTAGACACGGAGCTTCTTCAGAGGAATTACGCTTATAGTACTCTGGCTTGTCTTAGCTGTAAACATTACTTATGTCTTCATAGTTCTGAAGACACTGATATGGACTTAGGCAAATTTTTGACATAACCTTGTGGTGGCAAAGGGGAAGACAAAGAAAGACTAAAATCTTCACCTACTGTATAAGATGTAATAGATACTGCTTAAAAGGACGAATAAAGAGATCTGAGGCATGCGTGAATTTAGCGATCCGACAGTAACTACCAGAAGAAACTCAAAATGGTGAAAGTGAATTCCTCCGGGGTGAGGGCTGAGGGAAGGGGGTGCCAAGGAATAGCTTTTGCCTTTTAGCATGACTTGTCTTTTTAAATTATTTGCCTGTTACTGTGATAAAAAGAACAAATTTAAAGATGAGGACAGTAATTGCATTTTAAAGTCATAAAATTCAAGGACTATAGAATAAAATTGTAACAAAGGGGGTAAACAAAGTCTCATTACTAGAGGTAAAATACTTGGCAACGAGTCTGGGTCCAGAAACCTTGCCTTCTATTTCTCATTCCCCTGCAGCCCCCACCACATGGCACACCCCTTTCAGTACCTTTCTTAGAGCAGTTGGCATGGTTTTCTGTGTACGGGAAGTGCTTAAATATTTGTTGATTGAAAAATAACTATACCAACTGCTGAAAGTTTTCACGGTGATTTTTAATGAGCTTGGTCTGGTGAGCAGAGGGGTCACATCTGAAGTTTACAGCTTTGTTCTATACGGAGGGATAAGATTATAGCTTAAAAGAATTTTCAAAATGCTCTCCTTGAAAGCTGACTCGGAGGTAGACATTCCATAGGTCTCATCTACTTAACACAATGCTTGGGTTTGCCAGAGCCTCATCTGAGACATTGAGATTTGAGTGAGGCAGTCTAACGGGAATTTTAATTATGCATTCCCATAGAGTCTAAACTCTACCTTGGGATAAGCCAGAACCCAGGTTTGAAGCCCATCCTGAAGGAATCTAAGTTCCAGGGAGGTGTCACAGAGAAACCTTGAAAGGGGGAGGGCAAGAGAGACGTATTCTTACTCAAAGTGCAAAAACCATTGATACAGAGCTTCAGAAAACATGACATCTGTACCCCATTATCTCAGCTTCCCAGGGAAAAGTATTCACTGAATTAAAATCCAGTATTTTGGCCTTGGATTTTACAACGCAGCTTAATAACAAAAACTTCAAAGTAAACAGTGTCATGGTGTCTTTGCAAAATGTTCAGTGGAAGATGTCCATCGTGTTACCTAATTCCCCCAGTGATAAATGTACCTTTGAATTCATTTCCAGGAAAATAGTTTGCCTCCACTGATGAACTGGCATGCTCTCTTTTATACTGAAGAAAAAGAACCTCTATATCCCCCATATAATTTCTTTTTGCCTTAGTTGCCTGGAAACTCAAAGTTAAATGGAAGCTCAGTTTTGGAATTCAACCATTGCAAGTGTCTACTAACATTTAATTCGGATTGTTTTGGTGGGTTTGTTTCTGGTGGTCCTTGGTTTGCAAAGGAAAGCAAGCTAACACTTATGAATTGCCTACAAGGTGCAGGCCCTACATTTGTCCTAAGTCTGATGGGTTATTTCATGGAATTTTTTCAACAATCCTGAAAAATAGTGTCGTAATTCTCACTGTACAGATAATGCAGCTCAGTTTCAGAGAATCCAGATAATTTGACCAAGGCTATCTGATCATTAAGGTAAACAATGCACAAATTCTCAATAATGTATATTTTCTATTCAGATTGATGTCAGAAGTTATTCAACCGTATTTCTTTTCCTTTGATTTCAAGACCATACAACCTGTAACACACACTCACTGAAGCTTCTTTCCCTTCCTTCCTTTGTTCTCCCTTCCTCTCCTTCTGTTTCTGTGTCCTTATGTTGGAACTTTCTCTCAGGTACTCTGTTAGCCCTTGGAGGTACAAAGATAAATTATACGCAGACTCTGGTCTTAAGGAGCTTGCAATTTAGTGGAGGGGTTGACGTATAGTCTTAATTATAATTCAAGGTAGAAAGCAATGAATGCAATGAGAGATACAAAATGCTTTGTGAGTTCAGAGAAGAAAAAGAAATTCCACAGTCCCAACTCTAGGAATTCCTGGTTCACTGGACAAAAACAGATACCTAAACAAAATTATCATACAATATCAGAATGGTACCTAAAGAACTGGCACTCTGTTGTATGCACTAGAGGAGGAAGAAATAAACTTTACTTGTTACAGAGTGCGAGAAGGGGTGATGACAGCAACATGGGCAGTTAGGGCAGAGGCTGGGGTTCTAAGACACCTTGGAATTGTCCAAGCAGGTGGGCAGGATGCCACGGCCAGGAGGGAAAAGGGAGTCGTTGGGCAAAAGACATTCAAAGGGAAGAGAGCCAGTCCAGTGAAGGAGAGCCTCGGGGAGTGACTGAATCTGGGGTGGTGGTGCATTTCCAGGGAGAAGGCCTGGCCAAAGCAACAGAGATAAATGGAAACCCAGCCACTGGGCTTGGCCCTATGGAGCATGGAACAAGACAGAATTTCTTAGACACGTGGTCCAGCGCATTACTGGGAGGGACAAGGGAGTCTCAAGGAGGGAGGCTTGCAATAATGCAAGCACACAGGGAGCAGCAGAGACAGGGGCAGAGGCAAGAAGGAGGTGTGGGTGGCCATCAGAGGATGCCTCACCCAGGAAGCCTTTTCTAGTTCCCAAAGCTATTACAGGCGCTTTATCTTTGCGTTCTCCGAATATCCTATGGTCACTTCTATCAGAAACCTTCTAACACTACATAATCACTTGTTTCTGTCCATTACCTATGGGTAGGGGTTGGGTTTTGGTCACTGCTGGTACCATATACGTTTCATAAAAGAAAAGAATCATTTGGAATATTGTTGATAAAATGATCTTAGTTGACTCTTACCCGTATGATTCCCCATGATATAGGTCAGTCCAGGCTCCAAGAAGAGTGCCTCTGCACACTCCCCTTCCACGGGTTTAACCCATGGGGCAGCTGAGAGTGAATTCTCTAGTTTCTATTCCTGAAAACTGTAACTGTTGGTGCAGGTCCATGGGCAAATGGTGTTTTAAGAGCAGATTTGTTATGGAGGAAGGTGGAAATGGTAGCTTCTGTGCCTTCCTTCTTGGGAGGAGAGGGTGATGTGCTGGCGTCCTTAACTGCCCAGAACAGAAGAATGGATGATGGGTCAATGTTGTAATTCATTTGTTCATTGTTCAATAAATATGTTTTGGGTACCTCCCACATAGTAGCCATGTCAGAGGTTGAAATACAAGGGTGAACAAGATGGACACAATCCTTGCCTTCAAGTAGCCTGCAGTCTAGGTGAGGAAGACACACAAGAACAAAGATAGATGAGGGCTGATATCAGCTAATAGAGAGGAAGCAGAGGTAGCTGCCAGAGAGTATAGGATGGGAGCGAATCCAGATTGGGAAGCCAGGGAAACCTTGTGGATCAAATGTCTCAGCTGAGACTGAGAAACATAGAGTTAGGTTAGCTGTGCAGAGTAGAGTGGCACAATGTTCTAGACAGAAGGAACAACATATTTGAAGACCTGAGGGCGAGGGAAAGCATGGTACTTCTCAAGAATCGGAGTACACTTTTTATGGCAGGAGCCAGAATGCAGAGTGTGTGTGAACTTGGCAGGTAAAGATGAGTTAATGAGTGGGTGGGAGTCAAGGAATAAAAAAGCTAGGAAACCAATAAATCTTGGCAGGAGCCGGGTCATGTAGGGCTTTATAAGCTACATAAGGATTTGGATTTTATTCTGAGAAAATGAAGATCATTTATGGGCCTCAGGCAGGTGACAGACATGACCACATTCCTATTTTAGCATGCTTACTCCAGTGGCAGGTTGGCAAGACTGGAAGGAGGCAGGCCAGGTTAGCCAGCACTTGACATGAGAAGGGACAATGGTTAGAAGCTCTTCAGGATATGTTCTGCCCATAGGTATGTCCATTCAGAATTCACTCCTTTGTGCCAGAGGCCTGTGGGATAGAGAGATGGGCCTGCCAGCTCATTTAGCCTCATGGCTCTCCCCAACACGGATCCTTTTCCAGGAAAAGTCTCTTTATCCTTGTGGCCAATAACAACATCAGTGGCGAAATGTCCTCTCCTCCCCCAACTCCCACTTAAGGCTTGCCATAGAACAGGTCTCCAGGAGGTCAGGGGAAAGAGGCAAGTTCAAAACTGATCTGTAGGGAAAGGGTGAAAGAGGAGAGGGTACAGCCAAGGGGAGGGGGAACGGGACAAAGACACGGAGACACAGAATAGGAATGGGAGCCCAAGACCGGAGCATGAAGCCCACATGCTCACGTGCACACCTACACAGACCTGTGGACTACCAAGAAGAAAGGCCAAAAAAGCTCCCTGTTTATGAAGTTCATGTTTCCTAAAGGTGGAGCTGAACTTAAGCTCCTGTGAAAAGCAAACTGTGGAAAATGCCAGTGATTCAGCGTGGAGGGAATTAGCAGCAGAAAGAAAGGGAAACAGGTCAACCACCCCCATTCTTTCTTCCTCGGGGACCTTGAAACTTGATTTTGCAGGATGCACAGGAAAGTAGTCATTGGCTTCCCTCTATTATGCTCTACTCAATTTATTGCTTCGAGAATAAAGTGCCACTTTATTGTTCAGCTTCACTGCATGAAATGCAAATATCCAGCCGGAGTTCTCTAATTAGTATCCAGAGAGCTGCCTAGGCTCAGTGTGTATAAGTTTGGTCTTCCCTGCTTAAAACACATCGTAAAAGAGTAAGATGATTCACTCCCAATACATCTCTCTGATCCTGGTAGTCTAAACATTTGTGCAGTTTTTTGTTTCGGATCGAGAACTCCTTGTAATAAACACCTTCTGAATCTCCAGTTTCTGTGCCTGACTGTAATTAACCATTAACGTGAAAATTTACTGATTAGTGTACCTGAGAAATGGGTTGTTGCTTCCTTTCGATTTCACAAAAAGAAATCACCACCCCTCTCTACCAAACTGATAACAACTGACATCTGATTAGAAAAGGCAGAACTAATTAGAACCGGTGCAAAGGGGATTGTTTGAGTCACCTACATTAATGCACATTATAGTTAAATATCTGTCAGATTTTCCATTAACCCTCTTGCATTTCCATCCCTGGGATCAAATCTATTTCTTAACCTCATACCCCTTTGTTTCCCTAGTTGGAAACTTCGTATTCAACAGGCTGAATTTCGCATTAATGCTTTAAATGCACAGCTCTTGTTGATGGATGCAACATACTGACAAAGACCTTGGAATGAGAATAATAGAAGTCATTCCCCTAAGTGTGGATTTAAACCCTACACATTATGATTCCAAGGCTAACATGTTCTTCTTGTTATTGTGTTGATTTCTTTATTGAGGGATACAGGAGTTAATTGTTGCTTTATGCCAATTCATTCTATTGTGTTCTGAGCTATTACATACTAGGATGACAAAATAAAACAGACACAAAAGTGGGATATCCAGCAAAATAGAGCTCTACTCTGTAAAAGGTTAAAATAACACTCAAAGTTGAACTTGTAGACTTACGGGAGAAGCCCATGTGATTTGGGTTCAGTTATTACACAGAGCAGATGGTAGTATATGCACCCAATAAGAATCCAGTTAGAAATAACGCAACATATTTTAAGAAAAAAGAAAAAGAAGATAGCAGGAGAGGAAGAATGAAGGGGAGTAAGTCAGAGGGGGAGACGAACCAGGAGAGATGATGGACTCTGAAAAACAAACTAAGGTTTCTGGAGGGGAGGAGGGTGGGGGGATGGGTTAGCCTGGTGATGGGTATTGAGGAGGGCACATTCTGCGTGGAGCACTGGGTGTTATGAACAAACAATGAATCATGGAACAGTACACCAAAACAAATGATGTAATATATGGTGATTAACATAACAATAAAAAATTAAAAAAAAAAAGAATCCAGTTAGTATCAGGGACAGACATGTCCTTCAGATCAAAAGCTCATCGAGGGGTTGGGACCATACCTTCCCGATCTTTTAGATGGGTACAAAAAGGGATCTTTGCATCACATGATCTTTTAATCTCTAATTCCTAGCACATCGTAGGTGCTCATGAAATTCTCATCATAGGAATGTATGCACGAATTATGGTTTTATCCCACTGGGAAACTCTTAACAGTGACCCTGGACAGTTCTTAAATCTTGATGGATCATGTTAAAGAACAAGAAATGGAATGAATTTTCTTTATCATTTAAAAAAGCTAACAAACTCTTGAATTTTTTCCTCAAAAAACAAAGTCACATATCACTCCCCTGGGTATTCTCCATTTTTATCTGGGATCAGAGGTACCAAGAAGCCCGGAAGCAAATCAGCCTAGCAACAGAAGCAAGAATAAACCAAGCCTGCAGTACGATGAAAACAGCTCAATTTGAAAATACTCTCTGCTTATTTAATTTTTAAAAAACATGTTTTAATTTTATTTTTTTCCCTTACCATATCGTCTTTGTTCTGAGTAGAAGTGGTATCAGTGTCCAGGACTGTGCCTGATATATAGCAAACCCTCAACAAACATTTTTTGAATGAATGAATAAAAACTATTGGTAGAGTTCAGAACGGGGCAGTACTCAATTTAGCCTAAGATCTTTAGTTCATGGCTCTTGGTTGGGCAGATGGGGAAACATAAAGATCTGTGGATTCAGACAGGGCAACTTCAGTGAATTTGCTTGAAGATCCCCCCCTGCATCAGAATTGGCTTACATTTTCTATGAGGTAGAAATAAACTGGGCACGTAGACAATCATGAAATTTCGAACAGATACCCTAGAGAAGGCCCTGTTAACACAACCCAAACCACTTCTACCTAGTTCCTTAACTTAGGCAGCACAGTGGTTATTAACACTGGGTTTAAACTCAGACCAGTTACTAATTGTAGTTCTGAGCAAGTTATTTAACCTCTCTGACCTCAGTGCCCTCAAAGTGGGGTTTGCATGTTGGCACAGAGCTGCTACTAAGGTGAAAGCCAACAAATCAACTAACAGAAACTAACAAGACACATGCAAAATCCCCCTCCTGCTAATTTTGCCAAAAAAGATTCTTCAGTACAGGTCATATTAACATCTATGTCTGGAAATTTATTTGGGCTCTTAGCCCTAGCACTGGTCTTAGGGAATATTAAAAACAAATTTTTATTTTCTTTTAAACCAAAAAGATAAATGATGAAATATCAAGGATAAAATGAAAATGCAAACATAATGTTCCTGGTCTGCTACGGACAATCCTCAGTATGTATCAGACCTCATCCTTCTTGCCAGCATAGGCCAGCCAAAGTGAGTCATAATGGCAATCACCAAATTGTTAAGGGTCATTTGCAGTGATCACTTAGCATCTCTTGGGTCTCTATCCTAACTTCACTTTAGATTTTATGTCATTTATATCTGACCCATGACCATAAGTTTATTACCATCTTTTGGCTTTACTCCTGGATTCGAGTATACCGATTTTGTGTCCCAGCTTGTCTAGGACATTGGCTTGGCCTTGTCTTTGGCCCTTCATGCTCCTGACTTCTTTTGACCCAGTTCTAGCCCCTAAACCTGAACCCCGGCATTAGTCTAACTGGCTGACCATTTAGCCAGTCTGTGGCCCCTGGCAAAGGGGGTGATTTGGGTGTTATATTGTTGCAGAACATTGAATTCATGATTATTTTCCCACTAGAAAAGGCATTCCCAGCTGATTCAAGGTTCTATCTCTTCTCTGGCACTTTCACTGGGCAATTATAAGGATTTGTCAGTCTAGGAGAAGTCCAGTGATTCCTTCACCCTCAACTGGGTGTTCATCTTTAAGATCAGATATATCCAAAATTACCTTAAAGAAGAAGGGGGGAGAACATGAGACTTGCCTGATTTACGCCAAGGGTTGATATATAAAGTAGTGAAGGATAAACTTGGCTAGGCAGAGAGAGTGGGGTGAGGTTCTTAATATATATTGAGGAGCTTGGCTTTAAACTAAGGAGGAAATGTACAAATTTATGTTTCGGTCATAACAAACCATCCATTCCCTGGCTGTGTTCCCTCTCAGAATTTTTAGAGATGGGATAATTCTAAACCAAATATAGAATCCACTTGAGTTTCATGGATCTAATGTTAGAAAAAAAATTCACACTTTTAAGTTTCTGATTATACAGCTCTGACAAAGATCACTTCTTGGTTCAAGAGGTTAGAGCTTTTGGATTGAACTCTCACAAGCCCTAGTGAACCAATAACTCTTTCACACCTTAAACAAGTATCCAGTGACTTGAAGATAAATCAGAACTGCATGCATTATATCCCTCTCTTGCCCTCTCCCATAACCTTTAAATCAGAAAGGAAAGGAAATTATACCCAGGAGGTATTTCCATTTGCCAAGCCCCAAACCTTAACAAGACAGAGTCACTGAAGACATTTTGTGAAATACCAAATACCATTTGTTCTCTCAGTATCTGGAGAAGGGCTTACTTGAAACCAGCCCAGGCATGAAACGATAAAGAGATCTCTAACAATTCAATTATGCTGCATCCATCTCTCAGGCACCATTCACGTTTGGAGAATGGAGATGGGTACCCAATTAAGACAGAGGGGCACAGACTCCCCCCAGTATATTCTTTGAGCATGCAGATCTGTCTGGGTGCAGAGTTCTGAAGGGTGACGAGAAGGCCATCTTTGCACACTCTGCTGGGTAAATTACAAGCAACTGATCGACAAATTCAATCTACCATCTTGTAGCAGAAAGCCAAGGTTTCCACCATTTCCAAGGTGAAAGAATTCCAACTAGAAAAATCCCGTAATAAGTCTTCCTATGTTTGACACAAAGTGAGTATGTCAAGCAAAAGAAAATTTATGACCAGTGCTTTCATTTAGGACACTCTAGTTGATAAACTTAAGAATTGCTTAATTCCCCATCTTTCCCCTCCTGTGGCTTCGGTCATGAGTAACACAGATTTTGCTAATTGGAAATAAGAATGCACTTTTGTTCTGTCTACTATAAACGGTGGGGTTAAAACTGCCCTCTCTGAGCTGAGAATACTTAGCAATATACTAGATGAGACAATAAGAATTAGAAAAACCTCATCAAAAACTAATGATGTAATGTATGGTGATTAACATAATAAAAAATTTAAAAAAAAAGAATTAGAAAAACCTTAAAAATATGCACATCCAGGGGTGCCTGGGTGGCTCAGTCGGTTAAGTGGCTGCCTTCGGCTCAGGTCATGATCCCAGGGTCCTGGGATCAAGCCCCACGTCAGGCTCCCTGCTCAGTGGAGAGTCTGTTTCTCCCTCTCCCTCTGCCTGCCTCTCTGCCTACTTGTGCTCTCTCTCTATCTCTCTTGTCAAATAAATAAATAAAATCTTAAAAAAAATATGCAATCCAAATGGAAGTTGCTTCTCAAAATTACCGTCTTGGAAAGCAACTCATTTATTTACTTTATTGCCTTCAGAGAAAGTTCACAAGCCATATTTGAAATCCAGTCCTATCCTATCACTTATTCCTTGTTTTTGACCCAAAGCAGCATTACCCATCTTGACTGTTTTCAAAGATCACCCTGCCAGGATGAATATTACTGCATTGGTAATAATCCACTCAATGTGCTAAAAGCTCTGAAGACAATCCCCAGAGCAAAATTCTGTAACCGTGCTGAACAACAGCACCCTTATTAGCATAAGTTCAGCCCCACAAAGGTGAATGCTTTTAAGAGGGCACCACTTATTTGACCATAGAGCTCTGGTATGCTTGCTTACAACTCAGACACAGGACTTCCGAATCCTCCCTCTTGGAACTGTTGAACAGGAAGGGACAATTTGATTCAATCTACAAAGTTAGGATAAAGCCGTAAATGGGTCGCCATGTCTGGCATGTACAGAAGGGGCCTTTGGCTTGAAACACTGCTACTGCTTCCACCACTTTTTAAGAGCTTTCTTGAAAAGAGGAAAATTATCTTGGCATCATGTGTCACAGGCACTGGAAACAGTTA
The DNA here is from genome assembly GCF_003265705.2 of Callorhinus ursinus. NCBI lineage: Eukaryota > Metazoa > Chordata > Mammalia > Carnivora > Otariidae > Callorhinus > Callorhinus ursinus. Next base: position 381,490 of record NW_027397138.1, on the reverse strand, counting down.
AATATTATCTAAGACGTTGAAAGATGTATGTTGATTTGACCATCAGCACCCACTGGTGTGCTTGGGTTCTGGAAGCTTCGATGAGGACGAAGAGGTCGTGAATGTGGTGTACAGTTGTAGACAGGAGAAATGGAGCTGGAAACAGGACCGAGGATGGCAGGAAGGCTCCCAAAGAAGGGCTGACGGGGTGACCAAAGAGACATATTTCCTGTTGTAAATGGCTTACTTTGGTTAGCTCCATAATGTTCACCCTCAGGAAGGTCAACAGTCACACAGATATTGATTCTCTTCTATAACAACTCTGAAGGTTAGAATTTAAGACTTTCTTTATCCCCGGGCACCTGGGTGGCTCAGATGGTTAAGCGTCTGCCTTCGGCTCAGGTCATGATCCCAGGGTCCTGGGATCGAGTCCCGCATTGGGCTCCCTGCTCCTTGGGAGCCTGCTTCTCCCTCTGCCTCTCTCTCTCTCTCTCTCTCTCTCTGTGTGTCTCTCATGAATAAATAAATAAAATCTTTAAAAAAAAAAAAACTTTCTTTATCCCCAAAGGACTTCATCTACCCTGTAGATTATGTAAATGTGGCTCAGTATTAAAGAAAATATTCTTTTTGAGAATTTCACAATCGTCTCTAAGTGGTCATTCATTTCCCAACAAATTCTACCTATGAGCTGTATAGCCAGGAGCTAAAAGCACAACAGACCATCAGAATCCCAGCTCTGCTACTTCTTATCTGTGTGACTCTGGAAAAGTTACTTAGCCTCTCTGTGCCTCACGTGCATCCCCTGTAAGATGAGAACAATGGGATTTCCTTCCTATAGGTGAAATGAGATACCATAAGGAAGAGAGACAGAAGTCATGCCAGTTACAGGGTAAATAATAAACACTACCTTTTATTAATATCCCATTATTTATTATTGCCATTTTTATGATCAGAAGTCTGGGCTTAGGGAGGGTAAATCACTACCCACTCACTATACTGCTGGATAATAAAATAATGAAGGATAGTTTTCTTTTATTCCTCAAAACTCTTTGTTAGAACTTGAGACTTACTCCATCTCCTACGTAAGAGTAATACTTGTTAAAAACATTCTGAGATCATATATGGCTCTTTCCATGATAATCATAACAACTGTCAACTTTATTCTAAACTCTGGGTGCAAAATTATCTCATTTTTAAGATATTTATTGATTTCTTTTAGCGGGGAGAGAGTGTGTGAGCACGCATGTTGCGGGGAAGGCAGAGGCACAGGAAGACAGAGAATCTCAAGCAGGCTCCCTGATGAGCACAGAGCCTGACCGAGGCTCGATCCCACCACCCTGAGATCATGACTTGAGCTGAAATCAAGAGTGGAACGCTTAACAAACTGAGCTACCCAGGTGCCCCTTAATTTTATTCTAAAAAAAAAATCCTAGGCTATATTATTATCACCCCCATTTACAGGAGAGAAAACACAGGCTTCATGAGGTCCAGTGACTTGCTGGAGGTCACACAGCTAGTGAATGTCAGAGTAGGAATTTGAACCTAGATTCATCCAAACCAAAATGACAAACCACGCCATTAGGAAGTAGTTCCACAATACCGTTTATCAACGATCCCCAAATTACCTGTTTAAAAGGAACTTTGTAAAATATACACATGACTCTACTCAAGTCCATTCTTCATCAACTACAATTAAAAAAAAAACCCACACTTTTTTTTTTAACCCCCCACACTTCTTAAGTGGACAAGAGTTCAAAGCTTTCCTTGGTGCAGAGCTCTCGAATGCTGGCTGAGCAGTTTTCTCCTGGCACACATCTAGGGCAAAGGTTAGCTTGGCCACGGTCTGTGGTGCTTGTGGCATTCTTTTCTGGGCAGTAGCCACAAAAACTACTCTAGGAATGTGATTGGAATTAGGCTCAGTGCCGTCATAATATCCTGACATATTGTTTTGACGTGTAACGTGTTGTCTTTGTGCTTGGCCACTAACGGAGACCCATCAAATTACACGCACAAAGCAACATTCAGACTTTCTTCCTTCCAGGAAGAGTTTCCGCTCTCAAATTCCCTGGGGATCTGAAATTCCTCACTAGTGTGTGCTCTGGAGGCACGGAGCTATCTCTTCATACTATTCATGTCTGGGGCAGAATAAAACCTCTGCTTTATGTTAATCACAGGATATAAGGTAACCACAGATATTTTTTTCCTGTTTCTAGTGATGACCATTTCATCATTTGACACTTAATGCAGGCATTACTTTCTCTAAAAGACTTCCCCGATTTCCCCTTGCATGGTAAGACACCAACCTCTGTGCTCTCATGTCATTAGCCTTTCTACTTAGTATTCAAATGAGAGTTTTAAAGCCTGTCTCTCTCTCCAGACTGTGCCTGAAAATGGGGACCATGTCTTATTTAATGCACCAGCATGGAGTCACAGCAGGATCTATTACAATGCGTTCCGCATTCGGGCATTTCAATTGGTTGGTATGGATGTAGACGGGTCATTAAATACTCTTAATATCATGTCTGGACTTACTTCAGTTTTCAGCATAATCACAACATCTTGCACATGGTAGGTACTCAGGACGCTCATGTGGACTTAATGACCGACTTACTGACTGGAGGAATAAACATCAGGTGTATCCAAATCTTACTGCCAAAGGGACATGTCATGAAAGGTCATGAATTACAAGGCAACATTCTGAATAAGCAAGAGCCTTTGACTGCTGCAGATCCCAACGAGAGGAATGATCTACAAGGAAATACTAGCTCTTGCCTCCAGATGCCCCGTGCGAACTGGGCTTCAGGAGGCCTTCCCGGGAATCCGACAGGACCACTACTATCTTCGCGGTCTTGATTCTGCCCCAACACAGAAGTTGCAACCGGAGCATAAGAACCAGGCTAAATGGTCTCCGAGTCCTCTGCGTTTGGGGTAGCAAACTTACGGTCTTACCTGTCGGTGCTGTTGGGAGACTTGATACCCCAGGCCTGTGATGGGCTGGTTCTGCATTTTCTGAAGCAGGATCTTTTGCTGCAGCGGCAAGGGGGACCTTAGCAAAGGCTGACTGGACAGGGGCTGGGCGGGCTGGGACTGCGGCGGCGGCGGCGGTGGGGGCTGCTGAGCTGAAATGGAGCTCTGCGGCTGCGGGGGTTGCGGGGGCGGCTGCGGGGGCTGCTGGGGCGGCTGCGGGGGCGGCTGCGGCGGCTGCGGGGTGTAGTGCAGGAGAGAAGGCTTAGCCTGGGAAGGCAAAACAGAAGGCATCTGCGGGCTTGCTTGATCTGAGTTAAAATGGAACAAAGGCTTAGTGTTGCCATGCCGGGGCTCCATGGTTGTGTGCGGGGCGTTCATGAAACTCCGACTGAGATCCTGAGGCTTCTGCTGCATGAGCACGTCCAGGTGCCCTCCCTGGGCCGACGGGCTGGCCTTGTACATGTAGTTAGCCATCACCTTCGACTGGCTGCCGCCGCCCGCCACCCCAGGCATTGTGGAGCTCTGCGGGCTGAATGGCTGCTGACCGAAAGAAGGGCTGGGGATTTTCTCCTGCCCAAACGGACCTGGCGATGGCCCAGCGGAGGAGGGCAAGGCCGACCAGGTGGTAGGCTGGTGCTGCTGCATCCGGGCATGCTGCTGACGGTTGGCCGCGATCTGCTTGAGCTGCTGGGCATGGGATACTTCCTGCCAGCTCGGCAGGGCCCGGCTTGCTCCCGAGGCTGTCTGAGGCTGAGCCTGGCTCTGAGGGACAGAAGGGACCGGGGAGGAAGCAGAGAGCGCCGAGTTGGCCATGGAGAATGCAGGGCCAGCTGATGGGGGCCTCAGCTGAGGGGAGCCCGAGGGGCCCTGGGTTAGGCCCGGGGAGTATTCACTCTTGATCACTGTCTTCTCCATGGGCAAGGAGGGCCTGGGAGTGCTCCTCTGGCTTTGCTGACCCAAGTCAATGTTAAATGGGTCATCCTGCTTGATGGTGGCATTGATCATGTTCTCCAGCTCCAGGTCACTCATGGGAGGCACAGATATGTTGGTCAGTTCGTTGAACAGTTCCTGCAGCTCTGGGTCCATCAGCTGCTCTACAGGGTCCTCTCCGTACCTATTGGAAAACATGCTCTCCTGGGTCATCTGGCCATCCATGTGCTTACTGCAAGATAGAGTCTCTCCTGGTTCCTTCTTCACTTCCTTTAAGCCCATGTTAAAGATACCATTTCCAGGAGGATGTGTATGGGGTGGCAGAGTGTTAGTCTTCCGCAGGGGTGCTTGGCTCATGGGCAAGCTCCCTGACATAATCTGATTTTGTCCATTATTTACTTGCAGGCCCCCTTGTCCTGCAGAGAGGTTCTCCCCCACACGGATTCTCTTGATATCAAGGAATGAGTTGTCAACAAAGCCATTGGGCCTCTTGCTGTTGACAGGAGACAGGTTAACCACCTGTTTTCTTTTCAAGGAACCCTGGAGCTGAAAACAGAGAAAGAAAAATAAAAATATGAGATATTAATCCAGATATGCTTTTAGTCAAAAGAGACATGATATTTACATGTTTTTTTTTTTTCCATCTACACACAGGATGAATTCAAAAAGAAAAAGGTACAAATGAAGCACAGTCTGTGATATAATGAAACTCACCAAACAGAATAAATGGTTTCTGGAAGAGCAGGTCAATTAGTGATTAGAGATCCCGTTGGTTCCCGTTATCGGTACATAGGTCAATGGATGGAAAATACTTCACATATCATCAGGAGTCATTGATAATACTTACAACTGGTCACCAAATGTGGTTTTCTGGAGCAGGCCAAAATATTCCACACGCATGCACACACGACCCCACACAGCAACAGACAACTGGAATGAGCACAATTTTGACCAAGATGGGAAATGCTGAACAGTCTAAAGGTGGGACATAATTTCCAGTTTCTCTTTTTCATCTGTGAAACCCTTCATCACTATTATCCTCTAAGTGAGTAATCAGAAGAGTTGTTGTACCCAAGGAGATAGTGTATCTGTTGTTCTACTATTTTTCTTCCTGTAATTCCGAGGCTTTGCATCCAAGCCCGTGCAGCAACGTCGTGTGGGGGCACGAATGCCGTGAGATTATCCTTTATCAAATGAGACATTCTAAGCACAGATTTTCCTGGGGATTCATTTCTTACGTTGCCCGTCTCGAGAACTGATAACCAAAATGAAGGTGCAGAGAACCAGTACTGCGCATTGTTAAGAACTCAGGCTCTGGAACCGGCTAAGCTGAGCTCAAATTCCTGTTCTATCACTGAGTGCTCAGTGACCTTGCCACTCTACATACCCGAGCCTCAATTTCATTATCTGGAAAATGGGGGCGATAGCACCGAATTCATAGGAAGAAATGAGACAATGCATGTAGAAGTTTAGTACGGTGCTTACTATCATCAGAACTCAATAAATTCTAGTTTATATTAAAAAAAAAATGACTTACTACATTCTCAAAGAGGAGAGCCTCTCCAAACCGCAACAGTCACAATCAAATGTTAAAGCACTTCATTCACTAACTCAGTGATTAGATTGCATTACGTGGACTTTAGATATTATATGGAAAGAAATTAAGGACCATACAGTCATACCAGTAAATTAATGAGAAACAAATATTCACCATTGATCTTGAGATCCTTGTTGGTTTACCTCTCAAGTGAGAGACTATATCTATTCAAGTATGGCTCTCCCAGTGCAGCTGACCCACTTAAATTATTTAATATTTGCTCAGGATAATTGTAAAATACCTGAGGCAGGATACTTCCCAGATACAAAATGCTACCACTTTTCTTCTTCTCTCTTTTCACTTGCTACCACTCCTCCACCCTCCTGAAGAGTTCTAGGTAACCTAATTAGAAAATGAAATTAACATAACTGAGCATCTATTATATGCCAAGTATTTTAAATATGGTTACTTTATTTTCTTAGTCTTTACAACAACCCGATTCGATATGTATTATTTTAGAGCTATTATTTTATAGATAAGGAGACTAAGGCTCAGATAGGCTAAGTAACTTGCCCAGTGTCACACAGCTAGTCAGCGGCAGACCTGGGCTTTAACTCCAGGTCTGTGCAATTCTACAGCCTGTGGCATTACCAATATATTATACCACAATCAGCTTGTTTAGGGCTAGGGCCTGCCCAGCGTGAAGGGACCAAGGGCAGCGAGCAGATGACATCCCAAATCTCCGGTGAAATGAGAGGAGTCTGGGAATGGCCAGGATGCAGTTATAGGGCCAAATGTGAACAGCATGTTTCTTGTCATGTAGCTCATCAATCCCTATTTCAATAATTCCTTATTGTGCTTTTGCTCACTCACAAGCAGTATATAGTTGGAGTGGATGTCCCATGCCCTTCTAACCAGTTTTTACCTTTTCCCATTGCCAAATGGTAATCAGAGAAAGGAACCTGACCTCAACTGGGCCAATCAGTTCCTGCCACAGAAATTCTGGAATTGGAGAAAGTGAGACCAGGCTTTCTTTGGATGACTGCATCGTCATTTACAAAACTTGTGAGCTGTTGTTCCAATATGTCAACCAAAGCCTCAGAGGAAGTGAGTCTGTAGAAAGAGAGAAGACTAACACAGAGAAGGGAGACACAAGTTTTGGCAAAATTTGAGGGCTGGGTTTCAATCTCATATCAGTCTGCCTCTTGCCTTGTTTTCCTTGATACAGTGTGGAATCTTTAGAATAAATGCCCCCTTTTGCTTGAGCTAGTATGAGTTGGGCTTCTGTTATTTTCAGCCAAGAGGCCTAACCAAGTCCCATGAAATTTCACATTGGGTGATGAGCAATCTGTAGCAAGGCAGAGGTATACTTTGCCCCTGGGTGTGGAGCTCCCCACTCCACCATCTCTGCTGTCTCTGCATGTTTGCTGACGGCTAAGCTCGCTACTCCTTAATGTACGCAACATCATCACAGAACACCGTCAGCCATCACCACGCTCAGCCGAAACTCAAAGTGTCCCCCGTCTGTCCTCGGGGGTCAGGAAGAACATACACTGGAGAGGCTCAGTCATGTTACCTCAAGAGCGGCCACAACTTTTATTCCAGCATAAGTTACATTTTGAAAGTTTTTTCACAACTAGTACAGAACAAACAAAGGAACACATTCTTTTTCCAGGTTTGGGTGATTGCCTTTGATCTACTTTCCACTGCTTTGAAAGAACCTGTTCTGCTGGATTCTCCCATTGCTCAGGCCACTCCCTGGGCAGTGCCTTGCAGAGTCTGGGAAGGAGCACCAGCACTTTCTCTAAGCTGTCAGGATTGGAGGGGCTGTACCGGATTTAGTGGTGGTGGCAATAATAATAATAATAATAATAGTAATAATAATAGCAGTCATTCATTGAGGGTTTGCATGCTAGGCGTCATGATAAGGCCTTTGCATGGACAGTCTCATTTAATTCTCACAATAACTAAGAATTCTCACAACACCTTTATGGGTATGATATTACTTCTACCCAACCACCTCCCCTCCCCAATTTACAGAAGAGAAAATAAAATTTGGAGACTGACACTTCAAGGTCATACAAATAATAAGCAATAAAGCCAGGGGCGTCCTCTTGGTTCAGCTTAGATCATGACCTCAGGGTCCTGGGATCGAGCCCTGTGTCAGGCTGTGTGCTCGGCAGGGTGTCTGCTTGAGTTTCTGTCTCTCCCTCCCCCACCACTTGTGTGCTCTCTCTCTCTCAAAAAAAAAAAAAAAAAAAGGCAATAAAGCTAGAAATCAAGCCAAAATTTGCCCTGCAGAGCTTGTGCTGTACTGTAAATGGTACCCTTTATAAACAGTGTCATCTCAGAACACCTTCCTGCCCAAACCTAGGAAATAACAGGCACAGAGGGAATAAGACTTGTTTCTTAAGTATATGTGTGGGGTCACCACCAGCACAGCTGGAGGGATGACTTCAGATGGGGAGCAGAAGTCCTCCTTAAGTGATGTTGGATAAAAGGAATTCCATTAGGGCTCCATCAGGTAGGACACTTTACCAGGAGAATTCTGGGGGCAGTCTGTGTTCTGCCTCATAGAACTTTCTAATCAAAGTTATGTCACCAAGACCAGTCAAATGCACGGCCTCAGTAGATATCAAGCGACTGGCACAAGACAATCAACGATTCTCAAAGTTCAACCTTTGAAGTGTATCTTTTGCTGGACTAAAGTTTCTCCATCAGATATATGGCTGTGTATTATGGTGGAGAGTCTCTAAAGGTTCTGTTAACAAAATGCAAATATCCTAGAAGGAGTAGAGGAGGAACAACACCTCAGTGAGAAATAGTTCCTCAGATAATTCAATGCCATTTCACAGGCCAAGAATAGTCCCAGGAAATGAGACTGAGTCAGAGGAACGAAGACCCGGGTTTAAATTGAGGAGAGGGGCAGGACTGGGGGAGTGAGCGGCTCCACACTCGGACCTTTCCAGTGGCTGGGGTAGCGGGGCTGGGGTAAGCTAGAAGTGTATATCCTGAGTGCCAGAGGGGCCAGCAACTTCCAGAAAGCAGTTATAACATTGAAACAGGAGAGGGAAGAATCTCCACAAATAAGCCTCTCACCCACGGCTGACTTATGCATTAGGCACTATTAGGCACAGTACCCAGGGCCCACAGTAGACTTAGGGGCCCATAAAAATGCTTGAATTTCTTTTAAAACAGAAGAGAAATGGAGCTTTTCAGGTGAAAAAATGTTTCCATACAGAACAGTAATATATTTATCTTTATGTCAACATGGTCATAATAATTTTTTATTTATTTTCTATTTTTTAAAAGATTTTATTTATTGATTTGTCAGAGAGAGAGAGAGCACAAGCAGGGGGAGTGGGAGAGGGAGAAGCAGGCTCCCTGCCGAGCAAGGAGCCCGATGTGGGGGCTCGATCCCAGTACCCTGAGATCATGACCTGAGCCCAAGGCAGACGCTCAACAGACTGAGCCACCCAGGCACCCCAAAATATAATTTTTCAAATTGCACAAGGAAGAAGGGACCCCCTCAGAAGAGCACCTGAGGCCCCCCTAAGTCTGTCACCTAATAACCACTGTGTACTGATACTTATTTTAAGACAGGTACTCTTTTTTAAAAAATTTTTTATTGTTATGTTAATCACCATACATTACATCATTAGTTTTTGATGTAGTGTTCCATGATTCACTGTGCATAACACCCAGTGCTCCATGCAGAACGTGCCCTCTTTAATACCCATCACCAGGCTAACCCATCCCCCCACCCCCCTCCCCTCTAGAACCCTCAGTTTGTTTTTCAGAGTCCATCGTCTCTCATGGTTCGTCTCCCCCTCCGATTCCCCCCCTTCATTCTTCCCCTCCTGCTATCTTCTTCTTTTTTTTTTTCCTTAACATATATCGCATTATTTGTTTCAGAAGTACAGATCTGTGATTCAACAGTCTTGCACAATTCACAGCGCTTGCCATAGCACATACCCTCCCCCATAAGACAGGTACACTTAAAATAAGAGTTGTGTGGAGTCTCGTTTAATCTTTCCACGGCTCTCTGAACGTGTATTCTGATCCTCATTTTATAAGTGAAGAAATCGTGGCTCCTGACATGAAGATTACATAGTGAATGATACGGGAGCAGGATGCCGCCCCCCGCCCCACGTCTGTCTGGCCCCAAAGTCCTCGTTCTTCATCACTAACCACACTGCTTGCCTTCCCTTCAGCCTTCAGCTCGCCACAGGCTGACACTGTTCTGGACATGGTAGACTCAGAGAACCAAGACCAAAGGATCACAGAATGTGATGTATCGCACACACAGGGCAGGGGTAAGGACATTCGGGACGCACAGGGACAGAGAGCAGGGAGCGCCTGGTGAACTGACTGGTTGGAGGTTGCCGGTGAAAGCTCGGGACATCACCCTCGAGGCTCCAAGAGAAGAAAGGGAAGAGACAAAGGGTCACTTGGTCAGTCAGAAAGCTTTAGTAAGCATCCAAGAGAGTTCTGAACCAGACTCTATCAAATCATCCCTGGCCGTAGGGAAACAGGCAGATGATGAAACCAGGGGCAGGACGGAAAGGCTTCACATGAGTACCACATGTTAATATTTACACTTTTCCTGTCACCTAGACGGGCTGAGAAGCAGTCTTCATTGTGTACAATAAATCTGCACCCAAAGTTTTATGTGTAATTTGTGAGATTATACACATAATATCACCCTTTCACTGGATACCCAAGGAAAGGGCTTCTTTCGGGAATGATTTCAAGACAGCAAGTCGGGTCTGGTTTGCATGCTACACGGAAATCACTGGACTTTGCTGCGATCCAGCAGACTGTTTCTTTTCACTCTTGTCTTTGTTCGGATTCTCCTACGTGAACACCTCAGTGCTAGTTGAGGCCTGTGGTCTGTGCTGGGGTAAGGCTGAGGCCTGCTCAGGGCCAGGTCCAGACAGAATGACCTACCTGCCCCAAGGGCTGGGGATGGAGGTGCTGGGACAATGCCTATGGCCAAGAAAAATCCAGCACACAGCCGCGTTGGGGCCGGGGTCCCTCAGTAAACTCTCCTTTTGAACAGCTGTACTTTGCTCTTCCAAAGGACTCAAACATAAACTTCCTGGAGGGATTTAAAAAGGCCATTATTGCGCAATCCCCTGGTTTCTGTTTCTTGCCCAGCTCCCTATCCCTTTCCACAAAATAAATGAATTCTTTGTCTCCTGGGCTGCCCTAGAAACAGGGAATATGCCACACAAAGGTAACAATTCAGTCCATAGGTCACATTCCCCCCCACCCCAAGTAGATTTCTGTCTTTCTCTCATGCATAAGCACAAGCACCAGATTTATGACCGCTGAGATACTCCAGGGAATGAATATCTTGGGCTCATCATCTGTAAGCTTTCCTCAGGCCATTTTACTCACGGCTGATTAGTGATAGGGTGGGATCCTGGCACAGTAGATTCCAGAGCTCAGCACAGTACCAGGAGGTGAGTTGATTCCTCCCTGAATCTCTTGCCCCCAACAAACTAGATGGGATTTTAAGTCCTTTTGCTAAAGGTGCCTGAACGCTCCCCCTTCTTACTTGGCCCTTGCAGAGTCCTGAGCTACCTGGTATTGTGAGGTATTGTTTTCTGTCCCTATAGTATTTAGGTTTGCCCAACTAGAGTTTAAGATCTTTGAGGGTGGGCGCTGTGCCTTATGCTTGACTGGGTTCCTCTCAGCACCCACCACAATACTGGGCATATTATAGGTGTTCGAACAGTAGTTTGTGGGTTGGTCTGAGAACTTGGGAAGCTGGATCCTTCTAACGATTGAGCAGTCAAACACTGGTGCTTAAGAAGAAGGCTGTGGCTGTGGGAACATTTTCATTTCCAATTCCCAAGCAATTTAATGGTTCTACTAGAGTTTGGCTTGAGTGCTCAAGTTCTTCTGAATCCTGAAGTCAGAGGAATGTCAAGCCCCGAGGACTGGAACGACCTTGTCATCTGCGTGAATGAAAAGGGAAGGGGCGCGTGAGGCTTTGTGACAGACTCTACTCTGTGTTGAGCCTCTGGGAGGGATTCCAAAGTTGGGGTGCAATGCTTAGCCCCATCGACTCTATGCCCTATATGAGTGAATGCACGGGAGCTAAAAGTTGGGGCACATATCCTGTACGCTTTTCAGTAACTTCCACTTCGACTTTTTAAAGAAAAAGCAGGAACTTTTTTCTTTTTGGTAAAAGGTGTCAGGGAAGGCCTGTTAGATCAATTTGGGAAATTGGTTCCGTTACTTTGTTCCAAGAGGTTTGAACTCTGAGATATGTGACTATTGGAGTGAAGTAAATAGCTATTCTTCGTGAAATCCAAGATAAAATGTTATATGGAAGCAAGAACACTGCCAATTCAGGATCTTTGTAGGAAAAACAAGTCAACACACTGTCTTTCTAAAGACACTAAATGCCAAGTGCCCCATATTCAAAATGTCTTTAATGCCTCCCCGCCCCTTTCCCATCTTTCCTGGCTGGCTTGTGGAAGAGTAAGTAGAAGAGCTGGAATTTGCCTCAGCTTTTCTTCATCTGTAAAATGGAATTTGCTTACTCATCCATTCAACAGGCATTTATGTGGCACCAAGTATATATACTCTGTGAGACCGTCTACGTCATAAGATCGCTGTGAGGACCAAGTGGTTAAAGCATATAAAGAGCCTGGAAAATTGGTCTTAGAACATGATGCTCGATAGATGCTTGAACCAATTAAAAAAAAGAGAGAGAGAGAGATTGACCAGTCTTTCTGGAAATAAAGCCAGAAGTGACAACACAGTGTGATGGTTGCTCTGTAAGGTGTGCAGGGGATTACAGGCACGGAGGGGAGGAAAGGAATCCCTCTCCCTTCCCTTCCAATGATGTGCCCTCTGATATGTAAATAAATATGATGTTTTGTGATATTCTGATATTCTGCTAGCAAGTGTAAACAAAACCTGTTGTTTAACAACAGGGGCATGTTTAAATTAAATCAAGAAGTTCAAAGTAGGATGATTTTCCCACATCGTCTACCATTTTAATGTCATTCCAGATCTACTCAGTGATAACCAGTGTGATTATCCTGCCGACGATATCCTTAGTCATCCTGACGAGTCGCTGCAATTGTCGGAAGGCAGGGCCCTGTAGGGACCATCTTTCAGAGATCGACTCTCTGGGTTTAGCAGAAAAATGAACAGAATATTCTGTAAAAGCCTGACAAACCCAACTGCTTGTGCATGAAATACTTTACCCGTGACTCACTTTTTGCCCAAAACATATATCCAAAGTAAATGCTATGTATAAAATGTTGGCAATTCTCTTGAAATCTCGAAATGCCCTCCTCAGCAGAATGTACAGAGTAGCAAGCATCATTAATCACGTGGTTTCTCTCTCCGCCTTAGCTGGAGGGCCCAGTCTGGAAGCTTTTGTTCGAAGGGGCCTCGCTCAAGGTCCATCTCCTTGGTGAGGCCTTGCCCTCCTACTTTTCCACCCGTTCTTTCTCCCTGCTTTCAGGATTTTAGTGCTCTCGGTCTGATTTGTTTTTTGCAACTGATTCAGGTCCATGAGTTTTTTCATTACAACATCATGCCAAGAAGTCAGTGGAAGATAGACTCCTTGTACGTCACTCATCTATTCCCACTAGCCCAAGCCAGCAGCAGCCCAGGGAAGCACACTTACCGACTGGCTGGTGATCTGACTTACTGGCACTCAGTGGTCTGGGAACGCGAAATGAGTCCGTTTATGGGGCACATATGATTCTCTGCCATTGCCATGGACCACACCCCCTTTATACAGCCCACGGCTGATTCTCAGCGACTCTGTCCACTGTTGAGCTGAGAGATACTGGAGAGGGAGGGAGAGCATGGATGCTTTAAGAGATGGCTTTTCTTTTCTTATGACGGTGGGACTTGGACTCATTCCAAAGCGTTGGTCAGTTTGAATATCAGGGGCACCCAGACGGCAGAGAGAGTGCCCTCATACCATTCCAGGGCTGTCCATTAATTATTTTGGGATTTGAACACGACTACTAAAGAATTCTCATTTTTTGGTAAAATAATATAAAACACAGGCACCCCTAACTCCATACCAGAGTGTCCCCTTCATCTTCAGTGGCTTCTCTGACTTAAACAGGTAGTAAAAGTCCCTAACCTTCCTGGCCTCTTTCTCTCTGATTCCATTTTTCGTTCTTCTTCGGGCCTCCACTGCTTCGAGTAGCGCAGGCTCCCCAGTGGCCTTCAACCACATTCTGAGAAGTTGCCCTTGCATTTTGCCTCTCCCCACCCCAATCTGTTTTCCACATAGCAACCAAAGGGATCTCCTTTTCATGCCCAAGCTTCAGCTATATTACTTATTATGTTTTAAATTTCTAAAACACAAAAGGTGCTTTCAGCTTCAGGTCTTTGCATATACTGTTCCCTTTCACTGGAATACTGCACCTCATCTGACTCGGTCCCCTTATCAGAGTCGGCTTCTTCTTTTCCTCTGCATCTTACCTTAATGTGACCCTGGCTATGATTTCCCCTGGCCATCCAGCTGAACTGTGTTCCCACTGTTGCTCTCCACGCCAACCTCTTCATTGTTTCAGTCTTCATTACAATTTCCAAATATTTTTATGAATTGGCTTCCAAGTTTTAAGTCCATCTTCCATGTTATAAAATAAGCCCTAGAGAGGGAGGCTTGAGCCATGTCTGTCTTCCTGACCACTGTAACTCATCCTTAGTGTAACCCAAACAAATACGAGGTCAGAAAAGGTGTTAAACAACAGCAAACATCTAGAAGGAAACACTTCAAGATGCTGAAGTACCTTCTGATGGTGGGATGGTGAAGGGTTTTTTTCCCATTTTATTCATACGTCTGTGTTCTCTAATTTTTTTTTTTTACATAGAACATACACTGTCTATATAATTAAGATCGAAGTGAACACGTGATCCAGTACGTCTGTCCTTGCTCACCACCTTCCTCTGAGAATCTGACCCCACATCTGGTTAAGGGTTTCTGATCCTAGGGCATCCTATTTCCTCCAGCTTCAGCAGACTGGATCAAAGTAGGCATTTGACTCAAGCTGAACAATTCACTGCTTTTCTAGTAATTGGGAATTGAAACAAGACCCTGTCGGCAGTTTCCATGCACTTGCAATGAGAGATACACAGGGCCGCCTATAATGGGGTCATTCTCAGCTGTGGACTGCGAGAGACAGAGAAGGCAAGTGCACAGAGAGGCGAAGCCAGGAGGAGAAGCCACATTGTGAGACAGAGACAGAGAGGGATTCCTGAAACTTCCCAATTCTTGGTTCCAGTACTCTGGGAGACTCAGTTCTATTTCCTATAATTGAGACACCCCGTACCTTCCAAGAAATCTCCTCCCACCTTTTCTTCTTTCGCTTTCTTTCATATTTTCTTTTTTTCTTTTTTCTTTTTTTTTCTTTCTTTCTTTCTCTCTTTCTTTCTTTCTTTCTTTCTTTCTTTCTTTCTTTCTTTCTTTCTTTCCTTCTTTCTTTTTCTTTCTTCTTTCTTTTTCTCTTTGCTTGAGATACAACAGCATCTGTTACTTGGAATGAGTAATTTCTCAACTGAAGCAAAGATGTAAGAAAACCAGTCTAAAGCTTTCATAAAGTAAATGGCACAGTTTTCTTGCTTGATTGAAATCGAAAAGCTGAGTAGAGACTAAAAGCACACATTTCTTTTGGTTTCTCTTTCAACTTTCCACATGTGGTCATTCACCCAGATCCTCCACAGCCTGACTGAAAGAGGACCCTCATGAATGATGAGCAAGGCCACTGTTCTGTGGATTTCCACTGTCTGCACATACCTCTACCCCGCACACCCAGGGGAGGTCCAGAGATTACATTGCCCCAGGTTCTCCCCTCAAAGCATCAAAACATCCTGAAATGACATTTCCATCCGAATCGTGTTTGGACCCCCCCCCCCCGGGGCCAGTAGCGTGCGAACCAGTTGGGGAGCAGTCACCTGGAGACAGAAGCAGGATGGGCAGACCTTTTAAGAGGTCCCCGCAATTTCGGGCCCATCTTGAACTCCATTACAAAGGAATGTTAAGCAGCATTTACAGGGAGTTTGGCAAAGTACCTGAAAGCGCCAAACAGCTCCTTTGATGTTCTTGGCATTGATGTCATCATTCTTTTGAAACTTTTGAAGAAATATTTTTCTTATAGCAACTGTATCTAGGTTCAGTATAGAGTATTGAGGTGTGTTTTCTCTGGTCTAATGTCAGCCTGAGTGACTACGAACCATATAGACAGATATTCTTTTAGAGAGGACCTCAGCTTTCACTTCAGCCTGTTTATTTTCACATCAAAGACACATCTAAGGGGAAATTGCTTAACTAGCTCTATGAAACATGAAGAGGTTTACAGAGATATTTGGTTATAATTGAAAAAACCAAAACCAAAACCTACACTCCCGGCAATTTAAGCCTTTCATGCCCGGAAATGAGAATTTATAATGGCAGATAGAACAGTTCCTTTGCTCTCCATGAAGGTCTGAATGCAAACTTTTTCAAGCATTCAAGCAAAATAGTGGGAATTAACATCCCACTATTTGCCATGCATTTATGGGAAATGATTCTTGATGATTTAAATGACATGAATGGGGGACAATAAAGCCTTTATATTGTTTGCAGTTTAACTACTCTTTGAAGCAATGTCCTATAGCTATCCCTCACTTTGATCTAACTTGCTCAGCCCAGTAATTATATGACTGAGATGAATTCTCCACCTGACAGGTTCCAATTCTTCATGTGTGGCCATATTCTTTGAAGAGGGGGAAAAAAAAACCCTACCTATACTGGAAAATAAAACTTTAAGCAAGTCAAAATGGTGCATCACAGGCAATTCTCTGTGTCAAAACAGTAGGCTGGATAGGAGGCCTTCTCCCATATGATGAGAATCACTGTTTGTCCAGGACATGCCTCCGTTCTTGAAATCTTTAGCTGAGAATACGTTACAGTTCCTTTCCGTGAATGCGTTTCATGATAAATCAACATTCATCATCTTAAAAAAAAATGAGAGCAGAATCACTAACCTGGGCCTCGGGTATCTATCTGCTAACTGACTGCTACCGATGGGACAGAACCGTCCACCCCATTATGAATGGCCGCGGGATAATCAGGCAAGTGAAAGAGCTCATTTCGCACCGTTCTGCAAAGAAAACTGCTCACTGTGTTAAGTCTGCTGAAAATATAAAAGCACAGTCTTAACTCAGGAAGCTCCTAATCCTCAGGAATATTGCTGCTGTTTATTCCATTTGCCTTTTAGACACAATACGGGACAGATTCAAACTAAGAAAGCTCACCAACGGCAACCATGGAAATTGCTTTTAATCCAGGACATCAGCAGGAGTGATACCCCTGGGACTTTAGCCCCCACCCTCAAACATACATTTCTTCCCTGTACCCGGCTCACAATGAATATCTTGTATCCACTTGTTAGATTTTGATGATAAAATACTTCCTTGGCCACAACGGGTTCTCTCCAGCTGTCATGTCTCCCCATACACCACTCCAATCTCAGAATGGGTTTTTCTCTTCCACTGGTGTATTTTCTTCACTATCCTCAAATCCCAACTCAAAACTCACTCCCCCTCAGAGCCTCATTGTGATCACTGCTCTATTGTTTCGAGCCCCGGTAGGCCACTCTATGGTTTGCTTTCCTTATGTATTTAATGCTTTTGGCTTGTAACTGTTATGATACCTTTGCAGTCCCCCCAGCAAGGCTGTGAACAGTGTTATGTGTCTCCTAATGCCTTTGGAGGCAACATGTTGTGGTCAAGAGTGTGAGCTTTGGTGTCAGAGACTCAGATGTAAGTCCTGGCTCTGTCCTCCATGAGGCAGGAGGCTCTGGGTAGTTCACCTCATGCTCCCAGCCTGCTTCCTTCTCTGTATAATGGAGATAATAGTTCCAGTTCAATTGTAGTAAGTCTCAAATGAGACAGTGTCTATAAAGCCTAGACTCAAATGCAGCAAATAATGGCTTCATAAATACTAGCCTTTTTTTTCTTTCTTTCTTTCTTTTTCTTTTTTTTTTTTAGTTTCTGCAGTCCTTTCACAAGACTTAGATGAGAGTTTAGCATACAACAGGCAAGGAAAAGATCAAACAGCATTCCCTGAGTGACTGCTCCATAGGAGGCCCTTTACATACATTATCCCTTGGAATCCTGGCTCCCCTACTTGACCATACCTAACTTCTGTGCTTCCATTTTCTCATCTGTAAAATAGATACTACAACTGCACTGATATAAAGTGGATGCACAGATTCGATGAATACATGTAGAGTGCTTAAAACAGTCCCAACACATAGGAAGTGCCCCATAATACCACTTTTATTATTATTACTATTAAATTCTTAAAACAACCTTAAGAGAAGATACAAAGGGCCTCATTTTATAGATGAGAAAAATGAGACCACGAAAGGTTGCCCGGCTACTAATCGAACCATATTTGCCTGGCTGTGAAAACCCATGCCCTTAATGAAATGTATTCTCTGGAGGAAACTCCCATTTCATGCTAGGGAAAGCACTATAGTGACACCTAGGTCCTCGGGGACCTGTCCATCACAAGCGAGGCTACAGGGAAGCAGGCAGAGCAGGTAGGAGATGAGGCTCAGTAAGACGCGGAACACGGCTTCTCTGGCTCGGTCACCATGCAGAGAGCAATGTGGTCCTAATTTTGAAGACCATGAGTAGACATCAAAGCATTTTAAGCAAGGAAGTGACACGATCTGTAATGTATTCTAGAAAAAAGACTCTAACAACCAAATAGTTGTAGGTGGACTGGAGATAGGACAGTGTAAGCCCGAAGACTAATGAGGATGTCTCAACATCAGTAAGAGACAGTGAGAACTGGATGTGGGCTAAGGTGGTGGCAGTAGAAATGGAGATAATGGGAAAGAACTTAGGAAGCAGAAATCAAATGAACGTTGTGATTAATTCCATGTGGGAAAGGAGTGAGGGCCAAATACAGATTTCTAGATTCGTGACTGAGTGGATGATGGAATCGTTTGCTGAGAAAAAGAACGTAGGGGGAGGAACATGTTTCCTAACGGGATGGTGGGGAAGCAAATGATGGGACTGAGCTTGAATCTGTTGACTCTGAGATGCTGTGGGGCATGTAAGTGGAGACACCCCCTTGCTAGCAAGAGGGTCAGCGTTGCAGACCCGTCTCTATAGATGGGGGAGAATTACACCAAGCATTAGTCGAATGGATGGAGTTGTGAGTGTCCAAATAAAGAATGAGGAGTGAGAAGGGGAGGGATGGGAATGGAACTCTTGGGAATGTCAAGAGGAGAGAAGAAGAGAGGGATAAAGTCAGGAGATGAGCAGCTCAAGGGCAGAAGAAGAAAGCTTCAGGGAGGGAGAGAGCAACCCCACAGATGAGCAGAGGCTACCTGGAACAAAGGCAGAGCTGCATCTCTCACATCTGGCATTTGCTGGTGGTTGGAGGCAGATGGCCAACTACAGTGTGTGCTGAGGATGGGAGGTCATGAAAGGGGAACAAGGCGGGTAGATCATTTTTCCTAAATGCTAGGGAGAGAACGGATAGCAGCCCTAGGAAGTCATAGGGTTGAAGTTTGCCTTATCATTTTTTGTATCCTTTATCACAGCAAGTACAAGACTTTGTATTTTGTAGGTGCACAAACATTTCTGAATGGATGACTCTGTCACCTGGCCTTATTCTTCCACTGTATCTCATCCATTTCTTCCATATTTTCTTCTCTTCCCTATCCCAGCAAGGGGTACACTGAGGCTGCAATTCCTTCCTCAAATACTAGATGGAAGGCTGGAGTTTGCCTGTTTCTCCTGAATTGGGTAAATAAATTATGTGTAATAGGAACTCTGGTGCACATTCAAAGCCAGCCGAGATGTGAAGGAAGCCAGGCCATAAGAAACATAGGTGTCAATGAGAAAGAGAGGTGTTGCAATCCAGGTGTTCTGGTTGGGTTTCATGTCCAAATGAATATGGGTAAGTGGGAAAATCCCATTTGGGGAACAGAAAAACTACCCCAAGAAAGAGGGAAAAAAGAGATAGATAGCACTGGGTGGCTTCAAAGAAAATTCCAGTAGCGTAGATTTTCAGGAAGTCTAAGGATAGTAAAAGCCTATTTAAAATGTTATCCTGCTTGATCTTGATAACCAAAGATATTTCAAAGCATCAGGATTGGGTCTAATCACTTGTTAAATTAAGGTCACATATGGGATTGCTTTTGACCAGACAGTTTCATGCTACTGAATAGGAAGGATCTAATGAAGTTTGATCTTTGGATGCCTATCATTATGTATTATCAAGCCTATCATTTTCTCCATCAAAGAAAATATAGTCAGAAAATAGGAGGAGGAGGAGGGCGAGAACAATCCAACAACCCTTGATCCATCTATGCATCAATGGAGGCCATTCTCCATTCTCTGTGTTCACCTAGCAAGCGCACACCATTTCATTTCTTGCTTTTGCTTCTCATCATATTTTTACACTTTCAATATCATTTAGTAACATTCTTTTTTCTTCCATGATATGGAGTGTCACAGGTGCCTTTTTCTTTCTCTTTATTACTTTTGGCAGCAGAAAGAGATTTTTTTTTTTCTCTCTTCCATTGACCTCTACCTATCCGTAGCAAATTCATTGCTTTATGACAAGAGCTAACACGGTCATACGCAGATGCAATTTATCTTTGCACACAGTTGGTCTGCGTGCATGTGTCTGTGCGGGTAAGCTTCTCTTCTATTGTTTGACTCCTTTTAACTCCACTCAGATCTCTCTAATCACAGTTTGGAATTCACCTGAATTTCCCTGCTGGGAGAGCTGAAAAAGCTGACATCAAGTTGCAAAGACCACATCTCTGAAAAGGAAATAGCACATCTTTATTGGTGGGATACATTAAAAGATATGAATGTGAGGTTTTTAAGTAAGATGCTGCATACGCATAACCTCTAGGTGCTTGACAGTGACATTGTCCCACATGTTGGCCATCTCCTCCATAATTAAAGAAATGCTTTGTAAGAGAATAGAACTGTTTGATTTTCACACTGAAACATTATTCGGGGAATTCAGAGCCCACAGCTTGCTATGTCCAATCCGAAGCATGGAATCGTTCATACAAATCTTTTCATGAGGCTGAGAGAGGTTTTTGGCATTCTAGCTCCATTCTTTTCTGAGGGAGAAAATTTAATTTCTTATAATTTCTTATATGCCCATTTGCAAGGTTAGGGTTTTGTTTTGTTTTTCCTTAAAAAAAGTTGCTATAGCAACAACCACCTATCACGGGGGGTTCTTCCTTGAGTACTTACAAGCAGATCCCTGTGCCACATGGAAGTCCAGAGAAAAACATCAGCATATCAGTAGGAAAAGATTAACTAAATGGTGTAAAGAAACAATTTTTTGAAATGGAAACAAAAGCATGGACGCTTCCATCAGATGGGGCCCTGCATACATATCATGGCTGTTTCTCTACAAAAACACCAAGCAAATGATTCCCCAATGACCAGGCTCAGCAGGGCCTTGAGGAGAGCGACGAAGAAGTAAAGGGACTCACTCAGGACATTCCCCAAGACAGCCTGAAGCTCTGGTTTCTGATCAGAACTCAGACGCCATGTTGTGTGGCATGCAGCATGACCCGAAGCAATGTCCATCTCAAGAGGGTGGTCTTGGGCCTGCTGCTCTATATTCCTGGAGTGTTAGTAGGGTTCTGCCCAAAGACCTGTGTCCATCTCTTCCCTTTTCCTGGGGGGCAGCTGAACCAAAAAGCTGAGCCACTGGCTGTACTCTGTGACCTACCTCAAATGTCAGCAGTAGTATTTGTGCTGACCTCATTACAGTCTATGAAGTGTTACCGGGGTAGAGAAGCCATCTGCTGAACCAAAAGAGGACTGCTCTTACACAGTTCTCTCCCCTCAGTGATTCTACTTCCTAGGCAGTAGAGGAGGTCTTCCCCTCCTGCCCAAACTTCCCTCTCCCCGATCATGTGTTTGATATCTATGGACCAGCTATCCCTTCCTTCCATAATTTTCTTGGCTTGAAGGAACAACTGGCAATACATTCCCAAGGCTTAACTCATTGTTCTCTGTGGAAGAAGACACATACCTGGCCTCATGAAAAGTGTCCTCTGAAAAATCCAGAGGAGGGGAAGCCAAGAGAGAGAGTGTGTAAAAGCCACCAGGTCAATTGCCGAGAAGAAATGTTCAGCATTTCCCTCTGATTTCCCTCTGTGAGTTTGTCAGCAAAGGATCTGCCCTCTGCACTGGGGGCCCACTCTATGTTTGAGTCATGGAAAATCATAAAGCAATAGGCAAGAATGCAGAAATATGTTTGGCTTCATCTTTTATGAACAATCTGAATTCAGTTTGCATTTTGCAGGGCAAAAACAAACAGTTTTTCTAGAAGATAAATGAGAAGGAGGAAGAAAAAGAGGAAAATAAAACACACTAGAAAAGTCCTTAAAAGAAAAAAAAAAACCACTTTGTAGTTTTTTCCTTCTCATTGACAAGCAAGGGATACTCATATTTAATCATGCTGCTCAGAAGAAAATATATTGTGCCAAAATTTATATGAGGAGAATTTCACTGTTCTGCATTGTTTTATTTCAGACCACTAGTTACTTCGAGTCTGTATTTTCAAATTCTTTCTTCAAGTATCTGCCCTTAGGCAGACAAATTAACTCATTTTATATTGAGAATCTCATTACATCAAGTAAAAATCCTAAACCTGATAAAATGATTTACCCCCTCAATTTAACTTTTATTTTAGTCTCCTACCAGCTTCCCTGAAGTGGGTTTGCTGCCAAGCTATAATACTATTTTAGACTGAGTCATCCAGGCACACTGAACAGCTTTTACTCTGCCTCTAATGTTTCCCCAGCCCCGGCCGTTTGAATAAAGAGAATGTGTTCTATGGGTTTGCACTTGAAATGGTTACAAATGATAGAAGAAAAGAAAAAGTGGAGACTAAAATCCAGGTGTTTGGCCCTGAGGGAACACAGGCTCCCCTTGCCCGCCCCTCCCTGGCCCCCTAAAGGGGGGTGCAGTGCCACTCTATTTATGCCTTAGGATCACTGAAAGTATAGGAAGGCAGTACACAATGTTTCATTTACTCATGGGGAGAAAATATTTGGAGTCACTGGTAGAAGGTATGGTTAGAGATACCTCCTGGAAAAACTGAAAATAAAAATAAAAGATTGGGTGAAGTCTTGCTCTAGGAAGTTGCCATACCATCATCAGAGTGGCAGGATCTTGAAAAAAATAAGTTAAAAAATCCTATCTTCTGAGGGAAATGCGGCCCGTTTCTTGATTACACACACTTTGTGACAAGGCAAAAGCCAGTCCAGACTGAGACATGTACCACAATTCTTGGTGAGGCATCAGCGTAGACAAACCAGATTTTAACTTCTGTCAGGTGGAGTCACCCTTTTATCTTAATCTTCTCAACTCCTGTTCCTTCTCACGCCTTCCTCCCTCCCCCACCTCAGAACCTCAGTATCAAATGAATGCATGCAAACCAACCCCAAGTATCTCTGGTTTTGCAAATCCCTTCTCTGTGTTTGGCTTCTGCAGCTTGTGATCTCATATACTCACACCCGCCCTAGACTCCTATTGATTTCTACTGTGGGCTGTGTGCATGGGAAAGCCCAAAATATTTTTGGAAATAAAGAAGTAGCATCTAAAGTTTCAGAGAGACCCCTGCCATGGAAGGGAAATGTGAATACTGTGAAGTTTGACTGTCTCTCTACTGACTACACTCCCCAGAGAGCTAGTTCAATGGCAGATTGGAGGGCCCTTCTTAGGTATCCTTGTCAGCAGAAGGGTTCAGGCCCCATCTGCTGAGCCCCCATGGCTAGGATTCAGTATGAGTGGAATGTGGAATATGCCAATAACTCCAATCCCAACAGGGAAAGAAGTAAACAGGAGTGGGGAGGGTGGAGGCAGGAAGAGGTAAGCACCCAGGCTTAAAAAGACAGTGACCAGGTTCTCCAGTGAAGCAGAGACAGGGAATGTGGAGGAGCATCATTAGAAACCCAGGTTGTCAGAGCTATGTTTCTGCTGAGGTTCTGGATCAGGAAAGCCAGGGACAGGAGAGGACATTCAGGTTCACATGTGGCATCAGCCACGACTGGGAATTTCATACAGAGAGAAGAGGTGGTGAGGCAGGCAGGGTTATATGAGATGTTTCATGGTGTGAGGTGAAGTTTTCTTTCTTTCTTGTTTTTTGTTTGTTTGTTTTACTTACTTCAGCCTTCAAGTAATCTTGGCTGAGAAATTAAATTAATTAAGCTAATTAAATTGGCCAATATATGCCTCATCTGTTACCTCCTGCAGGGTCTGGTCAATACAATCATTCAACAAACACTGAGTACCTATGTGTCAGGCTCTGTCCCACAGTGAGATTTGGTTGTGAGCAAGCAGATTCAGCAAACCATGCAAGTCAGATCCTGGGCCTGAGGGGTCTCCTGAAGGCTGATAAACTTTCTTTCCCTCCCTGACAAGTCTGAGCCCAGGAAGCCAGGTACCCATTGGGATTCTGATATAGCAACACAGGATGCAAAGAGACCCCAAGCTCTTGTAAATAACATGTGCTTTCTTGGTTGGTGGAGGGGCAGTGCCTTTTCATCTCCCTTTTCACTGCTGTGTAAAGATTGAATAATGCTTTTTATTCCTAGTCAGACTCTCACTGAGTTACATGGCCCCCTGGACGGGTTCATAAAAGGGACTCCAGGAACTAGTTCACCCTCTGGGATGACAGGCCAGAGATAAGAAAGACGCTGCTCAGATATTCCAACTCGAGCTGCAGAAGGGACATATTGTGACGCCGAGGATTCTCTGATTCAGTTGGCCTCCCTGTATGGCAGTGGGACCCAACCAGAGTCAGCCTGTAGCACAATGTACCTTCTCTGTGTTCATGTTCTACCCTGGTCTGACATCATGGCAAGTGGGAGGTCCTGGCTTGTGTATGTAATTTAGAGACAGGTTTTGTGCTCAACTGCTAAGCTTTCTGGTGTTCAGCCACCGGGACATATGGAGCCAAGCTCTCAGAATCTTTGAGGGATTGGGAGCAAGAAGGTGGGACAAATGAAACAGGTTTCCAAAGTGCTTTTACCAAACAAGTGATTCTTCTAGCTTGAATGTGTTCCCCTGAGTGGAAAACAGTGCTGATTCATATGTGTGGCAAAAAGAATGAGGATTTCAACTTTCAGTTTTTCAAGGGATGATAAATAAGGGATACAGTGAGTACCTACTAAATACAAGGTATTATAGTCGCCATAAGAAAGATACAGAGAAATAAAACACAGAGCACATTAAAATAACAATAACAAAACCAGGGCTAAGTTGCATTTTCTTTTTAATGAAAAAAGGCAAAGATGTCAGCAAGCAGTTAATAGGCAGTAATAACAAATGGTGAATTGAATTGATGGTCATCCAGAAGAAAGAGAAATTAAGGAGTCGATCCCATTTACAACTGCACCCAAAACCGTAAGATACCTAGGAATAAATCTAACCAAAGAGGCAAAGGATCTGTACTCAGAAAACTGTAAAATACTCATGAAAGAAATTGAGGAAAACACAAAGAAATGGAAAAATGTTCCACGTTCGTGGATTGGAAGAACAAATATTGTGAAGATGTCAATGCTACCTAGAGCAATCTACACCTTCAATGCAATCCCTATCAAAATACCATCCACTTTTTTTCAAAGAAATGGAACAAATAATCCTAAAATTTGTATGGAACCAGAAAAGACCCCGAATAGCAAGAGAAATGTTGAAAAAGAAATGCAAAGCTGGTGGCATCACAATTCCAGACTTCAAGCTCTATTACAAAGCTGTCATCCTCAAGACAGTATGGTACTGGCACAAAAACAGACACATAGATCAACGGAACAGAATAGAGACCCCAGAAATGGACCCTCAACTCTATGGTCAACTAATCTTCCACAAAGCAGGAAAGAATGTCCAATGGAAAAAAAAAGTCTCTTCAACAAATGGTGTTGGGAAAATTGGACAGCCACAGGCAGAAGAATGAAACTGGACCATTTCCTTACACCACACAGAAAAACAGAC
Source organism: Callorhinus ursinus (assembly GCF_003265705.2). Classification (NCBI taxonomy): domain Eukaryota; kingdom Metazoa; phylum Chordata; class Mammalia; order Carnivora; family Otariidae; genus Callorhinus; species Callorhinus ursinus. The sequence continues at coordinate 356,049 of NW_027397138.1, read as the reverse complement.
TCAAAATGGTTGAAAGACCTAAATGTGAGACAGGAGTCCATCAAAATCCTAAAGGAGAACACAGGCAGCAACCTCTTCGACCTCAGCCGCAGCAACTTCTTCCTAGAAACATCGCCAAAGGCAAGGGAAGTGAGGGCAAAAATGAACTATTGGGACTTCATCAAGATAAAAAGCTTTTGCACAGCAAAAGAAACAGTCAACAAAACCAAAAGACAACCGACAGAATGGGAGAAGATATTTGCAAATGACAGATCAGATAAAGGGCTAGTATCCAAAATCTATAAAGAACTTCTTAAACTCAACACCCAAAGAACAAATGATCCAATCAAGAAATGGGCAGAAGACATGAACAGATATTTTTCCAAAGAAGACATCCAAATGGCCAAGAGACACATGAGAAAGTGCTCAACATCGCTCGGCCTCAGGGAAATTCCAATCAAAACCTCAATGAGATACCACCTCACACCCGTCAGAATGGCTAAAATTAACAAGTCAGGAAAGGACAGATGTTGGCGGGGATGTGGAGAAAGGGGAACCCTCCTACACTGTTGGTGGGAATGCAAGCTGGTGCAACCCCTCTGGAAAACAGTATGGAGGTTCCTCAAACAGTTGAAAATAGAGCTACCATACAACCCAGCAATTGCACTACTGGGTATTTACCCCAAAGATACAAGTGTAGGGATCCGAAGGTGTACATGCACCCCAATGTTTATAGCAGCAATGTCCACAACAGCCAAACTGTGGAAAGAGCCAAGATGTCCATCGACAGATGAATGGATAAAGAAAAGGTGGTATATATACACAATGGAATATTATGCAGCCATCAAAAGGAATGAGATCTTGCCATTTGCAACGACGTGGATGGAACTGGAGGGTGTCATGCTGAGCGAAATAAGTCAATCAGAGAAAGACATGTATCATATGACCTCACTTATATGAGGAGTTCTTAATCTCAGGAAACAAACTGAGGGTTGCTGGAGTGGTGGGGG
>NW_027397138.1:304006-354960 GCF_003265705.2 Callorhinus ursinus | reverse complement strand
GACGATGGACTCCGAAAAACAAACTGAGCGTTCTAGAGGGGAGGGGTGTGGGGGGATGGGTTAGCCTGGTGATGGGTATTAAAGAGGGCACGTTCTGCGTGGAGCACTGGGTGTTATGCCCAAACAATGAAACATGGAACACTACATCCAAAACTAATGATGTAATGTATGGTGATTAACGTAACAATAAAAAATTTAAAAAAATAAAATGGTTAAAAAAAAAGATGTGGTCTATATATACAACGGAATATTATGCAGCCATCAAAAGGAATGAAATATTGCCATTTGCAATGACGTGGATGGACCTGGAGGGTATTATGCTGAGCGAAATAAGTCAATCAGAGAAAGACATGTATCATATGACCTCACTGATACGAGGAATTCTGAATCTCAGGAAACCAACTGAGTATTGCTGGAGTGGTGGGGGGTGGGAGGGATGGGGTGGCTGGGTGATAGACATTGGGGAGGGTATGTGCTATGGAGAGCACTGTGAATTGTGCAAGACTGTTGAATCACAGACCTGTACCTCTGAAACAAACAATACATTATATGTTAAAAAAGAAGAAGATAGCAGGAAAGGAAAAATGAAGGGGGGGAAATCGAAGGGGGAGACAAACTATGAGAGACTATGGACTATGAGAAACAAATTGAGGGTTCTAGAGGGGAGGGGGTGAGGGGATGGGTTAGCCTGGTGATGGGTATTAAGGAGGGCACGTACTACATGGAGCACTGGGTGTTATACACAAACAATGAATCATGGAACACTACATCAAAAACTAATGATGTAATGTATGGTGATTAACATAACAGAATAAAAAAAAAAGAGTGCATTGACGGTCATCGCTTGAGGTGTCTGAATGAACTGGATTGGCCCAGAAGGTTGAAGCCCAACCTCTTTTTATGGGACTAAACAGAGACCATTTAAGATGAATGGAATTTTGCTAAATGGAGATGTGAGAGGAAGACATTCCAAGGGAAGTGAATCTGATGAGCAAATGTGGAGAGAAGGTCAACAAAATATGCAAAAGTTGATAAGGCTCGGCGCCGGACTAGCCTTGCTATTCCGTAATTGGATTGCCTTCAGAGAGTGACATGGCCTCGGACTCCTTGATGTTCTCAGTACCTTTCATGCTACAGAAACATTCTGGAGTACTGTCCTGAGAATGAAATGGGCAAATAAGCAATCCTAAATATCTCCTCCATCACCACTTTGACAACACATAATCTTCGGCTTCGATCAGACTAGAAGAGTCTCGGCACAAAGATATTCTGTAATCTGCCAAAACCCCACCCCACCCCAATGAGTAAATACTTACAAATCATATTTAACCAAGAACGAATAAACTTGTGGAACCAAGGAACAACAGGAGGTATAACAATAAGTCTGGAAAGGACCTGAAAAATCATTTGATCCAAGGCCCTGCCTTTTAACAGGGAACTCCAAACCATCCCAGCGAGACTTCTCTTCTTAAATAGATACAGATCAAAGGCTTCCAAAACCTCCCGCATTCTGGCAAGAAATAACATTTATTTGATGGCTAAGAAAACATCCTCGATCTAATTCGACCCACATCTGTTAAAACCACAATTATAAGTCACTGGCCTGAGCCACAGCAGATGCAAAGTTGAGTTGTGTAGGATTCCTGTGTTCAGGGGGTTCACGTTCTGACAGAGGAGGTGAGCGTGCACACAACTGAATGTCAAACAGGATTTTGACATACTCTTCTGAGTATGCTAAGCTGGAAGCTCTGTGAGGACAAAGTCCTTTTCACCTTGCAGCGACGAGAGCCAAGGACAGTGCCTGGCATATAGTAATTCCTCAAAAAATGTTTGTTAAACTGTGAAGGGCATACAGAAGACGAAAAGGAAACCACATGGAAAGATGGATTTACAATCACGGTGTTGGAGCCAGCTTCCAGGTCTGACTGAAATCTTGCAGGGTCGGGAGGAACAACATGAGTCAAGAAGATGTCTCTTGGGTGCCTGGGTGGCTCAGTTGGTTAAGCAACTGCCTTCGGCTCGGGTCATGATCCTGGAGTCCCGGGATCGAGTCCCGCATCAGGCTCCCTGCTCGGCGAGGGGCCTACTTCTCCCTCTAACCCTCCCCGCTCTCATGTACTTTCTCACTCTCTCAAAATAAATAAATAAATCTTTAAAAAAAAAAAAAAAAAGAAGATGTCTCTTACTTGCTCTTTAGCAGAAGAATGAGTATTTCTGAGGAGCATCCTCATCATAATATTTCTGCATAATCAAAAACAACCAAGAAGTTCCCTTTTTGATTTGTTTCCTCGGAGGTAAACAACATCCTCCTCCTTAAATTTCTCCTCGTTGTGTTTCATTCCGTGTTTCTGCTTTTTCTCTGACCCCTCCCATGGTTGCTCCATAGATTAAAATAATTAGAAAACTTCCTATAACTCTGTTGACTCTTAAAACTTGTAAAAATACTTCCAGTGGCCCTTAGGATATTTGATTTTTACAAAAACCCTATGAGGTGGGTCAAGGAAGGAAGGTGTGGCATTGTGGCAGACAGACCACAGCCCCCCAAAAATGTCTATGTCCTCATCATTAGGACCTTTAAGTATAATACCTTGCACAGTGAAGGGGACTTTGCAGGTGTGATTCACTAAGGATCTTGGGATGGGGAGAGGATCCTGGATTTTCCAGGTGGACTTGATATAATCACAGTGGTCCATATAAGGGACAATGGGAGAATCAGAGTGACATGTGAGGACGCTACACTGTGGGCTCTGAAGATGGAAGGGAGCCACGAACCGAGAGGTGCCCGCAGCCTGTCGAAGCTGGACAGACCAGGGAACGGATGCTACCCTAGAACCTCCAGAAAGAACGCAGCCCTGCCAACACACCCCTTGCTTTTAGCCCAGTGAGACCCATTTTGGACTTCCAACCTCCAGAACTGCAGTGGAATCAGTTTGTGTTTTAAATTGTAAGTCATCCACTTTGTGGCAATTTGTCATGGCAGCGACAGGAAAAGAATACAGACATGGTTTGATAACTCCCGGAAGTTCTCCCAGAGTCCACAGTTGGCCGAGCTGCATTTAGAACCCAGGCTCTGTCTGCACCTAGCTCTGTCTTTTTTGGAACCACCGTATTTCCTCTAATTACTCCTTGCTTCCCCCCACACTCTCTCCTCCAGCCCAGCACTTTGTTTCCTTTAAACTACTCATTACCGGGTGCCTGCGTGGCTGAGATGGTTAAGCGTCTGCCTTCCGCTCAGGTCATGATCCCAGAGTCCTGGGATGGAGTCCCGCATCGGGCTCCCTGCTCAGCAGGGAGCCTGCTTCTCCCTCTGCCTCTCTCTCTCTCATGAATAAATAAATAAATTCTTAAAAAAAGAAAAATAAACTACTCATTACCATTTGTAAGGATCTTATTTACTTGAGAAGTTGTTTCTGTATCTCCCCTCCCACCAGAATGCAAATTCCCCCGGAGAGGACAGAGGCCCTAAATCTGTTCACCACTGAGTGCCTCATGCCTTCAGCGGCCCCTGGAAAAGTAAGTGCTCAATACACGTGTCAGGAAAGTCATGCCCTCAAGATATGGGCGCCCAGCAACTGAATAGATGCACAGAGGCTGAGGTGGTGGCTCCAGAGGGAAGCCAGGAGCCCTCATTCAGGGAGATCACTGGCCAGCCATACTTTACTCCTTCAGCCTCCTCTTCAGTAAGCTCCCGGTCCCTTACCCATTGCATCTAATTGCTTTGGGGGTAATTATATCATTAACTCTTTGAAATGAAAAATGAAAAAAGAAATCACATCCACGTGGGGCTGCAGGGCAAGATGCCCAGGTGAGCAATTTTCAACTCCTTACATCTCCTCCTTCTTCTTGTCTTTGTCTTCATTCTTTCCCTGTCTCTGACCTTCTGCATTAGAATCTCAGCCAAGTGTGGCCTAAGAATCCGTATTTTTAAAAGGGTCCCTGGGTGATTATGATGATCAGTGATGTTTGGAAACCACTGACCTAGAGGATCAGGATTCTCAGAGACTAAAAGAGGAACCGAAGAACGAAGTTAAACAAATTACAAAGATCCCCATGTTTCTGAGCTCTTTCTTGCAAATTGCTCAAGGGAGAGAGTCTTGCTTTCCTCAGTGATTCTAGGGCAAGTGCTGTGATTTTGACTCTACGAAATGGCGAAATGGTGCAAACAGAAGCCCCCCAGGCAGGTAGCCAGATTCACCACTAATGAATCCATGCTCCTCTGAAGAAGGCCTGAGTCAGAAGGGGGTGAAGGACAATTTGGATGTGAATCCAGGTCTCAGGCCCATTTCTGTAAGGAGAGAGAGCAAGAAATGTTCCTGAAGCTATCTGTTTTGCTCTGGACCCTACAGAGCCCCCATTCCTGGACACCAGCCAGCCTGCAGAGAATGCAAATCCTCTCCTTCACCCCAGGGCAGCCTGGCTTCCTAGGAGGCTCCCAGATCATGAGAGAATTGCCTCTGTGGCAAACGGAAGCCAGGGTTCTCAGATCCCAGTTAGAAATCAGCAGACTTCCAGCAATATCAGGAATATTCATTACAGCGTGTTTCCATTGATACGGAGAAGACAGTCAATGCTTGTTCAATTATGAATTGAACTGCCTGCTCTGGGGGAGGCCATTAACACATGTGGGCATGATTCCCTGTTGCCAGGAAGGAAAGGCTTGTATTTCTGTAGTGTGTTATTAGCTGGTGGCCAAAAGCAGTCAGCAAACATGTCCTTCGGTGCAGTGTGCATAAACCCACCATAAACATGTTCCAAAGAAGCATCCTCGTATTTTTCACTTTACTTCAAATCTAAATTTCAGCTTCCCAAATTGTTTCTTGTTAATCATAATGAACTCATCCGGCATGAACACAGACTTGCGATTCATGGGTTTGGCGCCCTGGTGGCCTTCACATCCCCCCACGAGGCATTCTTTCTGGCCAAGTTAAGAACAGAGGAGAGAAGACTGCAAAGGAAGAGACTTGGGAAACCAAGCCAGTCTTCATTCTGTGCCCATTCCGTAGTCCTGTCGGCAGTGATTTTAATTGCTCTGATCGCTGACCTGACAGAGGTGCCCTGGGGCGACAGCCCGGATAGCCAGACATTTCTCCAGACGGGCAGATACAGCCATCCTTGGCCTCCTGACTCGCAGATAATCTCTCTGGATTTCTAAGGCAAATCTCTACTGAAGGCGAGAAAATCTGTGGGTCTTCCCCTCCCCCACCGGGGCTGCTCAACACTCTTCAGCCTTCTCCCCAAGTTGCAGAGAGTCCTCAGGTCCACTTACGAGCCCCCCTGTGTATGGGTCTGTGGGAGCATCCATGAAGGGAGGGAAAGAAAATCAGACACAGGGGGCTATTACGTAAGTAACAAAGGTAGGAGGCCGGCATGTCTTTCAGGCAGGTGTGTATGTGTGTGTGTGTGTGTGTGTGTGTTTTGTTTTTCCAGAGAAAACATAAGTCATTCAGTCATAAGAAATTCTATCTCCGCGGCTGCCGTAAACCATCACACCTGTAGGCTTTTATTTCTCACAGAGGACCCTGTAAAGCCCAAGGCAGCAAATTGGAATTCTGTGTGGTTTAGAGGGAATGCAACCACAGATTCCAGCCAGGAGGGAAAAGATCAATTATCCCATTCTTTACATGCCCGGTCTCGTACTCAGAAAGCCCCGTGTAAGCGAAACGTGAGCCACGATCATGGCCAGGCCTGAGGAAACATAAGCGCAAACCTGCATTATGCATAGCGAATGCCCTTTATGGTGTCGGCGCTGGAACAGCAGGTCTAATATCCACTTGCCTGATGGCATGATGAGCAAGAATTTCTGACGGATGCCATTCCATGCCAGGGACCTGAGCTGACCCATACGCGGGCTGAACCCATCTATTCAAGCCCACTCATTGCTGGGGGTCCAGGCTGCCACTTGGATACATTTGTGCACGGGACAATCAAGGAGGAATTAAAGTCCAAGGTGGTGAGATGCCCATCTCTGTCTCCCGCATGATCTATTACTGCCCTAACTGTTCTGAGTACCTTTTCTTTCAATGCCGACCCCTCTGTGTCAGTGACTACGGTTGTTAGCAGCTCATCAGTGACCTCCTGAAGACAGGAACCTCCAGATTTCCAGAAAGGATCACCAGCATTCACCTGGGCGAGCTGTGCCCGAGACACATTTACAGTCTTTTTTCCTGGTAGTCACACATCAGCCCATCGCTACACTTGGCTGAGTCCCTCCAGGTCAGGGAGCCTGTCTGGTGGGTCACAGTGTCCCGGCATTTCATGTCAGGTCTGGAACCTGCCAGGAACTCAGGAATGTTTGCTGACGAAAGAGGCCGGCAATTTACCATTTGCCCTGGACATGTCGAATAGTCCAGAGGCAACTGGTTTTGGGGTCACATGCAGTGCCCCCAAACATGCTAGGGGACTTCTGTCGTACAGAGGGGAGACGAATTCAGATGTGACATTTTTAGATGCAGCTCTAAGAAGAAGCTTGTAACAGCCATTCAGGGTTCTCTCTGGGATCACCAAGTGCTGGGGTGGTAAATAGGGGAAAGAGAAGCCACTGTGGCCTTGACACAGAGGGGGACTATCTAAGTTGAGGGACAGCGTGCAAAGATGAAGAAGGGAGGCAGAATGACACAGGCTTCATAGGCAGGGATTAGGAGTCACCACCAGAAGCCACAGGACCTAGAAATGACTGTCCCAGTTCCGTGGGCCACTGATTCCCTCCCTATCTCCTTGTGGTTCTGCTTCTGCCAGCATTCCAGAGGGCATTCTTCCTCTCTCCATCCCCCTCCCACACACAATATTCCTGCATTAGGCGCTATGCTAGCAGCTGGGAGCCAGGCATGAAGGAGACCTGTCCCTGCCCTTGAGCGCTCACAGTGAGGCTGGCAAGAGCAGTGTGTAACCCAGTTAGGACACCATGCGCTCTCTCTCTCTCTATGATTTGCGGGGCCTGGCAGGAGGACCACCTGGGGAGGAGAAAGGAAAGAGTCTCAGTCCCGGCTTTATTATATTCTCTTAGCAAATCAACCCCAGGTTCCTCATCTGTAAAATGTCCATCACAACACCTACTCGGCCGAACTCAAGTCGTTGAGGATATTTAAAAGGATAAAATTCTATAGACCCCAGGTCTTCTCATCATCACAATGATTTTGTCTATTTCAAGTCAAACACATGTGAATGGAGAGAGGGACGGAGGGAGGGAGGGAGGGGCTGCACATGCATATGTGTGCATACATTTAGTGAAAGGACATGAGCGGGGGAGGGAAGGAGGGTCACAGGTCACAGAAATACTTAGGAGAGTCAATGTGAAAGCAGAAATCAAACCCTAAACCTTCCATGGTTTGTTAAGAGAAGCTGCTGTGTATGAAGCTCAGATGGAACTGTCGAAAGATATTCTCAACCCTGGGTTTCTCTTGCTTCCTTCTTTCCTCTCCTGCCACGTCTTTCGAAGCATGGGCGATGGCCAGGTGAACCGACACTTAGCCCCCTAATTTGGGTCCATTATTACAGATCACAGGAACCCCATTTTATTATTCTACGATTGCCTCTTGATAAAGCATTATCTGCTTGTGGCCATTAAGCCACCACTTAGGAAGAAATGCCCTTGCTGGTTTTTCCTAAGGGGGTTAATGAGCTGCCCTTGAATGACCTGGAAAGTTCATTATTTGTCCAGATTCCTAGGGGTAGAGACAGGGAAGCGAATAAACAGAGAGGAGAGACAGACACTGAACAGAGACTGCTTATGGCTCTTCAAGCTGCAGCTCTCAGCCTTACACAGGGTGACCTTTAGGCTGTAAGGCCCCTGAGCCACATGGCACTGACACGGTGCAGAAATACTGCTGGCCTCCAAGCTTCAGCCTCCGGGGAGTTGTTGGGAGAAGGGGCAGGACAGGTAGGAAGGCCGTTTCTAACAGGATGGGGGGTGGCTGGTGGCGGCAGGTTCTGACCCCAACTGGACCATTGCCCGTTTTCCTGAAGAAGGCCCTCGCATCTGTGTATCCAGTCTCTCCGGGGTCTGGGTTGCAGATGGGGGGCGGGGGGCGGGCAGGTTCCATGGTGCGCGTGCTGCATTGGCACACGCATTATGAAATCCTAAATGAATCAGTACTATCTGTCTGTTCTCTGTGTCATCAACAGTTTGTGTTATTTATGACCCCCAGCAGCCCTTGACATGTTACTAATGGTGAAGTGAGAGGCAATGAGTAAAGGTCCTTCAGTGAGAGGAGCATAAAATGAAGCCCTTAATCATCTCCTCTTTCCTTTCCTTGTCATACTCCAGAATGGCTTTTTTCTTATACTATATTAGGCCAGGCAATGATGGGAGGCTGGCCATGAGGAGGAAGAGAAAAATAAGGGATCAAAGCATTTTTTAAAGGATGCTTACCTGCTAGGAAGCAAAGGGCATAGGGTCTAGTTTGACTGCACTGGTGGGAAGAGGCCCACCACGGTCTCCAGCCTACAGAGACTTCTAGCTCAGACTTCAGGCAGAGCCCTTCACGGGACACCAGGAAAGCCTTCCTTCAGAGCAGAATGCTTCTACTGATATTCAGACTTGTGAGCAATATGTGAGCATCTGTGGGGTACAAGCTATTATGTGGGGAGGTCTGAGGGGTCCAGGATGTGACCCTTGGTGAGCAGCAACTTAGAGTCTAGGTGAAAAGATAAGCTGTGTGGAAACAAAGGTAAAATTTTGTGAGAGAAAGGGAAGCCAGTTAAAGGAGTAGGAGAGAAAGCAAGTACCATGTCAGGGTTTTGCGGGGAGAGGTTATTTTAGACTGAAAACTAGAGAAGGCATCTGATAGTATATTGTGCTCGAGTTAGACCTTAGAGATTGGGAAGCACTTTGAAAGTGTGGAGAAGAATATATAATCGCTGCAGATTGGCTGGGATACGATATAAACCTAACTTACACCTTCACCCACTCATTCATTCATTCATTCATTCATTCATCAGATATTGACTGAGGGCCTCTTGTGTGCGGGGCACTGCATGAAGCCCTGAGGATGCAGCTGCAAACAGCACAACACAGACATTGTCCCTACCCTCATGGGGCTCACAGCCTCACCCTTACAGGAGTCAGCTCATAGCCAATGCTGCAACAGAGGCATAAACCACATGTTCCTGGAGGACGGGGGTAGCCCCTAACTCTGATGAGGGCAAGGAGGAAGAGCTTCCCAGAAGACATCATTTGGGCTGAGCCACAAGGATTCCGGTATGGGAGACTAAGAGATCAAAGCCTTAAGGGAAGGATGGGAACAAGCGAACTCACAAAGGAATAAAAGTGCCAGGAATCTGTGAGAATCAGTGGGATTGGATTATGGGGTGTGTGGTCCCTATACCAGGGGACCAGGTAGGCAAGGGGCAGACAGTGCCTTGAATGCCATGTGGACGCTGTACTGTGGGGCAGTGGGGAGCCACTGAGCAGGCGACTGAGCCTGATGACAGTGCGTGTGGGTAAGGACATGGGGAAGCAAATGGCGGGCAGGAGAAAAGGGCTGCAGCTGGGAGGCCAGGGCAGGGATTTCAAGCATGGTTCCTGCAGGCCACCAGAGAGCAAGCAGTCTCCTCATTTCTTGCTGACTCAGTGTCTCCATCTGCAAATTAGGGAAGTCACTCCCACTGTTTTGTGAAACCTTTTGGAAGGTTCACTTGAACGGAAGAGAATACAGGTGCGCAGAATTACCTGCACAGTTATATGCGGTTTCCCTTCATCTGTTTAATGTGGATGGGTTATTTGTTGAACGACACACAGGGAAATCATGCTAACGGGTCGGCCAGTGATGTTAAGACTACCACTCTCCCTGCTTGGTGCCATTTCAATTATTGCACAGTTAAGAGAAAGCCTTTTCTCTGCATTGAATGGTCTACTATTATTGGATTACTTATTAAAGAGGACTGATAGGTTGAAGCTGTTTTCACTTAGGATTTGTATGACATGTTCATAACTGAAATGGAGAGTTGCCATAGTTACCTGTGTGAGCCGTTAAACAGAGCACAATCTCTGCTAAAATCTCTCCATCAAGGTCAACTAGACATTTTCAATCAGCACCAAATAATTTGCTGCCTAATGAAAGTTAATGAAATTATTAGAAGAGCAGAAGAAATTGAAAATAAAGTTAATATGGATATATTTTATATTTAAATATATTTTAGTGACCAGCCATTTCTGTGGGGTTCTTACCAGCTGGAAATTCTGCAATATAACTGGACATCTGGAGGGAAGTTTAGAGTAAAAACACATTTGGATTTTGGCACAGATTACTGCCTTCGAATCCAGCCCATCATTAACAGCTTCTGTACAGTATTGTTCTTCCTCTAGGGGCTATAAAAATGAACCAAACCTTTGTTCAACCTAAACTTCCTTTCTTGGTCAGCTATTCCTGCTGATTTCCCCTCCTAGTGACCCTATTGTTTCCACTGGAAACGTCAGAATGGAGAGGAGGACGGGCTGCTTGCTTTAGGCGCGGCGTGTTCTATTCCCATAGACCGAGAAGAAGAAAAGTGACATCATAACATGAAATGACGACCCTCAGTGCTTCTCAAACTTTCATGTGCATACAAGTTGCCTGGAGGTCTTGTGAGCCGGCAGATTCTGATTCAGCAGGTGCGAGGTGGGGCCTGAGATTCTGGGTTTCGAAAGAGCTCCCAGGTCATACCAGGGCTGTTGGTCCACAGGTCATATCTTGAGCAGGAAGATCCCAGTCGGCCTCATCATTTGTTTACCAGAATCACCATACACATCAACTGTGAAGTGCTGCCACACCATCTTCCTGCTTGACACACAAATGATGTGTCTTGCTCACATAGGCGTTTGAGTTGGCTGATGCTAAGATGTTCACAGCTTCCCATTCATCAGGTCCATAGGCCTGCTTCTCCTAGCCCCCTCCAAGACCTTTGGTAGCACTGTGGTTCCAATGGACAATTACCACACAGCAACTGGCCAGAAGACAAATAATAAGTAAATAACTCAACTGCGCAGTTAATGAAATGTCTTCATCCCAGGGCAAAATAGCATTAGACTCATCTTTACTCTTTAGACTGAAGGAAGCACAGATCAAAACGAAATCAGTCAGTTCAGGGCAAACCAAAACTCCACTGACATGTGACACTGATGAAGAACATCGTAGGTGTGAGGTCTGAAACTGTTATTTATTTAAAACATGGAGCTTCCTTCTCGTGTGGTGCCAACTGGTATTTTACATTATAGTGTCTTGTTTTAGGACGATCCATTGTTGGGATTTTTTTTTTTTTTGGTAGGGTCATGTGCTATACATTATCTAGATTAACCCTCTACATTGTACAAATACACTAGACGGTATTTAATTCAAGACTTACCAATTATTATACTTGCAAAAAGGGAATGTAGTGCAACCCCTATGTTAGAATTAGAGATTCACATTACTCTACACCAGCCTGTAAAAGGGAACACCCCCGCCTGCCAGCACTGAGGTGATTCAATTCCCACTTACCCTTTGCAAAAAACACATTCTTAAAATGAGTAAAGAGAAGTCTCTTCATTCTAGACCAGTCGTTCTCAAACTTTAGAGGACAACAAAATCACCCCCAGGGCTTTTTAAACAGGGTGCTGGGCCCCACCCCCAGAGTTTCCGATTTAGTGTCTGGGGTGGGGCCTCAGCATTTGCTTTTCTCACAAGTTTTCAGGTGATGCTGCTGCTGTTGGTCCACATGTTGAGAACCCCTGTCCTAGATCATCAGTTCGCATCCTTAGTTGTATATTACAATCGTCTAGGGAAACTTCTGAAAGTCCTGACAGGTGTGTTGCCACCCAGATAAACTAAACTAAGACTTCTGGGGGTGGGACCCAGCTATTAGTGATTTTTAAAGTGCCCTAGATGGTTCTAAATGATTAGCCAAGACAAAGAACTACTGAGCATAATGGACGTTACCTTCTTGCCACTGAGGAGTACAACGTGATTATCTCCAGCTTGTAATATTCCAGATAGTTTATGATTCCAAGAGCATAACCAAGCAAAATAATGGTCAGATGAAATGTCCTATGGCTATAGAAGACATGAGCTCGGGGAACAATGCAGTTTTGGACTGTCTGGACTCCAAAGAGGAGGAGGCTGGCTGCCAATTCTGTGCAGGGATGCTCGTGCAGAAAGCTAAACCAGAGGGGCCACCGACATCACTAAGCCACAGAACCTTTTTTAAAGAGGACTTCCAACAGAATGTCATTTTTCTAGTGAAATCATAACATGGCTCAGAAACCCAAGAGGGATATGTGACACTTTTTTCTTCTTCCTCACTCAACAGCTTTCTCTACTTCATGCCTCATCACAATCTTGCATTTGGCAAGAAACTAGAGAGGGGAAAGTAAGAAGACTCCAAAATGCTCTAAGTTTGCCAAGCCATGATATGTACCATGGCTTGCTGCTTTAATCTTGGAGAAAGGATCCAATCCAGGGACATGAAAAATGAAGTAAGATCTCTAACTTGGATTTCAGTTGCATTTAAGAATAATTTGCTGAGGTTAGAACATCCGCCATCCCTCCATTCAAGGCTTGCGATCCCTCCACAAGGAAAAAAAAAATCTTAAGGTTCTTTAACTCTAAAGTACACTTTCTTGTGACTTTTACCCATTACCTTACACCAATCATTAGGACCACGCAAAACAAGGCTACTCTCTTTTTGATGTTAGAAATATTTATTAAATACCTACCATCACAGATCTGGAGTGGATACACAGGTAGAACAGCCTCTTGAGTTAGGAGTAGAAAGACAAAAATAAAGATTCCATAGCAGAGATAAAGATACACGAAAGTAGGAGTGAGCAGAACTAGCAGACTTAGAACTACTTCAGAATAAACAGCATGCATGTGTCTTGGAGAATGGGTACAATTTCAGCAAAGTAGAGATAAAAAGATATTTCTGGGACATTCTTGGGAAAGAGAGCAGCATAAGTGAAGGCAAAGGCAAAGAATGATAAAAGGCTTCACCCGTCTAGAAGTCATAACAATTATTAACACATATACACCTAAAAAACAGACTCAAAATAGGCACAGGAAAAAACAAAAGAAGAGTGAAACAGACAACCCAATGACAACAGTTTGAAACTTCATTTCCCCACTTTTAATAATGGATAGAATAACTAAACAGATGACCAACCGGAGAATGGAAGACTTGAATGACACCGGAAACAATCTAAGCCTAAGTGATGTATACACAACACCCCACACAACAGCAGAACACATAGTCTTCTCAAGGGCACACGGAACATTCTCCACGCTAGACAACATATTTATGATTGCATTTATATGAAATACTCAGAAGAGGCAAATTCACAGAGACAGAAAGTAGATTAGTAGTTGCAAGAATCCAAAGAAAGGAGGCATGGGGTTTCAAATAGCCTGGAGTAAGATGGTGGTGAGGGTTGCACAATTTTTAAAATATACTAAAAACCAACAAATTGTACATTTTAAGGTTAAAGTTTCCTATCGGGTAAGGATCACATATCCGGCAGAGGAGTAGAATGTGTACCTACGTCTACATATTTTGCTCTCATCCATGTCCCTTACAGAAAAGGATCTCCAAAAACGTTCACCTCTGAGCAGGAAATTGGGGGAAAAGGGAATATCCAGGGTGAGGTCAGGCATTTGTAATAGTAACTTACCTATTTATTCATTTCTTTTACAGATATTTATTGAAGACCTATTACGTGACAGAATTTCCGCAAGGTGCCAAGGACTCAGAGGTGAACAAGAGAGACGAGAGTTTGCCAGAGTCGGTGCCCTAGTGAGTCTACTTCAGCATCAAGCACGTTTCAATCTTCGAGATCAGGTATAAGCAGGAGAGTATATAGCTGTTTTTGTCTATATAAAGCTGTAGCCTAATGATTTGATTTTACCCGCTTTGAAGAGACACTACATGAATGGTCAGCATGACAACAAAAAAGGGGGATCTCAAAGAACAGCAATCTGTTCCTGTGTCCCAGCACTGTCTATGGATGGACAGAGGTACCAGCACTCTGCCCACAGAATCCTATAGGAGATGGGAATGACACGCTTTTAGCTTTCCAACGAGAGACATGGCGCTGTTTCTACCAAATACCATGGCTCTGATTCCTTATCTAACTTAGCTTGTAATTTGTCTTCCTACATGCAGGAAAGGATAAATTCATAAGTGCATTTAGGTATATGTGACAGTTCTCACTGTAAAGTTCCCAACTGGTATCTGGGTTTATACATCAGTCTCTTCTGTGTTTGGTAGTGTGAATCATTTCTGAAAGCCTTGACAAAACTTCCATTACATCCTGAGATACGATGATCATGCTACACTCTGTGATGCCAATGGAAAAAATATTAGAGTAAAAATTGAAATTTGACTACTGAAGGATTATATATCATTCAATAATATATAGTGAGCACCTTCTGTATGCATGATATCCTGCTAGGAGGTATGAGATACAAGATCTGTAAGACAAAACAACCTCAAGTGGGCTCTCCTGGATAAAGATGTTTCTTAATCATTTTCAGCCAAGGTACTTAAAGCATCTCACAGACATTAATTAAGCTCTGAATATGAGATTACACTCAGAATTTTAAATGAAGAGGAGTGAAGATGGGAATGTATTTGATGCTGAATGGAATATTTCCTATCAAATGGAAGTACTTTTAATTTCAGTATTGAGCATACGAAAAAATTACAAGAGAGCCATTACAAGGAACGGGTCTATTAATAATGAAATAAATATGCTGTTCTCTCCGTTTCCTTGAGGTCTATATTCTGATTTCAACTTTTGTTGAGTGCCACCTGGGAAAAAGTAGCTCAGTACATTTTAAAAGTAAAATATGTCACATTTTCTTATTTTTTCATTCATCATCATTATCATAGTCTTGTAGATTTTAATGTTTCAGAAGCACCTAGATCTGTTATTCCTCAACCATTTGCCTATGAGTGCTAGCCCATACAATCACTAGACACCTCGATTCTTATTCCTAAGACAGACCTAGGTCAGTCCACTTGGCAGGAAACCAGGTTTAAATGATGAAAATATTAAAATATAGAATATCTAACGAAGTCGGTTTTATGTTTTTATGGGACATATTGCACTTCAAATGAGAAATATGAGGGTTTAATAGAAGTCTTTAAAGACTGCTAATATTACCAGGTAAGAAGAGTTTACAGTTTGGCATTGCCAATAATTATGTGTTTGTTTAGTGTTTTGTGGTTCATAAAGCCTTCATAATGGATCTCTGAGATGCCTTCAAATTCTATTATTCTATGGATCTGTGACTTACTCAAGATCATACAGCTAGTAAGTGGCAGGACACAAGGCCCTATTCATCCTCTCGAGAGCCCTGATTATAAACTAGAAATGATTTATTTACTTATCTACTTGTTTATGATCTTCCTCCCCCACCAGGTTAAAGGTTCCAAGGCCTTTAAGGTTCTGGAGTTATTTGCTTAAAAGATCATGCTTCTTATATATTTAAAGTCAGCCAAACCCTGGTCCAAATATTACACTTAAATAAAAAATGAGTCAACCAAGTTTTGCTATATGTAAATTAATCTATCCTTCTTTCCCCCAAATTCTGTTTGATGTTTCCAAGTACTTGATACACAGAAGTTTTATAATTACATTCCCTATTCTTGCCACATTGTGGTAAAAACTGAATGGCATGTTCCAACTAATTCGGCCAATACTGCCTTTATTTCCTCCAGCTAAGAGGGGTAAACAGAAATGGTTACCATGGAAAGTCACAAATACTACTGACTGCTGCTTCCTTATTTGCCACGATATCATGTATTAGAATAAACAGCCAGGATTCCTTCCGAAAGGTGGGTTTCAGGCATGTGCAAGGCATTAGGGCCATAGGCCCTGCAGGGTATCAGGCCGGATGTAGGTGTGGTAATAACGGTCGGCACTTATCGAACATTTACCAATGCCAGATATTGCACCAAAAATTGACGCACGCGATCGCATTTCATCCTCCCGCCAAGCCTGTGAGTTAGGTCTTACTATTGCTATGCCTTTACAGGGGAGGAGGGAGCTGATACTTAGAGACGTCAAATAATTTTCTCAATTCACTCAGCTCGTAGGTGGCAGAAACAAGGTTTTAATCCGTGTCCTTTTAACTTTTTAAAATAGTGGTGATGATTCTATGGTTTGGGCTGGGATAGGAAGGTAACGGAGTTAAAGATCAGCTTTTCTTATAACGTATTTCTAATGAGGATTGGCAAGTTCTTTCCTACCCCTGGAGGAGTGATTCTTCTGGTTTGCTGCTCAGGGTGGTGCTCTTCATTCCTGATCTTGACATGCATGGCTGAATCAGAGCACCCGTCCTCTGAACAATGTAATTCTCCTTCTGTGGTAGCCAGGGCTGCGATTTGGGGAAGAAGGGATGAAAGATGCACACCTTGTAACCCAAGTCTTCTTGATCCTAATGCTTGAGCATTTGGCCACTGTGGTGTTTTTCTATCACCGGACCTCGGAGAATCACCTGTCTCTGGTCTGTTGGCCCAACTAATCCCACCACGCTCACCTGATCTCAGGAGACCCTGGTGTCAGGCCACGGAATATATAAGCCAGAAGTTTTGTACTGCATTTTACCTTTCTGTTACTACTGTGGGCATCAGACTAGGGGATCATTTTAATAACAAAACACTTTACAGGTTATAGCGAAATAAAGTGTGGACCCCCTGCAGCTCTCTAAGGGTCTGGGACATAGTCGGTACTTAGAAGAGATCTGTTGCACTAAATTACTGACGAACTAAGCTTTAGTCACTAATCCCATTAAGTGAGGACGAACATGGAGAAGTCCTGCACTAAGGTGCCAGTGAAACACACTTAAGTATGTGACCATCTAAATACAGCTAGGAATCCATTTTCTGAAGTAGGAAGGAGTCCAAGACATATCATTTGAGGAAGTCCAAGCTACATCTAAATATAAATCTATGTGGTAAGTTACAATATTCTCAATTTTCCTTTTCCTCACCATCGGGTTTCTCCTCTTCCTCCTTTTTCCCTACAAAATGAACCACCTAATTGCTTCAATTTGCCACTTCCCTCTGACAGATCTAGTTCTATGTATATATGGAATACATACACACTTACATAAACATGAGTTGAAGTCAATTTAGATAACAACTGACAAGAAATTAAATATTTAAAGATGTTGATTATGTAGTTATCACAAATGTCTAGTTAGCATCCCATATTGGGGGAAAAAAAAGCCTACGATGATTATCTCTTCTTGGCAGTCTTCCCCACCTCCCCCCAAACTACAACTGCTACATATTTACTGAGAACCTTAATTCACACTTGTTTATTTCCTGCTTGCACAATGCAAAGTTGGAGAAAACAGACCTTGGTGAATTTCAAATTTCAGAGTTACTAGCATACTTCTGGTATGGTAGGTGTTTATTTAACTTTAATACAAGAAGGTAGGCATCTGTTTTTCTTCGGACTGATGACACAGTTCATTTTCTCCTGAATAATAGAGACATCTCAAAATGCGTGAAAGCCTGCTTTCTGCTTCATTTCCTGTAAATAACTTTACACTTACTTCAAAGCTGACCTTTCACTCAGATGGAAATCCATGTTACTACAGACTTGCGGAGAAGAGAACTGCATCTAGAGGATGAACATTAAAATAATTGTATCTTGCTTTATTTACTGTACCCCGAGCACCTTTGAGGGTTTAAAATTTCTGGGGATACCCTGAGCAGCTTGAGTGAAGTGTCTGCCAAAAATCACATCTGACTGGTGCCCTGTTATTTTTTTTCCACTGCTGTTTTTAAAAAGTGCCATCAGGGAAGCTTAACTTACAACAATTCTCGTTCAGTGCCGTCAATTTTCCATATGAGTTCAGGCAGGCCACGGTGCAGATCTCAGATACACAGAAAATTGTTAAGTGGAAACCAGGTTAAAAGGAGAGGAAATGTTGTATATATTTTAATATCACAGAAATCCAGTCGAAAGGACATACTACTAAATTGTAGGGTGAGCTCAAATTAACCGTATTCACTGGAAACAGAACTCCAATTACCTCGCACTCAGTTACTGGAGAGGAATAAGAAGACCGCAAGGACACCCCTGTTTTTGGCCTTTGTTTAAAATAGTAATTCCCCAAACTAAATTTCTCTTATGATCTTTAATACGCCTGGATCAAAAGGAGCAAATCTGACTGGTTTAGGAAAATCTTTAGGGAAAACCTAATTCCTTTGTTTTCTCAGCAGACTTTGGATAAGAGCTTAAGTTTACTTTAGCCTGTGCATTTTGAGAACTGCAGGACACATTTACTGGGAGCCAGAAAGAGTTCCCTCACATGATCTAAACTTTGGAATTCCTTTGTTTCTTGTCTCTCAGATAGAAGAATAACAAGTATTGTACTGGCCACAAACTCACTGACCATTCAGTCTCCATTTAATATACTACACGTACAATGCATGTGTTTGCATGCGTGTGCGCGCTTGCATGTGCGTGTGGGATGAAGGGGGAGGAGGAAACTGTGTGGATGTTTACAGTCAATATCAATCACCAGGCTCATGGAGATTATTATGAGCAAATTAGAACATCTGAATTGGGTTAAATCTGAAAATTATCACATATATTGGCCTTTGATATTTGGTTCTTCTATTTTTTTAATTAATTTATTTTTTAAAAGATCTTATTTATTTATTTGACAGAGAGAGACACAGCGAGAGAGGGAACACAAGCAGGGGGAGTGGGAGAGGGAGAAGCCGGCTTCCCGCTGAGCAGGGAGCCCAATGCGGGGCTCGATCCCAGGACCTTGGGATTATGACCTGAGCCCAAGGCAGACACTTAACGACTGAGCCACCCAGGCGCCCTTGGTTCTTCTGTTTTTTAACAATCTTTCTTATGGGCCAATCCTATCAAAAGGCAGTCTCTTTCCATGAAATAATTCCCCCTTCCACATTTCCCCCCAGAGTATTCCTACATTCATCAAGGCAGTGTCTATGGAACTGCTCTTTGGTCTCTGTCATTTCTGTTTTGAATAGAATGTTTAGGGAATGGCCATGATACATGTTACCCAACTTGAATTTATGGGGGTCAAAAGAAGTCCTTAATCTAGGTTAATAAAAACACAAGTGTCTTCTTTTTCGATGACTTAAGATCCTTCTGTTGCAATCAAAGATGTGACCGCCCCCAAACGGTGAAGGGAATCAAAATGGAATTCAAAAAGATGAAGAAAAATACTTTACCATATTCTGTGCTGATACCCTATTAACTTGCTCCATCCCTGAAACCTGCTCCCTTGTCATTCCCCTCAAGTGCTAATTTCCAGGCAGCCACCTGAGCTCATGTTCCTGTCCCCGGACTGGGAGATTTTTGTTCCACTCCTACCTCTAACGCTTATGGCCAAAGAAAGTTATTTATGCCATCCGTAAAAGAGGGAGTGAATTAACTACTCTTTCTCTTGTGTTCCACAAGTCTACTCTGGAAATTTATGAAAAATCTATTTCAGTGGCTGCTGAGCTAGGAATGGGGAGCTCCTAATGGCTGCTAATGGGAGATCTTATTTCAGTCTTCCTGTCTTCCTCATCCCCACGTGGTCAGCCAGGGTTCTGGGGAGAAAGATGGGGGAGTTGGTGAATAATGTTGCTGGGTGAACCATGGCGGGGGCGGGGGGGCGCGGCGCTGGGTGGGATAATGAATCCTCCCTGGGAAATGCCTGAGCTGGAAGACCCTCTGAACTAGAGCCCAGGGAGGCCCCAAGCGGTTTTTCAGTTAGAGAAGAGTGGGACCAGCGAATCCTCCTGAAAATGTTACACTGTCCTTGGTGCTTGATCTGTATCTCTGGGTCCCCTCCCTACCCTTCTTGAACACTTGGGGAGGGTTCTTGGCCTCTACCATAAAATGCTCACAGCAAAGAGATTTCACAACTCATTTTAAAACGTAAATTGTCTTCTCTTCAGTCTCCCAAGGAAGTGAAAAGTAGTTGGTTACATTTTTTTCATATAGTAACTTCCAGCATTACTGAAAATAGTTACTTAATTATTCTGCAACTTTTGTTGCCTAGAGTAAGTCATTGGATGCTTATAGTTCCTTGAAAGGGAAATATGCCAGAACCATGTTCTCACAAAACTTTCTTTCATATCTGTTTGTAATGTATTGTGGAGGAATTTGTACACAAATCAGATACATTAGACCTATTGCCCACCACCTGTGTTAAAAGACAGTGGTATCTAATGACTACTATGCCATATATTGAATAAATAACAATTCCTCTTTCTTGGTATGTAAGAGAGAATGACCAATCTCCAACTATGTTAAATTCTTTACCAAGAATCACAAGAATCATCAACTACACTTCAATTAAAGAAAAAAAAAGAATCACGAGAATCTTTTTCGTTGTTTTTAAGAGAGAGAGGGTGGGGAGGGGCAGAGGGAGACAGAATCTTTTTTTCTTTTTAGAAAGAGAGTGTGTGAGCGTGGTGGGGGCTGCGAGGGGGGGTGTGGGGGAGGGATAGAGGGAGAGAGAGAATCTTAAGCAGGTTCCATACTCAGCAGGGAGTCACATGGAGGGCTCCATCTCATGACCCTGAGATCATGACCTGAGCTGAAATCAAGAGTCGGACGTTTAAACAACTGAGCCACTCTGGCGCCCCACAAGAATCTCTGGACCCTAGGGAAAGGTAATTTGACAGCAGGGGATCAGTCTCTGGGCTATATCTTCCCTTTACCTCGTCATAATCATGTTGGTCAGCAGCAACTACTGTCTTTCAGAACACCAGTACAGAAGCTCCATCGCTCAGGCCAATTCCAGATGATGGCAAAGACCAAAATAATATGAAATGCTCATGGAGAGGCAAACATCAAGGACCTTTGAAATTTCTGTCTCTGTTGCCTATTCCCCTTCTTTCAACCCACATCTAATCTCTATGATGCAAGAAAGACCTGGGTATGTGGGCAGCAATGACTACATAATTCTGCCTTTAAAAAAAAAAAAAAGTCTATTGAACTAAGGAAGCTGCAGAACACTAGGAAATCTTACTAAAAATCTTCAGAACAAAAAGTTCCCAAATCTGAGTAAATTGCTGCTGAGGTTTATCATTGAGGATGTTTCACTTTCTTCATGTGGTTAATTGCTCCTAGCGTGCATGGATGACTTCATCCCTCTTAATCTCCCCTTGTTTTGTTACAAGTGCCCAGGCATTGGCATGGTTCATCTGGGACTCCGTTACCCTCGTGGCAAGCACAAAAGCCAGGACCGAGGGAAGAAAATGAAGAGTCTGCCCTGTTAATGTGAACTGATTTTCACATTCTTATCCTGGCTTGATTTTACCATACTGTTGACAATTTGTATTTTTCTTGTTCGTTATTCAAACCTCAGTAGTTTATTTTTAAAGAGATTTTATTTATTTGAGAGAGAGAGAGGGGTGGGGGAAGAGGCAAAGGGAGAGGGAGAAGAAGCAGGCTCCCCACTGAGCAGGGAGCCCGACACGGGGCTCCATCCCAAGACCCTGAGATCATGACCTGAGCCGAAGGCAGATGCTTAAGTGACTGAGCCACCCAGGCGCCCCCAATCCTCAAAGGTTTAAAGTAAGCCCAGATAGATGAGGAATAAGGAATAACATGAAAATATCATCATAGCCCCTCACGAGATCCTTAGTTTGGGGCTGCAGTGCTCACTTCCGCCCAACACGAAGAGGCTGAGATGGTTCCAAGCCAATCCCAAGGGCAGAATGGATAGCAGAAGACAAGACTATGGATTTGGGATTCTCTCTGAGCACAGTCTCAGAAGCTACCCCTTGAGTTTTTGTGATTTTAAACCAGACCTCGTTTGTCAAATAGCGCTTCTCAACTCCACTCTGAGTTGAGGCAGCCTGAAGGAGGGCTGCCAGAGGGAGCCTCTAGACTTCTCATTCTGCAGTTCAGTATTTCTCCAAAGACCTTTCACTTAAGATACCCATGTAAGACATATGCAGAGTGTAGAGATTGCTGTTTAGGTGACTTGTCCTCCCTCTAGGACCTAAAAAGAAGTCTCTTATCAGGGTAAGCCTATGGGTTCAACTGGCCACATACACTTGATGGTCCCTTCTGTTCTGTCAAGGGCCACCCTAGGGACTGTCATTTTAGGGACACACTGGGAACATCACTGTCTCTGTCCTTCAAATGGTTGTTGAATGCCTTTGACTCAGCCTAGGGTTGTTAACGTAGCAAAGAAAAATATAGGCCATCCAGTTAAATTTGAATTTCACATAAACAATGTGTGATTATTTTAGTATAAGTATGACTCATACAACATCCAGCCTGATTTCACCATACTGTTGGCAATTTATATTTTTATTAAAATATAAATTAGTTATTAAATACCAAAAGGCTTACAATAAGCTTAGGTATGTGGGGTTAAAGGGTGATACGATAATGTCATTACCATTTCTGGTGAGGTGTTTAGTTTGGGGCTGAAGTGTAGCACTTCTTTAGTACAGGAATGTCCCGTGCAATATTTGGAACATACTTGTACTAAAAAAAAAAAAATTCTTTGCTCATCAGATATTCACATTTAGTTGCATGCCCCGTGTTCTATCTGGAAATCCTACCAGAACCCTTGACATCTCTCCTGAAATGCAAGGGAGCAAAAGTTTGCTTATGGACAGAGAGTTCTTCAAAGTAGGAGAGGCTCCAGTTAGAGCTGCCATTATGCTTCACCTCAGAATTGGATATATTTGGGTATATCAAATGGACATGTGGAAGGAAAATCCCACTAAAGTCCACTTAAATGAGGAGCCCAAGAATATCCTGAGAGAAAACACATTCTCAGGGATGAGAACCAAGATACGTGAGTCTGAGCCACTAATAGAGGAAGGGGTGATTCTGAGCACAGCAGACCTTTGACCCTCAGATTACCTTCCCTACTGCCACCTGTGGACCATGCCTAGAATGTTCTAGAAATGAGGGTCGTAATGCAAGCTGGTACAGCCACTCTAGAAAATAGTATGGAGGTTCCTCAAAATGTTACAAATGGAGCTACCCTATGACCCAGCAATTGCACTACTAGGTATTTACCCCAAAGACACAAATGTAGTGATCCGAAGGGGCACCTGCACCCCAGTGTTCATAGCTGCAATGTCCACAATAACCAAACTATTGAAAGAGCTCAGATGTTCATCGACAGATGAAATGGATAAAGACAAAGTGGCAGGCATACACACACACACACACACACACACACACACACACGCAGAGGAATATTACTCAGCCATCAAAAAGGATGAAATCTTACCATTTACACTGACGTGGATGGAACTGGAGGGTATTATGCCAAGCAAAATAAGTCAATCAGGGAAAGCTGATTATCATATGGTTTCACTCAAGTATGGAATATAAGAAACAATGCAGAGATGATCATAGGGGAAGGCAGGAAAAACAGAATGGGAAGTCATCAGAGAGGGAGACAAACCATGAGAGACTCTTAACTACAGGAAACAAACTGAGGGTTGCTGGAGGGGAGGTGGGTGTGGGGGGATGGGGTAACTGGGTGATGGACATTAAGGAGGGCATGTGATGTGATGAGCACTGGGTGTGACACGCAACTGATGAATTACTGAACACTACATCTGAAAATAATGATGCACTGCATGTTGGCTAATCGAATTTAAATTTAAAAAAAAGAAATAAGGGTTGTGGTACAAAGACACAGGGAATAAATAAGCAAAAGGACAAAGTGATGCATCGTCAGGATGAGGGGCTTGTGCATCAGCAAGGGGCACTAGCAACACAAAACATGGGCAGTCTTGATGCCGAGGTCAATGGGCACAGCAGCCCTGCTGGTCCTCTGGCCAACATCGCCCATGGGGCCGCCGCCTGGCCGCTGGCAAGAGCCAGCCATCATGACAGCAATCCGCAGCAGAGCTGGGGAAAGTGGCGAAAGCAATGGGACAACCAAGAAAGCTAATGTGAGGAGATATTACTTTAGTCAGCATTTATGAAACACCTAGGATGTGGCATGCAGTGGGCTTGCTGCAGCAAATAGAAAAATGAAAAAATATGGTCCCTAACGTCATGCTGCTCACGGTCCAGTGTGAGAAGCCAACAAGTCCAAGAGACAATTGCAACCCGGTGGGATTAGGATTATTGCAGTTTGCAAGCACATGGGAGGGGAACCTCACTTCTCTTTGGTAAACTGGGGTAGGTGTCCTAGAGAGATGACTTCTAAATTAAGATCCGATGGACCAGCAAGAATAAGGAGGAAGCGTCCGTAGGAGATGCCTGGTGTAGTAGAAGATTTCTGATCGATTAGGGAGCAATCAGAGGGGGCTAAGATTCCCGTTTAAATGGGTAGGACGGTTAGTCCTGATTTGTGACTGCTACCTTGACTTCTTTTGCCCGTTAGGCTGCCGTGGCTACCCCTCACTTTGTTGACGGCTCAGTCTGTGACTTCTGTTGAGTAAACACCAGGCTAAGTACAAGTGACATGGAGATGGGGAAGACCTTACAACCCTTAGGTCTGAGCAGCGGATTCTCAGGAGCACCTCCCCAGGATGCTGAATAAATTACCTAGGCAAACAGTGTATGTTGCCATATGCTTTGCACCTCGAAAGTCCTTTCATAATAAAGAAAGTATTGCGAACGTCAAAGAATTAAATTATCCCTCTTTCCCATGCTCAGTACCAGGAAGGGACTACACACACAAAAGCAACCTAAATGCAGCATTGATGAGGTTACGTTGCTCCTCTCGAAGTATCTCTCCGTCAGGTTTTGCAAAGCTGATTTATTTTCCTCTGGTCAAAGTAGCCTCAAAATAATAGGTTTCGGAATAAGAAAACAACTATTTTTTTGTTTAATCTTAATAATAGGGTATTTCAGGTTTGTCTAATGAAAACCAGAAGCTGATGATCTAACGCCATCAAATACTTGCTTTTGTGCAAAAAGAAATAGTAAAATAACGTAGGACCTTGTCTAAATAAGACTTATAAATGATGCCAGCTAAGTGGGAAAAAATAGCAATAACCTTTTAAAACATTAATTTAGACTTTTATTGGAATACAAAGGATTTCTAGTGTCTGAAAGCAGGCATTGTCTCTCTTTTTTATTTCAATAGAACTGTGGCTTGAATACAACACAGCAGGGTGTGTGTTTTCTAAAGTTGGGTCATTATCAGAGTGTTCACTGCCGTTTGCCAATAAGCCTTTATTTAGCAAAGTTTAAAACTGCTGACAAATGGGATTCTTCCTGTAGCAGTATAACATGGTACAGCTAAATACGCCTAATTACAAAAGCCCTTCAAGGGCAGTGGGGAAATTCACAGTTCGGAGAGGATTCACAGGGATGGTCCTCGAAATAGGAAAGCCTTGGAGCCCTTGGTCACCTCACGTCTACTCCTGTTATTGTGGATTGTAAAGTTGCAGGGACCTGCGAGATTATTCAAAACAATGTCTGATTTTATCCAAAGCTCCAAGGGTTTCTCGTTTAGGCTCGGCAGGCATTGAAGAGATGGTTTTTATTTCTGCACACTCTGGTCTGTGGGTTTCTGTGGGTGTCTGTAACTTTCCTTCCTTGTTTCTAATCTGTCCCTGTTCGGAGACAAATAAATCAGAAAACTATTATCCCCAACCCCGAACATTCGTTCCTTGCACGTATTTTGTGCTGGTAGGCTCTATGAAGGATAACGGAACTTCTCTTTCGAATTGGGAAGGGGGCCGATGTGGTATCATTCATCATGGTCTCCACCTCCAGGAGCCCCCCTCAAAGAGCAGAAGCCTCACTTGCACCGGCTTTCATGGGAAAATGTGTGCTGTGAAACTTGCTCTCTAATTATAGCCAGGGGAGCATGAGGTTTGTTTGGAATCAGATGTAGCTTTCCACTACCATAATTACACATTTTAGTTCAGACACCTTACTGCAGTGTTTGAAGAGGTTAGCACAATTGTCCTGAATATCATTCTGACGTTCTCCCTCGGGAGGGCTGGGGGTAGTGAAGGAACAGGACAGAATGGAACGATGGGCTTCTGAGGGTCTCCTAATTTCAGGACAGAAAGTGTGGCGGAAGACAGGGCTTTCCACTCAGAGCTCAGTTCTCTTCTCAGTTCTGCAGCCTAAGTGATAAGGCCTCTCACTGACCAGGTAAAGCGATCAGCACCTGAAAGCGTGCTGCTGGGTGGATGCTGAGGAGCCATGATTAAGGCTTCCAGGGACCTAAAACCAGCATATACGGCTAGAGAAGAATTCCCAGAACATGGTCAAGAAGAATGCTTACTGAGAAAAAAAAGAGAATCTCTGTTTATATTCTAGGGCTGGCTGGCAGGCTTAGTTCTGGGCAAGTCTTCCAGTAAGTCCAGCACAAGGGACATGTGAAGGGAAGAAGGCTGGGAGTGTAGGTTGGGACCAGTAAAGTGGTGGCAGTGGGTTCTGTAGAGGAAGTCAATTAATCAGCTCAGGCCCATTGATATAGGGTCCTAAATAATTCCCCAAATATTTGTGCCACAGTCCCATTGATATAGGGTCCTAAATAATTCCCCAAATATTTGTGCCACAGTCCCATTGATATAGGGCCCCAAATAATTCCCCAAATATTTGTGCCACAACCCCCATGTGGCTGACCTTTGGAGAGAGGGAGCCATGGGTTTGCTCTCTGATGAATAGCTTACTGTGGCCTTACAGGAAGTGGGGTAAACCGAGAAGGAAAGAAATAGTAACAAATAAGAAGAACCCTTGCTATCCCCTTCGGGGTCATCGGACAGGCTCTCTGACAAGGTGGGTTTCATCCTAGAAAGTTCTGGAAAAGGGGCCAGAAATATACCAAGTACCACTCCCGGTCCTTCACGGACATTTCATTTTATTCCCATCCAAGCCTTTAGCATAACTATTTCTCCCATTTCTGATTTGAGAGAAGGACTGAGGAAAAGTCAGTGTGACTTAGAGTGAAGGCTGCCCTAACAAACTCCCAGCATACTACATTCTTTTAATGCCGTTGTTTTCTCAGTGCCATGGAATCGGTGATCCATTAATAATATTAATAATAAACCCCTTACGTTTGTATGGCATGTAATGCGAATGGTTTTCAAGGAATTTTCAATATATTGCCTCACCGGAGTCTCGAAAACAGCTCTGAGAGATGGGCAAAACAGGAGTTATGACCCGCGTTTCAAAGCCAGGAATGCTTGAGGCCGAGAGGGGTGGCAGGCTTCCCTTAGAGCCAGGACCCGAGTGCAGGTGCTCCCAGCACCAAGCCTTGCTTCGCCTTTCCCCCTGGGGACCCCGAGGGAGACGGGGACGGCCCCACAGCTACCAGCTCATTGCTAAACCCTGTTCCAACTTGTGGACAATAGTCTTATTAAACGCTGAAAATCTCTGGATGGAGACCAAGAACTCTATCTCTGCAAAAAATCTCTACAGAAACATTTTCTCTCTTCATTTCTCCTCCTCATTTAAATGCTAAAATATTTACAGCGATAGGCCAGATAACATCCTACTGCCTTGTGATTTTTCAGGGAAAAGATGAGAAGCGCATGATAAGGTTGGGAATTTTCAACTGCCGGGCACAAGTGGGAGGAGCGCTTGTCTAGGAGTTAAGAGATGTGGGGCTCTGCTCCTGTCCCCTCCCTGTATTAGCTGTGGAACCTGTCACTTGTCACTTGCTAAGGCTCAGTCTCCTGGCCTATAAAAGGGACCGTCCTGACAAAATCATGCTGTGTAAGGGCTTTTTTATAATTGTGTGCTTATACATAAATGTGAGGGATGGCCGTCGGAGCAGTTTGCTCCACACAAACGTGGTGACGCGATCACATCAAATACGGATGATTTTCAACACACTCCCATAACCACAGTGAAGGAAAACTCCACATTTTCAAATCACCGTGTTAGGGTGGCATCTTATGCAGGAGCACCATTCCGGTAAAACTTTCAAGTTATTGGTAGCAGAAGCTTCACCACGATTCGAAGGCAGCCAGACAGGTTTCTTCTAGGGACTTTCATCTCTGGGGATCTTCAGACAGGATATGGGATCTGGCAGCTTCTGATGAGATAAAATGGGAACCCATTCTCCAGGCCGGTCTGGCTATCTGTCCTTACTCCTGGCTCATAGTGAAAATCACTTTGAAGATCGAGATACAATATTGCTGTCAGTAGTGGTTCTGGGAAGCAGAATAGGGGCCAAACCATGGAATTTGGAGTCGGACAGGGCTGGGTCCAAACCTAAGTTCTCACCTGCCAGCTGTGGGATTCGGTCACCTAAACTTCCCGGCTCCCCCATGTCTTCAACCATGTGGTGGGCATAGCCCCACAGCGTGGTGCTATTTTGAAGATCAGATGAGATGCATGTATAAAGCACCTCACATGAGTACCTGTCATGAGGTAGCTACTCAGTAAATGGCAGCATCCGGATTTTATACGGACCTTGTCGTACCACAGGGACACCTCAGATGCTGCAGTGAGGCAGGACTGTGTCAGCCAAACGTGAGGATTCCCTCCCAGTCACCAGTCATCCATTTGTGTGTGTAGGAGAGAAATAGTTGCATGTTGGAAATGCTGTCGGTTACTGATTTTTTCTGAGAGTCTTTAGAGGCTAAAAGATGCAGTTGGCAGCCCAAATTTTTAATGTAGAAGCATTAAGAAAAGTGGTGCCAGGCTATCAGCCTGTTTTGGCATACTCTTTGCTCAAAATGAAAAGCTGTGTGGTTTCCTGAGGATCATGACACTTTGGGTCAACCACTGAGTTACTTCAGGGTAGGGATCATGTCCTCTCTATTCTTCATTTATTCAAAAACAATTTGTAGAATACACGTGTGTGAGTTAATATCAAAACTCCCTCATTAAAGGTACAAAATAGGGGTGCCTGGGTGGCTCAGTCGGTTAAGGTCATGATCCTGGAGTCCTGGGATCGAGTCCCACATCCAGCTCCTTGCTCAGCTTCTCCCTCTGCCCCTCCCCCCCACCATGCTTGTGCTCTCTTCCTCTCTCTAAAATTAATAAATAAAATCTTTAAAAAAGGGGGGGGGAATTTTAAAAAGAAATTTAAAAAGTTTTAAAGAATTTAATAATTGCCAGTACAAAGGAAGGATAACATATATGGTACATAGCTACACTTTTTTTGGTCAATACTTCCTTTCCTATAAAATTGAGTGACGTGGACTATACTCTCCCAGGTGTCCCCCAATCCCACAGTTTTAGTTTCTCTATTCACATGGCTTATGACACAAGCTAGGTCCTCACATGACTATAACTTGGAGGCATAAAAGTTTATGGCATAATCCTTACTCTCATACTTCCCACACTTACCATTTTCTAAAAATCTTTATCCTTGAATTCATAATAGCCTTAGGAGGTGATTCATGAGTGCATTAAACCCTCCCTTACTCAGATATGTGAAAAATTATATTGTTAGTTTTTCCTTTTTAACCACAGATCCGATTTATTGCTTCTATAGCTCAAGTCAGAATCTGTTGGATTCAACTCTTCCGTGAGCAAAGGCTGGGTGTTTTAGGTAGAAAAAGTTTGTTTATCCTTTGCACATAAGTGAAGAAACAAAGCCAAGTTAGCTAAAACTTTCCTTCTTTCTTTCACTCCCTGGAGTTTTGGCTGGGGCTCTTCTTGAGCAAGTTTTGCACCAAAGAAAACGATGTGAATGAGTTACATGGAGGGGAAAATGAACTCAGGGAACGATGTACGTTTCTTGCACTCCAGTATGATTTCCAAATCTGTCACATACACATTTGGGGAGTATTGTTAGCAGGAAAACATGCATTTGGGGGCACTCCTATTCTGTGTCTTGAAAAGGGGATTGTTTTTGCTACAGGACACAGAGAAGAAAGGTCTGATGCATGCTAGTCACATCACCTGCCGCTCCGAGAGAACAGCGAGGGGCTTTAAGCATAATGAGAATGAGGAGTAAAACGCCTGGTGTTTATCTCCAGAGTTCCAGATAGAAATACATCTCCGCCCAGTGTGCACCATCTCCTTTAACAAGACTGCCCTGCATTCATCTCTCCTGCATACTCATGACGAGCACACCTCATCTGTCACGTTGAGACATGTTAAAAGGAACCTTCTTCCCCTGTTCCTTTCTACTCTGAATAAGTAATTATGAAAAACAAATCATCGCCATGTCTCTTTCTTTCTTCAGTTTTATTGAGTTTTGTCTGCCTGTCTCCCATGGACATAAAGAATTGTTCTGTTCATTTAGATCCAAAGATTTTCTTTGGGGGGTTGTTTCAGATAAAACAGAAGGTCTGATTTTGTCAGGAATGTAGCTCTGAACGTCTCTAAGAGCAACTATGCATATGAATTTGAGGGCAAAATGTCACCCTCTAAGTGAACTGAATGGAAAAAAAACCACAATAGAAGTCTGTTAAAATGCTGCTTTGGGCAACAAGGGGAAAAAAAAAAAAAAAGCCTGGATGTGATCATTCTTTCTGAAAGCCTTGTAGTGCTGACCCATACTATGATTTGAGGGGTGTCCACCAGCCTGCATTTGGATATTTCTTTCTCTTTGATGTACTGCTCAGGATGAAATGTTGCGGGTCAGATCTGAAGGGAGGTAAATGGTCTTCTAGCCTGAAAAGTCTTATAATTCTTAAATGCACACAGGCTACCTGACAGAAGGCAGAGAGAGAGAGAGAGAGAGAGAGAGAGAGAGAAAGAGAGAGAGTGTGTGTGTGTGTGTGTGTGTGTGTGTGTGTGTACTGATTAGATTATCTCATCAAGTGATTCAGAAAGCAAGGGGCAGAGCCCTGGGGCCAAGCTTTCAGGCCATCTACATTGTGATGAACGGGATTCTGAGCAGGCAGAAAGCTAGAAAGGCATAAAACAGGCCTGCGTGGCATGGATATGACGTCAGTTTTTGAATCCTGACCTCACACATGGGCCTAACTCTTAGGGCTGGGCATCTCAAACCTCTTCCCTTTTCAACTCTCCCTCTTGCAGGCTCCCAAAGCACCCATGATGAACACTGCCCCCGTGCCGTGACACGCCACCCACCCAACATGCGCCTCATGTTGGGTCTAACGAAAGGCAGGCTTTCAAAAAGTGAAGGATAAAGCTGTTGCCTTCAATCTGTCTGCCCCTGTCTCACTCTGTTTCTAGTTCTCTGTTCACTGTCTCTCTCCCTTTGTCTCGCCCTGCGTCTGACTGGCTCTCTATCCCCCTCCACCTTTATTTGATCCTCTACCCTGTTCTTAACCGTCACCTCCACGCAAAGGACTCCCAAGTCATCATAAAACCAGTTCAGAGTTGCCTTCTCGGCTGTATTTTGAAACTTCTCACTACTTGTTGGACAGCTTTACCTGGATATTCTGCACCTCGAAGTTACCATGTACCAAACGAAGTTAAATTCAACGTCTACACAACGTCCTTTCTATTTTGCTGTCTTACCAACAATGACACAAACAGAAGCCATTGCCACCGGGGCTAGAAAAGCTTTGCTCTTCCTCATGACTCACCCATTCGCTCATCAAACACTGACTGGGTCTCCACTGTGTTGGAATGCTGGGGTCACGAAGCTGAGAGAGATAACCCTTGCTCTCAAGAGACACAGAGTCAGTGACAGGTATGTAATCTGAGCACACAGTGCTTTGATAGGAGACCTCACAGGATGTCATGGGAGCACAAAGGGATACCTAATCCAGCCTGGGAAAGGGGGGTGATGTAGGGCACCAGGAAGACTTGAGTCCTGTGGGTTCCATAGGAGCTAGCCTGGTGAGAGACAGTACCATTTCTTTCAGATTCAGCAAAATGACCCAGGCGCAGACGGACAGCTTGCCAACTCTTTGCAGGTAGTTCAGGATGACTACAGCACAAAGTGTTAGGGAAGGGGTGTGCTCACAGCACCCATCCCCACAGTCTGGGGGGTGCTAAGATCGTACATGAGGGATCGCACTCCCCCTCTCTCTACATAAGGTAGCTCTCGAGCCCTACACATCTGACTTCCATTAGATGTCCCTCTTCTCTCATTCAGGCCTGCTTTCCCTCTTGTGGGGCCACTGTACTAAGCCCTGTCTCACACTGTCCACGCTTCCTCCGCTCCGGTTTATCTCCCATCACAACCTATTTCTAAAGCCTCCTTGCTAAAAGCCTGTTTTGTACTCCATCAGCACTGGCATCACCTGGGAATTTCTCAGAAGTGCAGACTCTCAGGCCCCTCCCTCCCTACACCTACTGAATCTGAACCTGCGTTTTTCACAAAATTCCTCGGGGATGTGAATGCACGCCAAAATGCAAAAAGCACTGCTCAACAGCATTGCTCTACTTCTATCCCACCATTGCTGAAAAACAAAACCTTCACTGGCTCCCTGGTGCCTCCCGAATATAGTTCAAAATCCCTCACCTAATTTCTACTTCCTTCCTAACCTAACAGGACACTTGCCTTTTCTACAACATGTTTCGTTCATCCTTCCTCATCCCGCTGCCTTTGCTGTCCTCACTAGGAGCACTTCCCCTCATCGTGGTCCTGATCCATGGCCTACCTGAAACGCAACTTCCTTCTAGATTCTTCCCAGGTGTGTCTCTCTCATCTCCGAAAGCCCAAAGTATTTAGACTATTTCTTCTTACTCTGCCCTACCTCGCAGCGGGGTGACTGGTTACATCTCCTGACTCTTGGGTGTATATGAACCCCCAAAGGGCATGGACTGCAGTTTACCCATGCGATTGTCCCTCATAATTTTAGTTAATAGGTGCTCAATACATATTTGTAGGATACATAAATTAATGAAAGAAAATGTATGTACTCAAAAGGTGAAAAAGAATAAGAACCTATTGCTGTCAACTACAGAAGTGTAAACTCATTCAGCACTTACTTTGTCACCAAAAAAATGACCTCCAACGGGTCTAAATTCTGAGAAACAAGTCTGAGAAACAACTTACTTCATAATGCGACAGCTAAAAAAATACAGCGGACAGAGAAACAGACCAGTTATCCGAAGTTCTGTCCCAATGTGTTAAAGTGTTGAACTCTGTAACTCTCACTTACCTTAACTATCACAGGGCACGTGGCTGGCAAAAATTCTAGGTGTATAAAACACATCCTCTCCTCTCTCAACGAAAGAGAGAGAAAGTAGGAGCTAGCCTTAAGCCCTTTGATGCTTTCTTCAACATTATCATGTAAAATTTGTAACTGTGTTTCAGTCTCTTGACATATGAACACGTTTACCAGAAATATTCCTTAGAGTCAATTTATATCAAGCAAGGAAGGATCATGGCGGGAGCAGCAGAAACATGCAATGTTTTCAGGCTAGGAAATATCATGTTCACAGAATGCTGATTTGCTAAAAGAAGGAGAGCAGTTTTGCTGGGAGAATACCAATGCAGTTTAACAATGCAGCTCAAACATGTTGGGGCATTCTAGGTGACCAGCTCTCAATGACAAGCCCTCAAGACAAGCAGCTTGCCTGCCTGCCAGGATCTCACAGCTTGGAAGTAAGCAAGAGAAATGCTCAAGCGAGCTCTCCAAAGGTGGAGGGACCATGGAGGGCACCACAGTTGTATTAAATGATTTTAATTATCACATTCCTACAGCCAGAATGCAGGGTAGTCCTACCCACTGATTCTCCCAGCAGGAGCCAGCCAGAGGAAAATTGGGAGGAAAGCTTTGGAAATCTTCCTTGTTCGTACCTAAGTTCATGGACGGCCAAGCTGTGAAATTTAGGCCCCATTTGAATGCTCTGCTTCTGTTTTTGGATTTGTTGTTGCTGTTGTTCTTTTGCATGAGGTCCCAGTGAGTTCAGAACAACTAGGCATCCCTTTGGCCCAAGTGATGCTTGCCCCTTGGCCTGGACTTTTCCTTGTCCCCTCAAAATGTTGTGATTTTAGTTGATAGGAGGTCCACAGCATGGGGGTTGAGCATGTGGTCTCCAGAGCCAACCTACTTTGGTTCAAGTCTTTAGTCTACTTCTGACTAACCCTAACATCTTGGCCAATTATTGTAGCCGTTCTGCCCATTGGATCTTTATTGATATTCTGCTCATCATGAATTTATTAGCATTAATAATTTGATTCTAAAAAATACACATTAAAATATTACTAATCTTGATTACTGAGGGTTTTTGGTGCCCTTCTAAATTTCTCTCCCAAGGACAGTGCCTCTGTCTTTGTCTTGCTCACCTAGGAGATGAAATTGAACATAGTAACCACTTCACTGGATTACTGCAAGAAATAAAGACAATAATACACTAAAAGTGTGGAAACCCGCGCCTTGCAAAAGATGAGAACGCTCACTGTGGTCTTCTTTGACTGCAAATCTGTTCTTCCTAGACTGGAAAAGGAGGCCCGCGGCAACAATGTTTCTCCAACTCCCACGAGCCTAAGAATCACCCTGGAGCGATCCTTAAAACACAGATGCCTGCACACCACCCTCAGAAATCCTGACTCAGCAGGTCTGGGGCAGAGTTTGAGAATCTGCGTTTCTAGCAAGCTCCCAGGTGCTGCTGCCACTCTGGTGATCAGACTTTGAGTGGTATTCACGGCAGGGAAGGGGAGGGCTCCCTGTTAAGTGCTGGCTTCATCCACCAGCTGCAACACACTTGTAATTAATCACCAGCACGCGCACGTACTCGCAACATGGCCACTCACACAAACACCCTGACTCCCTCCCACAGGTTCATTCTGATAAACAGAATCAGCGGCCAATTGCCTCTGCAGCTTTTATTTACCTATTGTAGTTTTTCTTCCTTTAGAATGTCTCTCATCGGTGCTCATCCTGACTTTGTAAATGAACGGACCCAGGACGTTCGCTTAGGGTGCCCGGTCTTTGGGGAGGGAGACACCCGTGAGCCCAGGGTTATAATACAGATAGTAAAATGCAGAGGGGAATGGGGTGGGCACCTGCTATCATCTGCAGGTTCCAGGTAAGCTATCCTGCAGGAAGCGTTAGGTGAAGTGACTCTTTTCCGCTCCCGAGGGTTACTGCCAGGTATCTGTGATGCCGCAGGAGCTGTAACACTTTGGCCTCTTGATCCACTCTGCCGTGGATCCTGATCCGCCCTCTCTCCTGCGTGTGGCCTGTGCTCACAGAGCAGTTCCCTGCTTCTCCACGAAGGAATTTTCATTGAACAGGGGCCCTTTTGTGCCCAAGCCTGGGTAGATAGGTCTGCCTAACTTGGGAGTCCAGTGGGCAGGCTACCTCTCCTGCCTTAGTCCCTTTTTAATAATGGTAATGTTTCTCAGTTTGTGTGGAACTCAGGTGGGAAAGAGGGATCCTGTGTATTGGACTCCCTCAGAAACCCCAGCAAAGGTTAGTACCCAAGCTGACTCAGAAAGGACGAACAGAGGGAGGTCAGAGGAGGTCCTGGGAGTGCCGACGGCGCCCAGAGCTCTCTATAGTCCCACCCTGCCTGCTTGCTGGTTATGCTCCTTCAGAGGGGCCTTTCGAGCGGGGGCAGACTCTATTGTGACCCTGTGTGCATTCCTCTGAACCACATTTTCCTCCAGACAATACCACCCACCTCCCAGGGTTGTAACAATTCAAGGAGAAAAATACACGAGGAAAATCTCTGGCTAAGCAGACCACTCTGGTCCAAGGTTCAGCTGTTACCTCCACATCATTTGAGAACCCGGCTTTGTGCCTGTTAAGTTGCTCAATGAAGAATTGCTGACTGGACGTGCAGTCGCTTCTTTAGAGCAAAGGAAAGAGAAGGGATGGTTCCTGCCCCGCCCCCTCCTCTTCTCCTTCAGCGTGGGCATTTGAGAACTAACTCATGGTCTAAACATACCTAGCCAACACGTGGCTGGACCAAAATGATCGCAGCCTGAACCCCGGCTCCTGGCTGATGGATGCCCGAGATGTGTCTGCAGGGTGGCCTCTGTGGAGTGAGGACCATCAGGGATTACAAGAGGAAACATAAAAGAAAACACGGCACATAGGCACATAAACAAGCTCTCGGGATCGCTGACATAACAAGCTCCTTCACTTCACAACGCAAAACCCACAGAGAGAAAGGGTTATGCTGACCACCCCCCACTGGTTCCTGTTTCCAGCTCATCGAAGAATTGGCCCTCCGCCTGTCTGCACACAGGAAATGCTCCTGGTTTGCTGACATGCTTCGCCTCCGTAACCCAGGGCTTCCATCTGTCCACATGGTCAGACTCTCTTCCGTAACCACACAGAGAAGCCTGTTTTCTCCTGACCTCTTCTGTTCTCATCTCACACTCAGCTGCCCCCCTGCCCCACCCCCGCCCCAGCCCCACGGATTGGAGATGGCTCATACTGGCCTTTGGCCCAGGCAGCCTCCCCCGCTCCACCCCGCACACACCAAAGGTTCATTAAATTAGTCACTTGGACTTTCCGTAGTTGAGCTGAAGGTCACTTGCTTTAACTGTCAGCTGGGAAAGAGGCATCTCGGAGGGTAGTTTGAGAGCCACTGTCTCCAGCTCTCACCACCTGTGTGGCTGCCCGGACGGCGCACGTTACCACCCTTCATGGTACAAGGTAGAAGACAACACCCTTCAAGACACAAGAGGAAACCGGTTCCCGGGCGACAAGTCGTGCCTCAGCCTCTGACAGGCTAAGGCAATTGCCTAAGCTTTCTCTGCTTCATTTTTTCCAACCAGAAAAACAAGGATACTTAACTTCCTCACGGGGGTGATCTGAGGACATATTAACCAATTCTGAAAACCACCTTAAGAGTTTGGCCAAAGGAGGTAAGGAATGGTCACTGTCCGGCCAGAAGTGCTACGATGAAAATCAACAACTCTACCTACTTCGTTGGGGCTGAGACACAAGTCACAGGTGAAAGCAAACCCAGGTCTCTTTACACAATGCTTCATCTCTGAGCTGAACCTTTAGTATTATGAGGCAGGAAAAACAACACACAATAGAATCCTAAACTCGATGTTCTCTTGGCCCTGTTTCCCACTTGCAGTGGTGGGTGGACTCCATAATTACCGTGCTTGTAAAGTCCCCAGCCATGTCTCATTTGGGCAGTCCTGGTGGACTTGGCGCTGTGTGAGTGACGGCAGTCACTGGGGAGAGGGTTCCAATTGTTTCCCTGGCAGCAGAGGAAGAAAGTGCCAGAAAGCCAGACACCACAAGAAGAGACTGATAAACATTCTGTGTTTCTTACATCTCTCCAAGCTGGCATTTGGAGAATGCAGTGAAGTTTTCTGAGTTCCAGAAGCAAAGACGCATGTGTGAATGGTCAGACCTGGGAGGCAGGAGTCTCCGTTCTGACAGGGGTGGTACCACCCCGGCAGAGCTAGCTGCTCTCCTTGACATTCTAATGTCCAAAGTCAAGGACTTCTACAGAACATCTCCGTAGAACATCATGGAGCTTTGCCCATGAAATCCCAGAAAGGATATAAAGCCATGCTTATCAGCCCGCGTCGAACGGCTGCTGGTCTGTGGAAGCATGGTGACTGCTACGGTGGGAGAGTAGTTGTCATCACGAAACTTCGTGGGACTTTGGCAAAATGCCATCAGCCTTTCACAGCTGAATGTTAGCTCTCCCCACCATCACCAGTCAGTTAACTGACACGGATAACATGCCCGTGCGGCGTGCATGAAAGTATTAGAAGTAACTGCCTTTTAAGCTGTCCCTTATTATACAAAATGTGACTCTTGCAAGTAACTGGCTATTTTATTTACCTCTATCCACAATCTGACCGCCCCCCATCTTTCCATCTCTACATGAGTATAGCTACCTGACATCGAAGTAAAGATAGATGTAAATCTAGAGAGTGTGCTTCACAAAAGATTTCAAAGAATCTAAACAAAGAAAAAGCTTAGAACCTATATTTTTGCTGTTTATAACCCTCCTGTGGATAATAACTTCTGTAAACTTACTGCCTGATAATTTACATTTGCATTTTATCTTTCCTTTCCTGTCCTTCATTTTTTTTTTTCTGCCTTAACATTACCTATTTCAAACTTCAAGAGGTGGTCCCCAATTCTTGTATCCCATTCTGTTTTAATTCAGTTCAAGGAGAATTATCTATTGTGTTTCCAGGGCTGTGGTTTTAGTATTCAAAAGAAGTATAAATCACATTTCCTGTTCTCAAGGTATTCCAAGTCCTGTGGGGGAAGGCAAGGCTGAACAGAGAGAAACTGTGTTTGTCTGAGAGAGAGGATATGGTCACTGCTAAAATGAATTACATGGATAAAAGGTGCTACAGAGTCCCCTATATGCCAAGACTGGGTGAAAAATCATACTTTATTTGCAAAGGAAAGAGTCCTAATTCTTATAATCTGTTGACATGTGGTGGTTTCCCTAACACAGCAGCCCACACGGTCGTCCCCCTCCAGCTTTGTTTGTTGGTCCTGGGGTGACCAGGCCCACACACGGATATAGGCTCTGAAAGCAAGATGTTGCCCAGGTTGGCCATCTGTCTAGGTTCCCCTGTGCGGCATAGGGAAAGTCCAGAGTGATGGTGGATGCTCTCAAAGGTTGGCTAGTGAGATGCTGCTAGGACAGAGTCCAGAGCCTGCACAGATCTTCCCTCCTAATGCCTTTTGAAAACTCTAACAATAAGGAGACAAAACCATTCCTGAAATCAGAGCCGATTTCTTTTGGCTGGGTATTGGCTGGAAGGGGCAAGTCCTAATTTATATATGCAGTCTATTTTTTAATTTCACAGAGGAGCTTTACCAGGTTCTGGGTAGGGTGGGCCCGGAGTGAGCTGAACTTGGAGAGAATTAGCCAGGGGAATTGCTGCCCAGGGACCCTCCAGCTCTTATTCAAATTCTGATTTAGAACAAATTTTAGTCAAATGCCCCAATAAAGGGATGTGGGTAAAGCATCATTTTCTCAGTCTTACCTTTCAGGAAAGAAAATAAGATTTGCTGTGTTAGTGGAATAAAGCCTTCTTTGAGAGGACTAGCAGACAGGAGAGGAAAAATGTGAAAATTCCAGAAGGTGTGCCACTGAGCCTTTCTAATTAACACAGGAGCAAAATTCTCCTTCTGTTTCCTGTGGGCAAAGGGTTGCTGTTGTTTCCTATGATCCACAGATGTGAAAAATATTGATTTGTAAGCAATCCCCGAGGCTCTTGGTGAAATTAATGTGATTTTCATAAATGCAAATTGTATCAGAACAGTTGTCATAGAAACTTGAGTGGAAAGAACAGCAGGGCCATGAAAAAGAAGAGGAATCTATGGTCAGTTCTGGCTGAGATCGTA
Organism: Callorhinus ursinus; assembly: GCF_003265705.2. Taxonomy (NCBI): domain Eukaryota; kingdom Metazoa; phylum Chordata; class Mammalia; order Carnivora; family Otariidae; genus Callorhinus; species Callorhinus ursinus. The sequence continues at coordinate 315,945 of NW_027397138.1, read as the reverse complement.
TGACCCCCTGAATCTTACGGCCAGGCGGTGGTCTCCCTAAAATGTAACCCTCAGCAATGCCATCTACACTTCAGCCACTCGATGAAGTCTCCATAGCAAGAAGCTCAACACCTTTAAATCATCAGCCCCAAATGACCTAGCCAGACATATCTGCCATCAGCCCCATACCCCATCTCCTATCAAGCCGAATTCAATTACCAGCCAAGCGCCTACATCAGTGTTTCTCAAACTTCAGTGAACCGAACACCCAAGGGTGGTGCCTCCTGGGAATCTGCATTGCTGATAAATCCTTGGGTGACTGTGACATTGACTTCAGATCCAGAGGCCACACTTAAGACACCTACTGCCCCATGCCTCTGCTGTGTACCCCTAATTCACTCTCCATGAAATAATACCACATCCGGTGTTTATTATAGTCGGTTGCATGTCCTGCACTATAGTGTTTATTGTCTTGAGTTAGAAAAGCAGGTACGTTTTAATAAGCTTTGTGTCTCTTTTGCCTACTGCGGTGCCTTTCCACTACAGAAAGAGATCAATAAGCGCTTGTTAAATCAGGAGGAAGCCAGGCAGAAGAGAGGAACGATCTTCTGGGTCTACAAAAGCCCTGGGATGTTTGTACTTCCAGGATCTCCCAGAGCTATTTACATCCAGGGGAGGAGCCCCTGACTCTCTCTACAGAGCACCCTTCTATTTCTGTGTTCCCTTCAAAGATATTCTTCATTGTCCTTTGAGCCTGGTTGACAGGAAGGACTCCTGGGTCAGAAAGCCCTGGATTTGAACTCAACTGTGATACTTACAGACTCCGTGGCTTTTAGGAGGTTCTAGTTGACCTGGGTCTCAGTTTCCCCATTTCTGAGGTGGGGACTAGCCATCCCTAATGTACAGATCTGTTTTGAGGATTCGATAAAATAATGCACGGAATCTTGGCACACAGTAGGTGTAAACTCGTACAGGATTTATTATTTACGACAGAGGCAAATGTGGGGGAGTGCTTCGAGGGTAGTTTGTCTGCACCCTCTAGGAGTGACCCTCGGTGAAATGCTTGCCTGTAAATTACAAGGTTTGACAAACGGCCGCAGGATAACCTGAGAGGCACTGCACCTTTCCCTGAATACCAGTGACCCCAATTTCTGCCAGGGGGATAAATCTTCCATTTTCATATAATTTCTCAAGAGTCAGCAGAGAGTAGGAATGTCACCGGCAAGGAGCATCTGGAAACTGTGGAACTGAAAATGGTGAGCGTCCCTGAGGACCAGCCTGAGAGGATGCCTGTGTACTGTGACTGGGGGACATTGAGAACCTGCAACAGTAGGAATGTGGTGGGGAAGGCAAGGAAATTAAATCTCCTCAGCCTCCCCCACACAAATCAATCACCAAGGAAATAGGCATTTGAGGGAAAAGTTCCTTCAGAATGTATTTCTATTTGTATTTCTATTACCTCATCTCATAAATCTCATTCCCTCCCAGTCTGATTCCTTGGGCAGCACAGCCCAGATCTTTTTCAGTCTCTTAATGGGTTCATTTTTTGACTCTGTAGGACAGACAAAGGAGTCTTGGAATCCACCAGATGGGGACAGGAGCAGGTTAGAGGACCGACGACAGGGTCACTTCAGACTGAGAAGGGAGGATGTGAAGCTGACCCTCCAAATATCTTCAAGTTACTGGAATTTTCTACTTCCATACCGAAGGAAGAATTTGAGGCAATAAACATATAATTACAGAGTCTTCACTGTATCTTATTTAAGAGTGTGCCATTTCATGTTCATATGTCCCGAATTTTATTCAACAAGCATGGGATGGGTGTTCACGTTCTGTTCCACTGTTTGCATGCTATTCATGTGTCCAGGAACTTCTGACATTCTAGCTTTCATATTATATCACCCTGTTTGCCTCCTGTCCCCCACATCATAAGAGACTGGACATTTTTCCGGTTTGGGAAATATAACCATTGCAGCCTCTACTCTTCATTTTGCCAATGAGGGAGGCTGGATCTTACTACAGGTTGGTCCCAGCACCAAGGAGCTGAGATCCAGTTTTTCTGGCCCTCAATACATTACTCTCTTCTACTATAAAAGTGCAGACATCATATTCATTTTAAGCTATTCAAAGATTTTTTTTTTAAATTAAAGAAGTATTTTAATCCTGACAGTATATCCCAGACCCCAGTTTTCTGTCTGGTTAGAGAGAAGAAAAATAGCGTTAAAAGGTAGGTTCCTAACCTCACAGAGGCATTCTCTTACTCTATTTTATAAATCTTTTTTTTTTTTAAATCAGCATATCCAGTACTTAACAGGCAGAATCAGATCTTTTTTTTTTTTTTTTTGTATCCATGAGAGGCTCGTAGAATCAAGTCTTGGCACCGCCACTTGATTTAAAACAAAGCATTTTATAGAGCTAATAAGATACTCAGAAGTCTTCTCATCCAGGTCTGGCACCTGTTATGCTCCAACAACTGTACGAGGTATTAGGTATTAGAAGTCAATAAAAAGATAAAGATCCTGCCCTCATAGAATTTACAGTTGAGCTTAACTGCCCTGAGCCAAAGGGGTCTAGGAAGGGCTCCTAGGCTATCCTGGACACAAAAAGCCCAGGGTCTGGCAGAGTTTAATTAAATGACCATCCTTCCCAATTAGCCATGAAAAACACTGCTTGTATAACTATGTCATTATCGCTTCCTGCCTGGATTACTGTAATCCATGCTCTGCAGGCCTTCTGTGCTCCAGCATTTCCTCTGGGGATTTGCAACTTTTGCAAAACCCCAGCTTTAGAATGCTGGCTAGAGCCAAGACTTCATTACTCACATTACTCCTATGTCAAGCAAACTTCCAGGGCTTCCTTCAGAGTGGAGTGCACACTGTTAATGTTCTCCAACCATTAAAGGTATAAGCAGAAAGCTCCTCCCCAAACCTGGCGCTGTCTCCGCGGTTGAAGGCTATATCTCCCACACCCCAAGCGAAAGTTGGCAAGTGCCAGCCCCAAACAACATATGTGTTCATCTCTCGTGCCCTGTCAAGAAAAAGCTGGCTATTGTAGAAATCATTCAGACCCTTGGTAGGACCGACTAGGCCCCTTCCAGCTCTACAATTCGGTCTTTCTAGACTAGCTACTTCCTGGAGAACCCGCTCAGGTATGACCACTGTCTTTATGCTCACAACATCACTCTTCTGATTGTAAACTCCAATTCTTTTCAGAAATAAAATAATACTAGAGATCAACTAGAACTACTTCAAATGAGGAAACAAGTTGAGAGTGATAAGGAGCTTAGCAAGGTCACAGTTAGAGTTAGAACACAGGTCTCCTAACTGATCTAAAGGATGACTATGACTTCTCTAATAAGTAGTTCATAGTCCCATGACCTGTGCCACAGGGCTACATTCTCCCTCCATGTTTTTAGAGAGGACCATTTCTTATCTGCAGGCTGTCCAACTCTTGGGTGCTGTTATGGGAAAGGGTCCTGAATGCCAAACACCATTTCTCATTGATAATTTGCTCAGGTAACATCTCAAAATAGATTTTCAGTGCCAGAATGGGAGAGAGGCCCTTTCATGGGCTTTCACAAAGCCAAGCTGCATGAAGCAGATCAAAGAGCATTATATTGCCTTCTGGTTATGGGTCACTCTATCTCCATGAATCTAGTCATAAAAGCATAGAAATTCAGAGCTGGAAGGGACTTCAGGGATCATCTTGTCAACTCCTTCAGTTTAAAGGTGAAGAAAGCACGACCCAGAGAATACTACGGACTTGCCCCAGGATAGAGAACTAGTTACAAGGACCTGGCCTGTCCTTTCCCCCTATGGCATTGTCCTGTAATGAAAGGCCCTTGACACCTGCTACATCTGGTGGTTTTTCCGCCCTGGGATTGTGCCAAAAAAAACCCTCTTGCTATTTAGCTCTTTTTTTTTTTCTTTTAATTCACAAGAATGCGGAAGATGCTCTTGATTTCTTCAGCGTGACACAGATTGTGATAAAGCCCCGAACTGACCTCCTTCCACAGCAGGAGAGCGCAAATCCCTGGACACAATACAGAAAAAGAAGGAGAAGGAGAAAACCACTCCGTTACGGTCTCAAAAGAAGTCGAGTTCAAGATCTGATACTTGCTGTTCATCATATACCCTTTGATAAGTACGATGCTTAAGACAGACAGTGTGGCACTTTCATAACTAAAGCAAAAACAAAACATGTCAGATTCAACTTTAAGGACCATACATTTCCCCACAGAACTGATTAGGGGAGAGCCCTATCCATCCTATTTTCTTCTTCACTGAACTGGCATAATATATTTCCCTAAATGTCTGGTGTCCCCAACTTCCAAGGACGAGAATTTTATAAAATCACATTTTTTTATTCTAAAAATAATACATTATCATTACAAAAATTTGGAAAATACAGAAAATCATCCAGAAGAAAACAAAACAGATTTATAGATCTATAGTCTGTAGATAAATGCTGCTAATTTTTAAACATATATTTTACTATTATTTCATCTAGGCATGCATATGCATAGATATTTTTCAAATAAATTGGCCTCACATCATTACATCTTGTCTTGTGGCCTACTTCAGCTTTCTTTCACACTGTAGTTTACCAGGAACATTTTTTTTTTCCCCAAGTAGTTACCAAACGTTAGTGAACATTGGCATGAGCTGGAAGGCTTGTTAAGAAAGGGGGCTGAGCCCCACTTCCAGTTTCTGATGTACTACCCTACGGTGGGGATCCATAATGTGCATTTCTAGCAATTTTCCAGGGGATAATCAATATTGCCCATCTGGGGAACCCATTTGTAGAACCCCGGTTGTACTACAATGTAAGTTGTTAAAAAATGGCTATAGAGTACCTACTAAGTGGATATGGTATAGCTAGGCATTTAGACTTTTCCCCAATTTTTTACTGTTATAAATAAAATGTAATACATATTTATATTTTGCATATCTCCGCTTTTTTTTTTAGAAACAGCAATATTGAGGTGTATTTCACACACCATAAAATTCACCTATTTTAAGTATACAATTATTTGTTTCTTTAGGATAAATTCTGAAAAGAAGAGTTGCTTGGTCAAAGGTTATGAACATTTTTAAGGCTTTTGATATATACTGACAAGTTGTCCTCTGAGAGTGTCCATAATTACATCCTCACAGCAGAGTATGAGAGTCTTATTTTCTGATTTCCTGGGGCAACATGGAGTATTATAATGTTAAAAACAGCTCTGTCAATTTGAAAGGAGAAAAATAGTATTGTATTGGTGCTTTTATTTATCTTTCTTTGACATCGATTGAGATCGAACATTTTCCCCCATATATTTATGTGGCATTAGTATTTACGACTTAGTAAATTGCTCTGCCTTAGGCAGGATATTTGCACAGGTATCATGCATAGTACAAGACCATGAGGACACCAGTCACCTTAAAGGTTGACTAACGGACACAGGAAATACCCTTTGTAAATGTAATATCCTTAACGGTTCCCATTGAGCATCAGCATTTCTCTCTCCCTCTCCCTCTCCCTCTCTCTCTCTCACACACACACTCACACATCAAATTGTGAAGGACCTTCAGGCAATGGGCAGCCCCAAGGAAACTCTCACTAGGCTGCAAAAACACACTAGCTTAAGAACCCCCAGCTGAACCGAGTGAGTCAGTTTTATTGCAAACAGTCAATTGAATTTAAAGGATAAATGTTATAATGTTTATACAGTTAATTTTAAAAGAAAGTGGTTATTTTACTTAATAGAATTTTCGTCTTGTTTTTAACTCTGCTCTGGCAGAATGCAGACTCGGGCTGGTAGATGGCTCCCTAGCCCAGTGGAAGCTGGAAGAGGACCCGAGGAGAGAACTTAACTCCTGCCCTTTGAAAACTTTCCTAACATGCCACCACAGAAGCCTTAAGGAGCTAATAGCTAAAGCTGGGGTGGAGAATTTTGCATTCTTGGGCTCTGTGGCATCCACTGGGGGGGAAACGTCATATATATTTTCATAGGTGAAGGAGAGTTGGTGCCCAAAGCACCCAATACAAAGGCACTGTGTTCTCGCTTTCAGCCTGGGATGAGGTGAACAGTCCAGACTTTTTGAGAAGAGTTTCCTTTTCCTAAAATTCTTCTGAATAAATACAAAGGGTCTCTTCCATTAGACCAACATGAACTTACAGTATCTTTTTCTGCCTGGTCTGTCCCACTGACTGCTCACCCCCAAAAAGCTATGTTTTACGAATACTTTCCTATTCCTCTCACTTCTTCTATGCACCCTTCCTGAGGGATGTTCTCTGCTCCCATGGCTTCAACAACCACCCTGATGCTCATGGTGCCAAATACTAGGTTTCCATTCACAACTTGCTCCTTGGCCATCTTGCAAAATGCCTTCTGGAAATTTATCTTCACTGGGAAGACAGACAACACAAACCTGTTTCAAACTGAACTCTTCAACTCTCTCCACCTCCAACTTCTCCTTACATTCCTTATTTCAGCTAATGGCACCACCATTTATGTTAAAAAACCATGAGTCTTATGTGGATAATTTATATTCACTTGGTCCCTGAGTCCTGCCTAGTCTGCCTCAGGCAAGCGTCTGGTGTGGGGCCCTCCCTTTGTCTTCCCCCTGCTCTGGGCCTTCCGTTCAGACCTTCCTAACCTCTCAGCCCTAGACTTCAACCCTTCTAGCTGGCCTTCCTCCTGGTAGATTTTCTTCACTCTAATCCTTTTTATGCCTTCAACATGGTCTCCAGAGCTGTCTTCCCATTAAAGGAATCTGATGCTGTCACTCCCCTGTCTAAAGCCAGCTGCCCAGAGGACTAAATCTAAATTCTCTGGCATGTTCCTAAGTCTTTACTCCCAGGCACTTCTTCCCTCACCCGCTTCACTCCACCCCGCCCCGCCCCGCCCCGCCCCTCCCGGGCACACTTTGCTCTGTGTGTTGAATCTCTGTTCCCAGAACAAACTATTTTTAACCTTTTACCTCTTGGGGTTGTGTGCATTTTCCTCCCTCTATCTGTCACAAAATGTCTTCCTTATCCTTCAATATGAGCTGAAATGAATAACCTCATTCATTAATTCACTCACTCGTTCAACATAATTATTTTTAGCATCTAATATTTGTAAAATATTGTGCTAAAGGAAGCCAAACAGACAGGATCCCTGTTCTCATGGAGCTATGAATTTTTTTTTTTTTTGTGAAGCCTTTCTTGACATCTTTGGTAGTTAATAATTTCCTCCTTGCCATCACAGCATTCTGTTCATACCACTAGCAGTTAACCATAATGTAATTAGCTCTGAAGTCTGGATTTCTGACTAGACTATGAGCTCTTGGCATTGGGGGTAGAAGGGTTGCGTCAGTGACTGAGTCTTACTCATCTCTGTGTTTGAGGAGGCTATTGAACATAGTGGTAAAGATTATGGGTTTTGGGGCTGACTACATGGGTTCAAATTCTGCTTCTACCATTTACAAGCTCTGTCACCTTGGCAAGTTTTCTTAACCTCTCTCTCTGTGCTTTGGTTTGTTTCTCCATTGAATGAACATAATAGCAGTAACCAAAAAAGTTGTACAGATGAAAGGAGTTGATACATGAAAGCAATTAGTATAGAATATAGTAGGTACTCTGTCTTTATTAACTCCATTATGGTGCCTAGTCATAGAAAGATCTCAATAAAAGCTGGATGAATGAGTGGATGGATATTGAAATATAATAAGATCTCTATGTAGCTACCTACCCACCCCCTCTAGTCAGAAACCAATCAATCATCTCATTCACAGGATTGAGAATGGTCAGGCCAGACGAACAGACAGCTTGGGGCAGTGACTCTTAAGCTTTAATGTGCTTTAAAATCTCCTAAGGAACCTATTAAAAATTCATATTCTTGCCTTCTTTCTGATTTAGTGATTTTAGAGATCTTAGAATCTGCATTTCTAATAAGCACTGTGTGGACAGATGGTCCTTGGACCAAACTTTGAGAAATATTAGCCCTGGAAAGATATCTTAGGCTCCTTTCCCTGCTGAGGGTGTCAGAACTACACATTGTCCCATGAGAAAAGGGCCTGGAGAGGTCTTGCTGATGGAGGTGACGCGGTGCCCTGTGACTCTCACAGGATCCTTCTGTGGAAGACAATCAGGGTAGGGAACAAAGTACATAAAACGTCCTGTGTGGAGATCATCTACAGGGACATCTGCATCATAAGGCCATACTGACCAGTGGGAGATTTGAAAAGAATTCCAAGCGATCCCACTTGGGTTATTTCCCTAGAAACGGCAACAAAGCAATGGTATTTAGGGTACATAGGTGTTGCTAGTCAGGGTTGAGCTTCACCATCAGTTTCATGTTGGATTAATTTATTATTAATCTGCCATAAATTACCCCTGTGACATTTGGCTAGGTCACTTTGCCTTTCTGAGCCTCTTCTTTATATGATAAGTGGGGAGGGTTAAAGTTTCTCTCTGAATCATTTAATTCTGTTGTTCACTGCTGGGAATTGCACACCACTCACTGAAGGCCTGAAAGAATTAATGCCTCTCCTAAGAGAGAACAGTTTACTCTGTATTAACCTCAGGGTCAGTTCCCAAATGTCAATCAATAGCAACACACCTGGGTTTTTAAAGGTGAAGAAAGAGCACTAGCTCTACTGTGCATCCTGAGCCAGCACTTAGCTGTAATAGGAATAAAAAGGTACGTGTGATACAAAAAGCCCTTCTCTTCTCTCCTGCCCTGCCTGCAGCAAACCTGCTCCATCTAGCACTTTCTCCAGAGGCTTGTGCTTTCTCACCCACGGGCCCTGGGGGATGGGCAACCCAGGAAGCAGTTGTTGGAGCTACTCCTTCCTAAAAGGTCTTGCTAAGGCCACCTGTAGAAGTCATCTGGTCACACCCTTGGGAGCAAATTGAAATGAGCTAGTCATAGTGAGTTCATGTCTGTTTTTCTGGAACTCCAACACCCATTCTTGTCTTTATTGTGATGTTGTGATCTACTTTTTTTTCTTTTTTAAAGACATCTATTTGAGAGAGAGAGAGAGTGTACACACAGGCGCGCAAGTTGGGGGAGGGGCAGAGGGAGAGAATCTTCAAGCCAACTCTCGCTGAGCACGGAGTCTGACTCGGGGGCCATCCCACGACGCAGAGATCATGATCTGAGCAGAAAACCAAGAGTTGGACCCTTAACCGGTCGAGCCATTCAAGTGCCCTGTGATGTTGTGATTTATAATAAGAAATATATATTTGGTTTCTCATTCTGTTTCTGGCATGGAGCTCCTAAAACTCTTGGAATTTCCAAAAGGACAAGAGCAATAAAAGTGTCTCTTGTTATGTTGATGAGATGACTTTTGGACCTACTTAAGGTTCTGGCTGGTTGCCAGGAGATCCAACCACGTGATTAAAGGGTGGGAACTTTAAGTCCCACCCCCTGACCCCTGGGGGAAGAGGGGCTGGAGGTTGAATCATCACTAATGGCCAATGATTTAATCAAGCCTACCTATGTAATGAAGGCTTCATAAAAAACCCCAAAGGATAGAGTTCCAGGAAGTTGCAGGTTGCTGAACACATGGAGATTTGGGGAGAGTGGCATGGGAGCTCCATGCACTGTCCCCACACCTTGCCTTAGGCATCTGCCATCTGGCTGTTCCCGAGTTATATCTTTTCATAGTAAACCCGTCATCTAATAAGTAAAATGTCTCTATGAGTTCTGTGAGCTGCTCCAGCAAATTCATCAAATCCAAGGAGAGGGTGTTTGGTACTTTCAATCTATGGCCAGTCAGAAGCACAGGTGACAATGTGGGTCTGAAGTTGGGGGGAGCAGGCCTGGGGGACTGAGCCCTTAACCTGTGGGATCTGATGCTATCTCCAGGCAGTGCGAGGACCGAGTTGAATTGTAGGATACCAGGCTGGTGTTGAATTGTTGTTGGTGTGGGAACCTCCCTACCCACCATATTGGAATTGATGTCAGAATCATAGCTCTCGATAGGCGAAGAAGGAGAAATGGGAAATAAAGTAAAACTGTATTATTCCCGTGTTCCCTAACAGGAAGCAGGGCCTCTCGCCTTGACTTATTTTGCTGTCCATTATCCAGAGACTGGTGCACAGTGAAAGGGCCTCTGCCTGCCGGTTTCAGGAGGACCCAGTCGAGGAGAATGTGATGCATCTCAGCATCACACAGACCCTTTCGTGTGAGCAGAAGGGCAACTCCTGAGCCCTGTGCCACAGTTCTGCACTCCCAGGTCTCCCTGGCGAGCGTTTTCCAAGCTTTTAACAAACAAGCGAATCCTAGTCTTTCATTATTTCTCTCTCCCCTGCCCATATCATGGGGTAAAAGATTTTTCTACCCGATTGCATTAAGTAATAATTAATGTTTTCCCATTTAAAAATTAATGAAAGATACAGATAATGGCTAATCAATGCTTCTCCACTTCACCAGAGTGCCCATAATCACTTTCATCATTCCAGTGAAAAGCATGGAAAATTGGCCTTTCAGTGGATTTCTTCAGTCTTATCACAGATACGGTTTGCTTTTTGGTGCAGCATTTTGGAAAACTGAAGCTGGTTCCAGAACCCCCAGGATGCCTCCATCTCTGCATGTGGACAGGAAGCTAGCAAGGTGAGCACAACTCCCCTCTCCCCACACTGAGAGGCCAGGGGGCTCATGCACAGACTGCCAGGTGGCCAAGGACACAGGGCGGCAACCTGCGGAGACAAAATGGTGTGGGGGGGTGGAGCTTCGGTATGTAGTTTCTACTTCTTTCTCTACATGGGTGCAACCTCATGTAGCCCCCTGTCCCCACTTGCCTCTCCTCTTTCTTCCCCTTCCCATTGAGATAAAACCTGCCAAAGGGAAGAGTGAATGAGGCCGTCTGACTGAGGAGCTGAGGAAAATGATGCAATCTTCACTGTCCGTTATTATGATGTCTAATGGTGATACGTCACCTTATCACGTTATGTGTTTATGGCTTTGCCTTGACCTGGTTGTGCTACTCGGCCTAATTTCCCCTTCTGCTTCAAGACTCTGCCCAGTCAGGGTGGTTACTCCTCTCCTGGGTCCCCAAGATACTGTATTTAATTACTGGTTGATTTTTCTGACCCTCCCATTCAGTGCTGCAATCCATGAGAGCATCTCTGTGCCCAGTGCCTTTAGTAAAATGCCTGAACATGATTGGTGTTCAATAAATATGGGGTTTTTTTTTAATGAATTAATAACAGTATGTATAAATAAAGGACAGTCTCTTCTGGTTGTCAGGGTAGGCATGGGATTAATAAAATTGGTACTGTTCAGAGTTAAATTCCAGTGAGAGACTACACAGTGCCCCCAAAGTCTAGTAAAAAGGGTCAAATCAGAGCTGGAGACAGGGTGATGGCAGAAATCAAATACTGAATGGCAGGTGTCAAGGGATGGGGGTTTCTATAAAGGTGATCAGGAAGGTAGGGAGGAAACTAGGAAGCTGTGCATTCTTTAGAGGGAGGGGGGGCTCTGTGGAAGGCCTTTGCCTGCATCCTCCCTCCTCTTCCACGCTGTCCCTCAGAAGAAAGAGGGCTCATAGGCAACCCCTACCTCTGACAACTTCAGCTGGATTGCTACTTTGGCAACAGCAGAGGTCAGCCTTCTGTGCCCGTGGTATGACAACGGGCGCCTCGTGGACAGGGATGCTTGGGCAGTAAGTAAGCACTGCTCTGACTAGAACACCAAACACAATACATTCGAGGAGACAAGGCTGGAATCTCCGTCCTTTCTGTACACTGATGAATTCCAAAAATCTAGGCTTGTGCTTGTCACATAATTGGTGTTCAATAAATATTTGTTGAAGGAATAGATGACTTCTTAAAACCGCATAGCCAGCCTTTGTCTCTATGGCCAAAGCTGAGTTGTCTTTGCAATTAATGCCCATAAAGGTAGCTCATGGCTCATCAGCAAAGCAAAAGTAGATAATGAACCTTAACGAGGTGCATTCGTCACCTGACAACATATATCAGAGGCCCGA
>NW_027397138.1:179614-303906 GCF_003265705.2 Callorhinus ursinus | reverse complement strand
TTGCTTCGGAGAGCCTCCTACTTTGGTGACTTCTCTGCTCATTTCTGAAGCAAGATAAGTCAGCTCCTTTTTTTAAAGATGTACGTAAGTTACAGGAGCAAGGGAAGAGCTTCTTTCTTCAAACTGGTCTCTGCTCCTGTCCTTTTACCTGAGAAGGAGAGCTCTGTGCCTGTTAGACAATGATTACTACATTTCAAATTTTAGGGTAAAACTCCCTCTAGAAGCCATGCATCTTTAGCCTCAAATGTTACCCTCTAAAACAATACCATGAGAACACAATACTGGTAATGGAATACGTTTCACATGGAGCAGTGTATGTGCTAAATGCATTTACAATCCCAGAAAATGTGGGTTTACATTTCACTTGTCCTGCTACAACGCCCTGTGAATTTACTCAGCTGGTTTTAATAATAATATATATTTTTAAAAAGTGGTGGGAATCTATTTCTGTGTGTACGTACATTACGGAATTGAGAGACTCTTACAGCAAGAATTTAACACCAGCAAAAGCACATGTGTACAGACGGAAAAACATGAGTAATTCCCTTTCATATGGTTTCCAGCCTCTCAGTAGTATGTAGAACACCACACGCCGAATGGGAGCCCAAGTGTAAATGGCGGACGTCTTTCTAAATGGGCATCCTTTTCGCCAATTGCCATGGATGATAAGATTCTATTTCCTTCCTAACATCCTTCCCCTCCTTTCACCCTGGAACAACAATTTTAGCATTTCCAAGCCATGCCTTGCTAGATCCTTGCCTATGCAAGCATGCCACACTTCCTCCCCCTGGCGGACAACGGGCCCTGGAATCCAGGAGGCTGTTGGGCAGATGGTTCCAGAGCACTTGGGCGCGGACAGCAGCTATTGGCCACAAACCACCTTGGAAGAAACGCTTCACCACCAAAGAAAGAGACTCAAATATAGAGAATAACCTTGATGCTGGTACTGCGACACCCAGGAAGCAAGAGAGAAGGAACAAAGTATTCGAATGAAAATGGTCTAGGAGGGCGAAGCTGGTTTTCAGTGGGACAGAGTCACACGTTTAACTGGCTGAGTTGGGGGGTACTGGGAAGCCCTGGAGAGAAAGGACTGGAGCGCTCAGGGCAGAAACCAAGTCTGGTTCGCAGAAGCCAAGGTGCTGCAAGCCATCCACGCGGAGAAGGCGGCTCTGGGGAAGGATGGTGAACCGAGATGGAACTTGACGGGCCAGCAACACCAAGGAGGTGATAGAACACGAGGGTTCGGTGGAGGCGGCAGAGGGACTCCTGAGAGGCAGAGCAGGTGCACAGGCTCCTTGAATGTCCGGGGAGCCATGGAGAGAAGGAAGTTCAGGAAGCAAGACAGTAAGCGGTCAGCGATGCCACAGGCTGCAGAGACGTCGAGAAAGTTGAAGGCTTTCCTTGCTTTCTCTTCTCTCCTTCCCTCCAAAGGCGTGATCGGCTCCTCACGTTCTCCAGCTCCTACCCCACACCAATACCACTCTGATTTCAGTCGCCTCCCCTGAGAGAGGCAGAAGACCTACATTATTGTTCTTGCTCTTTTATTTTTGGAAATGTGGCCATTTTATCACCTGCCTCTCTTAAGGACAAGGGGACAGAGGGAAACATCGGTGGACCGTCCCCCACGCGCTAAGCACTGAGCAGAGTAAAATGGTCGTGACCACATTTCAGCGGCGATGACTTAGGGAAAGGTGGCGGGAGCATCACACGGCCTGGCCTCCCACTCCAGGCCTTGCACACGGCCCTGCGGGTAGCCCCCACTCATCTCTCCCCTCACTGCAGAGAATGAAAACCCTGCTTGGCTCACGCCAGTCTTGTGAGGTCATGTAGGACCTAAAAGGCTGCAGGACTGGAAGGCACTAGGAGGGGGACATCTGCCTTTTTTGTTCCCTCCCAGAAGGTGTGTACCGACTGCGTACCCCACATGAAGTCTTCGCTGGGATGTGCTAGTTTACGTTCACTTCCCTCATCCGAAATTCTCCAGTCAACGCTGAGGTATCCATTCTGTTCTTTATTGTTTAAGCCCAAGAGTCTGATCTCCTGAGTGAAACAATAATCTCCTTGGAAATAGGGACTGTGTCATCTGCTTGTGGGATACCCACAAAGCCTAAAACGGGTTCAGCTGATAACTGGAATTAAATGCCACTATGGCACCCGTGGTAATTCAAATCTGGTGCTACACTCTCTCTCTCTCTCTCTGACAAGGGATTTGTTTGAAAGCACACCTTCTTGATTTGGCCTTTGGTAGAGTAATATTCTTGGAGCCCACAAACCCTAAGGCATTGTTTCATAATTGCCACTCAGCATTTCCAAGCACTTTGGAAAACGTGGGGCGCAGCAGCTCCTCCCTAGCACGCTACACAAGCAACATCGAACAAAGCAACAAGGGAAAAACTAGAGGGAAGTGATGGCCCCAAATCCTGGGCTTGGCAACTTCTTAATCCAAGCTTTCTCATAATTACCACAGAGGAATATTTATTTTAGGAGTCTTGCATGCACCTTCATTTCTTCCTCTACTGCTTGTTCTGTGACCCAGAAAATTTTTACCATCCTTGCAAGAATAAAGGAATGTCAGGTTTTCTTGCAGTGGAGATGCTATTCCTCATCAGGGGAAATGGAAACCAAATTAAACTTTGTTCTGCAATTTAAAAACATATCTCAAACGCAAGCCAACAAAAATTTCCCTAGCTGTAGCTGAATTTTTTTTTTTTTTTTAATGGTGTGCAAAAGCAAACTGCTGTAGTAGCCTTTGGCTGCCAAACACCCACGAGGGGATCCACAGACCTTGTCACACACTCCAGGGAATCAGGAGAAACTCTATCATCATCTTCCTCCAGCTGAGCAACATTGGTTCTTCACACACCAAGGAAACGGAAAGCCCATTTCTCCGGAATCTCAGTTCTAAAACTCACCTAATACCTCCAATTCAGACCTATTTGCATCAGAGAAAAAAAGGATGCCTCGATTTGCATAATGCTTTATTGTGTAGACCATGGAATCACAGGCATTATCTCCCTAGACCCTGTGAGGTAGGTATTGTGACCTAAATTTTACAGATGAAGATGAGGTTCAGAGATGTCGAGCCACGTGCCCAAAGTCATGGAGGAAGTCAGCGTCAGTGTCAGGACTTGAAGCAAGGTTAAATTCCCTGGCAAGCCCGTACTTATAAGCCCTTACCGTTGTCTCCATACCCGTGACATTAGGAACTTGATATTATAATTTGTAGTTATGGAAAGATATATTTTAGACTATAATTCATTATAAAAATGAATTTGCCATCAGTTATGGAAAGCTCACCATTTGGCAGGTACCACAGGTCTGTAGGTGACTTACAGACATTAGTATGCTTAATCCTAACGGAGATTCTGAGAAAAAATTAGTGTTTTAGGGAGTAAGGCAGGGGGCCTATCTTGAGGTAGGAAAGTGCCGAGGGGCCCAGGATCTATTCTGAGGCCCTGTTCATGGTCAGTCAAGAGGACTCCCAACAGCCTTGGATTTGGTCATAGGAGGGGTCTGTGAGAAGACCGAAAAGTGAGGTCACCTAGTCATACCTGAGCTGTGTGAGGTGATGATTCAGGAAGGGGCATCAAGGGCTCCTAATGAAGGCCATCAGATAATGGGAAGGAAGTCGCTCTGCTACTAAATTTAGGGCTGGGTGGATAATGCCACCCACTTTAATCCACGGTTGAAGGGGCCTTGGGGAGTTTCGACGTAGTGATACTGATGGATGGGAGCTCAAAACCAAAGGCTGTTTCCCTGACATGCCACCAGGCAGTGAAAATCCCGAGTGTGCACACGACATGCTCAAGCCCTCTTCTAGGCACTAAAAATACAAAAGTGAAAGGGAGAAAACACCCCTGCCTTTATGGAACTTACAGTCTAATGAGGCACAAGTATGCCCTGTATGGTCCTACTTTAGGCCACGGTGGTCTGAGGAAGCAAAAGCTACGTATGTAAAGCAGACACGGAAATGTACCAGGAGCATGTCATTTTCCTGAAAGGCTCTCCAGATATATTGTTGCTTTAACTCTTGATTGAACCATAAAAGTGTAGTCACCGCCAAATTGCATGGTGTTCTCAATTACTTGAGTTCAGTTGTCACTGGCAGGAGGCCCTTTGAGGGTTATGAATCATTACTTATACCATGTTATTAAATGGGAAAAATATGTTATAATAGAATGTGACTGTCAATTTTCAGGGGCATTACAGTCCCCCGGGAACTGAACTGCATCACGAGAGGACAGAGATGACACAGGAAGAGAAGGAATAATGCAGGTGATATGTGAGTTCATTTCTTTTCACAACGTACATGGTAATGAGACGGTTTTTATCCAAAATAACATTAGTAGCATTTGCAGACAACTACCCAAATGACAGGCCACTGCCAAAATTACAAGGTATGTCGATGTTTAAAACTAAAACTCTGACAGTGGGGGGATGGGTTTTTACTTGAGGCTGTGCCTTTCTCGGCGGCCATAAAACACACCTAGAAATACACCTTCTTTCATGGGGAAGCTGCAAGGACATTGGGTCCGTTTCCATTGTTTGCAAATATCTTTGCAGCCGATCTACACTTTTATCCTGACATTATTAGCAACTTCAAGTATGTTTAATCAAAAGAATATCCAGACGAAATAGGAAGCGGAATGGGAGAGAAATGAACATCGATGAGAGGAGACAGAGCTTGGGAATAATTTATTTGTTCATGTTGGAATACACAGACAATGGTATTTTTGAGGGAATTTTTGAGGGAAGTTGGAAAGGGTGAATATCCTGAGACCTTGGGGGGGAGGGGGTGTGTGTGTGTGTGTTTAAGTAGGAGCCTGCATCTGGGATACAATTTAAATCCTGATGAGATCTACAACTTTATATTCTCTAACTTAAAAAAAATAAATCGACCCATTAAAATAACATCCCTTTGTGGGAATTTTCCTCCTCCTTCCCCCTCCCCCGCCAGACATGGTCAGGCTGAGACATCCACACTTAGAAAAACTGTGGGAAAACACCCTGAAAGTGATTAGGAAAACAATAAAAGACATCCGTGGGTCTGTGCAACGCCGTCAGGCAGCTTCCAGGGAAGGGCTGAAGATGCAGGCCTCGAGTCTGTGACAAAGTGAGGCTGGCCGCCATTGTGAGGACCTCGGTTACACGTCAGTGCCTGGTTTTTAATGCCCGTGGAGAGAGAGCAGGCGTAGAGCCTCGGACTGAGTGAGGGGCCACCTCTCTGAAATCCCCTCTGACTTTGATCAGGAGGCAGAGCCAGGGGGTGAGATAAATACATTTTAGGGCTGACCTTCCTCTGCGGTTCCGCCAGCCACGGGGAAACATCAGTTAATCCCCGGCACATATCAGGAAATGGCTGCAGGAGGGATTGCCTGAGAGGTGAAAAATGGAGCTGGGCAACCAATCTCCTAAAAGGACCACCACCGTAAGGAATGAGAGGATGTCACAAAAGCCAGCTTTAATCAAGCTTGATTGTGGTAAACATAAAAACATACGCAGCTGCGGCACAATATCCTATTAATCGTCCCCAGTGTTCCAAGAGGTAGGTGTTAATTGTCTCTTGTGCTTCTCCGGATTTGTCTGGGACCCGGTTTTGCTGCTAACTCGAACACGGATTAGATGCGAGGAAGAACAAAAGGATCAGCAGGCTTTCTAGGCAACACAATCTCTTATAAAAATGACATGGCCATTGCGGGAAGAAGATAATGCTCTGCAGAATTCTAATTTTGACCCTCTTCTGCAAAAAGAATCCAATTTTAATCAGCGCGGCCCAATGAAATGGTCCTTACGGTGCTGCAGGCTGTACGCATGCCCGGATTTGATTAGGCAGCGTCCCGAGAAAGGGTTCATTCTGCTTTGTCCCTGAGTGCTTAAGTCTGGGTGACTGTCAGGTCCATGTTATTCTGCCCGACGTCGTATTTATTCCCAGCAACACAGTGCTGCATGTGGTGACAATGACGTTACTATCTAAACACCTTTCAAATGAAAAGTCGGCTTTGCCTGGGCTTCTTATAACTAGATATGCCAATGGATACCCTTCAATCTAAAGGGAGAGAAATGGCTCAGATGTCCAAAAGGAAGGATATGAATAGATGTTAGAGAAGCCAGAGAAGGGGGGAAATACCCGCATCAAGCGACAATATCAAAGAGAGAGGTGGGATTTCAGGGTCCCCCAGCCATCCTTTTTTTTTTTTTTTTCTTTACCCTCTAATCTCCTCCCTGATTTTTTTAACCCCCCTACCCAAACTCTAACCTCACGATTTCTGCTTCTTTCCACCTAATCCTTACACTCAGGAAAGACTCTAATATTGGTCTTGGACTCAAGAAGTCCATGGCCAGGACTCAAGTGCAGGTTCCTTCGCTAACCAGCTTGTGCCTCTGGACAAGTCACCCTCTTGCTTCAGGTCTTAAGAGACTGGGTGATATTTCAGGCTCTTGTGGCTGCAAAACAAAAATAAAATTCGAAAAGCCAGTGACGGTGCCCCCTACCCCAGGCCGCCATGGTCTATGTGGCCCGGGAGGAATCTTGAGGAGCCATCAGGATCTGAGACGCTGCTCTTCTCTCCATTTCTCTGTCTCTTCCATGCCTTATGCTGTCTCTCAGGACAGGTTTGCTTCTCCAGAGGTGTGCCTGTCCCATTCTCCTCTCGCTGCCAGCTCACCGGTTTTCTCAGAGAACGGCCCCCTTGAGTCAGGTGACCATCCATGGTTTAGTCGGTGGCCACTCTGGCCGAATAAGAGCCTGGTATTGTTTGCCAGCAGGAGGGGCTTCAGGCACGGCCATCAGCCCGAACACGAGAGCAGGAGAGAGGCAGGTACTGTGACCCCTGAAATTAAAGAACATCCAAGGTCCAATCTCAACCTGAGACTATGACTGAGGAATGAGGTCTGGGATTACCTTTTGGAATAACACCCAACAAGGGGCGGGCGAAGGACACAGAAGTGCCTAAGAAGGTACTGGGTAAGTGCCTGGGGTGGGACGCGGTGATGCCAAAAGAGGACGGAAGGCTGCTGCAGGTACCTGACAGACTGTCTTCTCCCCCCGAGACGTGGGGTCTGTGCTCCCGCCTTCCACATCAGGGCCTAAGCGTGTGACTGCTCTCTGGCAAGTAGAGTGGAAGCATTGCTATGTGATTTCCAAGGCTGGGTTACGAAGAGGACACGGCTTCCCCTTGGCTCTCTCTTTTGGGGTTCTCATACTTGGAACCGAGCCACCATGTTGTGAGGAAGACAAGGTCACGGGGAGAGGCCACATGTAGTGTTCTGGCGGACAGCTCCGAGCCCCCAGCATCAACCAGCAGACATGTGAGCAAGGGAGCTCTCAGGTGACTCCGGCCCCCTCGCCTGCAGGCCATTCAGCAGCAGCCAAACAGAGCCAACCCCTAACTGAGCCCAGCCCCAATTATAGGCTCCAGGGTACAATAAAGGTTGTCATTGTTTTAGGCCACCAAGTTTTGGGGTAATTTATTATACAGTTACAGCCGTACTATGTAAGCTAAAGTTTTGCCTAAGAAGGCAGATGCACCCCCCCAGAAAAATGACAAGCCTCATGGTTGAGCACTGGGGTCCTGATAAGGCAGAGAAACTGCTTAGCTACCACCTTGTCTTATCCCCGTCAATGCTCCTTCTATTAGTGGGCATTGGCCACCCTCCAGATCAAGATGATGTTTACATAGTCTTACATAATTACAAAAACACAAAAATTCTACTTTTCTGCTGGACCTACACAGACATCACCTGGTTTATTTTGTATAACTATTATAATAACCAAGAAAACCTTCCATTACTAAGAAAACCTTTCTTTACTTTTTTCTCTCTTTGCCTGGCCACACACCAGTCCCACCCCCATCAAGCCTTTACAATATATTATTTGGGAATAAGTCTAAGATGTAAATAAGTCGCTTTTGGCCAAGTGTCCAATCAGTCCTGACATCATGAAGAACTCTCATTAAAGCCTAAGTAAAATTTACCTACAGTGGCCTTATGCATTTGGCAATGCATGCTGATGGCCATCAGTGACCATTAAATCCCCAACTGAAAAGAAACAGTAAAACTGTTTGGAAATGGATACTTTTGTGAAATGTCTGGTCACTGACCAATTCTTTTCTGTTTGTCCTCTGCTATCATACTTCATACAGTATCACAAGCAACCACTACCTAACCCAGCAAAAATCTCCCCTTCTATTATACACTTCCCAGACTCAGGCTTACGTCTCATCCATGCTGTCTTAAGTGGTAGAATGGCACTTTTCCACCAGTGGGTACAGGGAAAAGAGATTCCCTAACTTTCAACAGATACAGTAGAAAAACTGATCTTAAGTTAGAAGACCTGAGTTCTAATTCTGCTCTTTTATTAGATTGTGTGTGTGCGTGTGTGTGTGTGTGTGTGTGTGTGTATGTGACTCTCTGTATACCTCAGTTTCCACTTCTACAAAATAGAGTCTAAGATCTGTCCTATCTACCTCCCAGGTTTGGGTTTGTTTTATTAAATAGCTATAAATGTGCTTCAGAAAGCATGATGTTCTATAATCATCAAAGTAACACGTCTGAGGATAACATCAACCAGCCACGTGAAGTCTTAGGTATTCTAGTGCAGAGCCTTGTACATTCAACAAGTATCTATTGGGGGCCTCCAGTGTGTCAGGCAGACTGCTAGGCACTTACCTACCTCCGTAGGAGCAGGTCCCAACCCTCTCCAGCCTTCCTTCCCCACTGACTGACCTTACATCTAACTGACATGATAATCTTCCTCACAGGATTAAGCCACAAAAGCTGGGCATTGCTTCTAGAAGCTGATTAATTTCAACTAACACTTGCCAAGCACAGACTCTGGCTAGTAGTTTCACTTATAATATTTCATTTAACGCTCACTGTAACTCCATTACACACATGTCAGTATTACTATTTTACAGATGAGAACACTAAAGGTCAAAGCCTTGAAGTAGCTTGCCCAAAGCCACGGAGCTGGTAGGAAGGCAGACTTGGGATTCACACCCAGGCCTCACTCTAAGCAAGCCGTTTTTTACATTTCAACATGCTCTCATTCCAGGATGCTTCCTCCTGCTTAAGAGAAGGAATGGAGTGAGGGATCTCATTACCTTCTACTATAGAAACGGGATTTTTTTTTCATGATACCAGTTAATTATGGTACAGCAATAGAAAACTCTTTGGAAGCTCTTTCTTCTTGAACATCCTTCCTCAAGCTTTTGTAGAGAAGGTATCTGCTTATATTTTCCAAGGTCATGAACTTTGCCTTTCTTTTATTAATAGGACTCTATTTTTTAGAGCAAGTTTAGGTTTATGGCAAAATTGCACAGGAATCACAGAGTTTGACATACCCCTCCCCCAACTTTGCATTTTTTTTACGTTATTTTTCTCTAGTTCTACACCCGAGTAAGCATGCTTTCCCTGAATTCCTGTTGTACTTTTCCTGTCATTTTATCTATAGAAACAACCATATCCAGTATATTTGCTAGAACTAGGTGTAGGACTCAAAAATAAATTTGTAAGTTTGCTTCTTGGACAGACTGTGGAAAAGCTCCCTGGAATATGTGGGGATGGAAAGTTTGCATTTGCAGTCTGCTAAGCAGGGACAGCCTTGGGGGATGGTGCTCCCAGCACAGCGTTACATCTCCTGTCATTGGGTCAGGGCAAGCAATACTGCAGGAACAGTGTTAGAAAAAAAACCCATGAACCATGGGGTGAAGGAGAGGATTTCAGCACTTTATAATTCAGTTGTCTGCATGAAACCTAGAATTGCAAAAGGCATACACGGGACCCTGAATATGCAGTATTACTTATATTTGCCCAATATTTCCAGGATTTTGAAATATTAAATTTTTTTTTTAAGTGTTTCCAGGGCCGCGTCGGTGGCTCAGTCGGTTAAGCATCTGCTTTCAGCTCAGGTCATGATCCTGGAGTCGTGGGATATCGAGCCCCACATGGGGAAATCCCTGCTCAGCGGGGAGTCTGCTTCTTCCTCTCCCACTGCTGCTCCCCTGCGCCTACTCTCTCTCTCAAATAAATAAATAAATTTTTTAAAAAAGTGTTTCCAGGATTTGCTCTTTGGCACTAAATCATTTGGGGAGGATTTGTGATTACCCCACCCCCCCACCTCAGTGAAACTGTCTAGGGAAGATGGAGACATAGAGTCCCTCCCTCATGTTCTTTGCGTTTTATTGGTCCATTTGGCACCCAAATCCACCACGTAAAGACGGAGTGCCTTGCTATAAAGGACTCTATTAGGTGTAGCAGTGAGAAATGGTCCACAGAGGCCAAGCTGTTCTCAGCAGATCATTGCCGTGACAAAGCTCAAGTAAAGTCTGCGATGCTCTCTCCTGGGGTCCATTAGCCTTGGGGACTTCTGTTACAAGTGGTTTTGGAAAAAATGGGGCCTTGGGAAAATTGGCCTTTCAGAAAAGGAGCAGCAAAGTGTTAAAACCAAGGAGCTTTCTATCGGTTGAGCAGTTAGGGGCTGACCAGGTGTCTCATGGCAGGTTTTTCTCAGTGTTTCCACAGGTGTTTGCATAGGACAGTGCTGCCTTTTCGGGGAGGCTTGACCATGTCCATGGGGTTTGAGCTCTGGGTCTTCAGCGGAAACACGGCTGTCAAGGAAATTACCCATGGCTGGAGGGTGTGCACACCAATTCCTCAGCCCTGTTCATTCAGTCACTGCCGCTGTTTTGGGGTCTAGATCAAAGTGTGGCCTGCAGACCCACAGCACTGGCATGGCCTGGGAACTTGCTGGAAATACAGGATCTCAGGCTCCACCCCGTACCTATTGGGTCAGAATCTGCATTTCAAGGAGGCCTAGGACTCATAGGCACACTACCATTTGAGAAGCCCAGACGCAGAACTCACAAATTTCTGCCTTCTGATAGACAGCAGAATTTGCTTTCTCACTTTAATAAGCTGCATCAGGTACCTGCACACTAGAGGAAATTATACAGCAATATAGCATAATTAGCTTTTGCTCCTAAATGAATTATATATTAGCTTTTACAAATTGCCTATCAAATCACAGGAGAAACAGAGTACTTTTTGGAGTCCTGGGAGTGAAGAGATGTACCAAACTGTATTATAAAAGCGGTGTGGGTATAGCAGAAGGGGCTGATAGAATAATGACTTTGTCAATGTTTGCTACCATGTTGAGTAACTCACGTGCATCATCTCATTTCCCAACCACTCTGCTCTGTAGGAACTATTACTATCCTCATTTTACAGACCAGAAACAGACGCAGCCAACTAGAAATTCTTTGCCCAAGGTTATACAGGTGGTGAGCGTCAGAGTGGCAATTTGAACCCAATAGTTTCTGGCTTCAGAGCCCCACCCCTTAACAACTATAGGTCAACATTCCACACAGGATACAGACTTTTCACAACGGTGGCCATAAGCACAAAATATCACAAGCACAATACGATTTGATAAATGCCCCTAGATTTAAAGAAACAGGTTTCACTGATTTTAAAAAATCACAGCTCGGACAAACAAACAAAACAAACACACAAGAATAGCACATACGGGCTTCCCTGCCATGAAGCTGGTCTGTTCCTCGGACTTTTCTGGGTGTTGACTTAATGTTCCTTTAACCTTATTCTAAACTGCTGGTATATCCAGTGATCCTCTGAGGGGCTTTTCTTACTGCTATGAATCGAGCTGCTCCAGAGCATCATTTGACTGCCTTCTCCACACCTTCGTTATTTTTTAAAAAGATTTTATTTATTTGAGAGAGAGAGAGCACGAGCCAGGGGAGGGGGAGAGGGAGAGGGAGAAGCAGACTCTGCTGAGCAGGAGCCCATTGCAGGGATGGATCCCAGGACCCTGAGATCATGACCTGAACTGAAGGCAAATACTTAACCGACTGAGCCACCCAGGCACCCCTCTCTTTAGAAGTTAGGTGTGACAGATAAATAAGATAATATATAAAGAGTATAATATATAAAGAGTGGTGCATGGTAGGTGGTTAATAAAAGCCACTTTTATCTTAATTATTATTGCTCAAATACAGATTCTGCATTCCTGTTTTTCTCAAAACTCCAAATTAACCCATGACCTATGCCAAAAGAAATGTATTTGGAATTTCCTTGATACTCATTAGGTGCCCTAGAAATACCTGCATTTTTATTTTTATTTTTTTAAAGATTTTATTTATGGGGCACCTGGGTGGCTCAGTCGGTTAAGCGTCTGCCTTCGGCTCAGGTCATGATTGCAGGGTCCTGGGATCAAGCCCCGCATCGGGCTCCCTGCTCAGTGGGGAGTCTGCTTCTCCCTCTGCCTGACACTCCCCCTGCCTGTGCTTTCTCTCTGTCTCTCAAATAAATAAATAAAATCTTTTAATCTAGATACCTTTTTTAAAAAGATTTTATTTATTTATTTGAGAGAGAATGAGCAGGGGAGGGGCAGAGGGAGAGGGAGAAACAGACTCCCTGCTGAGTGTGGGGCTTGATCCCAGGACCCCTGGATCATGACCTGAGCCAAAAGCAGACATTTAACCCACTGAGCCACCCAGGCGCCCCCCGCCCTTTTTAAAGATTTTATTTAACATCTGCATTTTTAAATGGATGGATGAATAAACGAAAGAATGGGGGTATGAATTCAGCTGTATTTACGAAATCACAGCTGGTACTACTCCAGATTGCCTTGGAAGTACACGCTTGAACTCCCAGTATCATTTATCCAAAATGACTAAGAATTTTAAAATGACAGAGTCATGTTCAGGAATGGGCCCCTTATTATTGTTCTCTGCTCTGATACTTTTCACACTGCTCTGTGGACTCAGTACTCCAGAAAAGGCGTTCGCTCCGGACTCCGGCGCTGTGCATACTGATGGGTTCAGCTGGCATTCGGCCTGGCATTCATGTGGCCGAGGTATCCTGGTCTCTGGTGAAATGGAGTTGTCCCTCTGATGTTTCTCACTTGGCAATAAAGTCTTAGTAACCACAGTCATCGCTACGGCACCCTGCTATTTAATCTTTGCTGGAAAGTGATGAAAACAGACCTCACTTGTATGAGAACTCTTAGGTTTAGTGAAAGCAATGTGAGAAGTTGCCAAGTTTGTGCTTAGAAACAAGCACATGTTTGAAACCCTGGTTTTCTTTTTCTTAAGCTTCCTCAAGTTGGAGGCCTATAACACAGATACGATGTCTGATTTAAGCAGTCCTTATTACCGTCCTAGTTCAGTTTTTAAGATCAGTTCTTGCCGGCACAGAAAACAGAAAGCAAACAAGTCTCCCCCCGCCACCGCCAGCCCCCATCCTTTCTCGAATAATCTAGATATTTAGGCAATCTTTCCCTTCCCTGAGGGTGTGATCATAGCATATTATTTTATTGACTCATGATTAAGAACTTCTGATGGGAAAACCAGTCAAACAGAGAAAACTGGTTCGGGGGTCCCCCAAGTAAAGAGAGAGCATATCATCTGATGGTGGCAAGTACACCAAACAGGAATGAGACTCTACAGAAGAAAATATTCTTGAAAATATGAAATCCTTTATGTGAACTTTCATGCCCTTTTTTGAGGAAGTCAAATTTTTTTCTCCAAAATGCGTACAAAACTGTGAGTGGTAGTTTGCATTACCCTGAGGTTCACAGAGCCCACGCGTGAGTGAAGTTGTGTGTGAGAGGGAACTGAAGTTGTGTGTGAGAGGGGACTGACGGTGGAAACTCAGTGGTGAACACGGTGTGGGCAGAGGGAAAAACACATGCAAAACATCACTGAGAGGAAGTGTCACAGGAAAATCTTATGAGGCAGCATTCTACAGGGCAAGTCCAAGCAGCGTCAAACATGCTGTGCATTTGCTCATTTAAAAAGAAATCCTACAAGCAAAAAGGTTTTAGATGCCCAAAGAACCATTACTTTTTTAACTGAACTAACCTTCCTGGAATTCAGTCACATCCTATTAGCCAAGAGAAGATTCTAGTTCAGAGCTAGGTACTGGATTTTTTTGTACATCTGGTTCCACTCTTGGAAACGACCATCTCTTCACCCATTATTCTCCTGACATATCTAGTTTAATATAAGAGGTGATTTCCCTATTAGTGCCCTGAGGTATGATTTGATGAGAGTTTGGTAATGCATATAAATGGATTTCCATTACACAATTAAAGCCAATAGGGCCCAATCTAGGCTTCTTATTGAATTTTTTTAACCAGTAGACATTTTGTATAGTACAGTTTGTGCTTATTAATTTACTACCTGGTAAATCTTTATATATTATCTTAGTATTCTTGATTACCAAGCGTTAGTCTAAGGGGAACACAGGCTTTTAAAATTCATTTAAAATGGATGTTTTAAATTCTCTACTTGAAATATCTGAAACAGGCTTTAACACTGTCATGGGGTAAACTAGAAAGAAAAGTAGTCTCCTACCACTATGACTAATTTCAGGTAATTGAAAATCTATGGCCTTGAAATTACAGCAATACTGGTTCATTTGTGACAGCAAATCAGTTTTTCTCCTGACAGATTTCCTAATTTATGTCATGTTTCATCATATCCATTCTGTAGACACACATGCAAGCTATTAGAACTCCAAATCGACTCACTATCTTGTTTGCTGTAGATATGATTGTAGGTGTCTTTGTTGAATTATCCAGGAACATTTGTAGGAAGTAAAACCTTCATTCAGAAAAGAATACATCACAGGAGTAAGTAGTTTTAAAAGATGGAATGAGGATATTTATATTATTAGTCCATTGGCTTAATCTACTATTATTATAAAATATTAAAGATGACTACAACAATTTTTCTTCTAAAGTTCAGAGCCAAGGCACACTAGGAATGTATATGACTGAGGTTAATGATGTATGTACCAGCTGACAAAGAAAGCAAGAAAAATCTGAATTCCTATTTTTCTTATCCCCCCCGCTTCTTTTTCCTAAGGAAATGATTTCACACTGAAAATTTGTTAAGAGGAAATTAAAAAGCCACCATTGATGAAGTTATTTTAGTAGATCACTGAATTTTTTACTTTTAATGATTATGCACCTAGAATTGGTGGTACGCTTGCATACAAGATGCAGACAATTCATAGGAGGGAGAGGGTCGGGGAGACAAACATGTGCCATGTTCTGGTCCTTAATTTTTGGGCACTACCTCATTTATTCTGCCAAAAAAAAAAAAACTAGTAAGGAAGTATTATTACAGATGAGCAGTCTGTTGATGAAAAATTTTATTGAACTTGTCCAGGGTTGCGCCAGTAGTGAGGGGAGGGGTTAGATTTTGAAACCCAGGTTTGCTTGACCACAAAATCCATGATCTTACTGGCCACCTCTTTTGGAGGGATTTGTAATGAGTTTTACATCCATATCTAGAGCCAATTCATGGAAGAATGACAATCCATAAGGCTCTTATAGCATGCCACAGAACTCTGACCTCTTCCCAGTCTTGTTTAATAATTTATGGTGATGACTTCGTTACATTTATAAAAACAACATGCTTAGTGAATTTATCAATGACATGTAGCTGAGAGCAAAAAAAAATATTTTGAGTAACAGAATCAAGAGGAAAACTACCTCAACAAGGTGGAACCATTAACCAGTCCTAGTTAATAGGGATAAATGCAAGTCTCTGAACTTGGACATAAAATATCAATTGTACAAAATGAACAGGATTGGAGAGAAGCAGTCTAGCGGGGGTTAATGTATAAAAAGGATCTGATTTAATTTAAGTAATCAAGATTTTACTGAGGTCCTATTCCAAAAGAATCAACGGTGTCCAGAGAGTTCTAGTTGACCATAATATCAATAGCCATTAATCATATAATGTGGCTGCTAGAACAACTCACGTTATCTGAGGTTGCAGATGTAGGTTAGTCCTCCTCTACATTGTTCTTTTCAGACTTCACTGGGAGTATAGTGTTCAGTTTTCTGGATCCCCTATTAGAAGGGGGAAATTTAAGCAGTAGAAGAAGTACTGTAGAGAAAGCATAAGAGTTATGTTTTTAAAAGATTTATTTATCTGAGAGAGAGAGGGAGAGTGAGAGAGAGAGAGAAAGAGAGAGAAAGAGCAAATGCACCCACGTGAGTGTGGGGAGAGGCAGAGGGAGAGAATCTTCAAGCAGACCCCCCACTGAGCACAGAGCCTGATGCGGGGCTCAATCCCATGACCCATGAGATTACGACCTGAGCCAAAACCAAGAGTTGGACACTCAGTGAACTGATCCACCCAGGTGCCCTTCACAAGAGTTATTTATTTATTTTTAAAGATTTTATTTATTCATTTGAGAGAGAAACAGAGAGAGAGCAGGGGGAGAAGCAGAGGGAGAAGTAGATTCCCTGCTGAGCTGGAAGCCCGATGAGGGGCTCGATTCCAGGACCTGGAGGTCATGACCTGAGTCAAAGGCAGAGGCCCAACCATCTGAGCCACCCAGGTGCCCCAAGAATTATTTTTAATTACCTAAGGTTCTAGCATGTGAAGGAAAGTTTGAACTAATTGGGTGTAGACCCAAATTCTTGTCTTGGACCACCTCATGGATGTATAAGAGGCTGGGTCTGAGACACAGACCACCTTGGGACATCTGAGTTCTGTCAGTAACAATGTTAAAGTCCAGCTGGGAAGCCACTGATGAAGCTGTTTGGGCAGAAATCTCTGCATGGATTGAAAGTCAACTGGGTGGCATACAAGGCATTTTCATACAAATCCAGAAAACTATGTGAAGTTTGGGTTTCTGCAGTTGCTCAGCCCATGAATAAACAGAGTTCAGGGGAGGAGAGGAGAAGCTTCGAAATCAAGGGAGGCCGCCGAGCTGTCTGCAAAGCCAAGTGTCAAGGCTGGCTGAAGAACATGGATGGGAACCTGTGACACTAAAAGGTGGACAGTCAGGGAACCACACGGTTTCCCTAAAGGA
This sequence comes from Callorhinus ursinus, assembly GCF_003265705.2. Classification (NCBI taxonomy): domain Eukaryota; kingdom Metazoa; phylum Chordata; class Mammalia; order Carnivora; family Otariidae; genus Callorhinus; species Callorhinus ursinus. Next base: position 287,055 of record NW_027397138.1, on the reverse strand, counting down.
GGAGATTGGCTTTCACTTTTGAGAAAAATTACATGAAACGCTCACCAGACTGTCCAAGGCAAGGTCCTTACAATCCTCTTCTGTGGTCCCTTCATAACATGGAGTGTCATAGTGACAGATCTGTTTCTAAACTGAGTCTAAGAAATAAAGAGTCTGTCTGGCAAAGACCTCTAGCTCAAGAGTTAATGTCACCTGGACACAAATTATCTTTAAGGTACAAAGACCTCTAAGGATACTTCTCATCATAAGACCCTATAATTTTTTTAAAAATGGAGATTATCTATGAAGAGGCATTCTGTGATTTTATAATCATATCCCTTGTCTTCCAACCCAAGTCTTGTTGGCACAGCTAAGCTTGTTGGCACAGCTACATCTTTTCTCCAAAGATTAGGAAGCATTTCGTCTCTAAGCTAGCATTCCTTGGAATGACCCCTTCTAGCTACTTACTCTCAGCCTATAATTATCTGGAAGCAGAAGAAGACTATCTTCCAGTCTTACGAAGGGCAGTCAGGTTATCCACACTCGGGATGACCTATACTTGGGACATAGGCCTGCATGAATGATCAACTCCAACTAGACATTGCCTGGTGATCTTGAATCATGGACATTTACCTGGCTTGCTTTCTGCAGGCCATCTGACCCTGCCCTTTTGTGCACTAGAATCAAATTATTTTAAAATAAAAATTCTAGTGGAGCACATTTCTTAGAATAACTTACAGTACTGTGAAATCCAGGAATCATCTCTTACATATACCATTAAAACTCAGGTAAGGGGTTCAGGAACCATTGTGTTCATTCTCTGGCTCTTGCCATCTTCCATTGATTAAAACATGATGTTGGGGGTATGGGAACTGTGTGCCACTGTGCTTCCCCAGCTAGAAAGACACTGTCAATTTGATCAGATTGTAATATTCACTTGGTAGAACGCCATGTTAAAGACATGCTGATAGATTTTTTTGAGCTATTCTATTTATATAACATCTTTAGCTCCAGAAATAAGAAGAAATAGTAATAAAAGTTAATCCTGTGAGGTTCAAAAAGACAAACTGTATTTTCAAGAACATATTTAAAGCAGCAACGTATTTATCAATTTCAACGAGGTACTCTCCTTTCTAACAAAATAGAAATTTCTCTTTGAAGAGCAAGATCTTTATTTTTCATTGGTCTTTACCCTTTTTTAAAAAAGTAAAATGTGAGGAACGTATATTTGGCTTGTCCATTTACTTTAAGCAGACAATCTACCCATTTTAGGTATCTGCATCTACTATTCTGACCTGCATTTTAAGACACATAACAAAGGCAGCTGACAAATTCCACCATGTGGTCTTCTTTTCCTTCTTTCTGTTGTTCCTTTCCAATTCTCACTGTAGCTGTGTCTGCAGAGGGGACAGTCCCCAGAGGGGAGAGGATCCAAGCCTCCTGTTATCTGGATTCAAGCATCCTTTTTACACCCCTACTGTTTGTCTAAGTGGAACCGAACGAGACAAAGCACAGGTCTCTCCATCAAAGGGTAAACAACCTAGAACTGGCCTCAAAATAAGAAACAAAAACTGATAGTCACAGAAATAAAAGGAAGACCAGGCTCTATAATAGCAGACTAGGTGGTCAGTCCTAAAAATTCATGCAAACAATGGTCAGTTGAATTGGGGGCCAGAGTGGCAGAGTGGAGGGGGGTGTGGTGGGGGTGGGAGGTATGGATTAACTAGACCAGTTTAATTATTAATGGGTCAATTCAGTCCCAGTGTTTGACCTGGTGACCCTGTATATACCTAGTTGAAACCTACATCTGAATAGTCAAAGTAAAGGTGAGAATTTAAGGCATTCTCCAGATAATTTGGGAAAGGGAGTAGGGGAAGGCTCAAATTATGTGGTGTGGCTCTCTCCCCAGTTGGAAGCCATGGATAATTTCCTCCATTTCATTTTGTCTGAGCAAAAAACAAACCACCTGAACATAAAGTAGTTTCCTGCAAGGAGAGAATAAATTTGTTACATTAAATCATTTGTTCTCTTTAGTTTACAATCTGGAGTTGGAGGAGATAAAATCTAGAAAAATTACAAGTAAAAGAACCACATTCTCAAACCTTGCTTTCTTTTGTTCAGATGAGCTAAATGTGTCTCTCTTCTTTAGTAGCCAAAGGCACAAGAACTAAATACAAAATTCCTTGGGGAAAAATGTTGCTACAGGGCTGAGTCCTTTGGCTCCTTTCCCTCCCTTTATTCTCTGGAAGAAAAGACACTGAAGGGAATGCATTAAAATCTTTCTGAGGTTCAATTCATGATCCCTCCCTGCCCCTCAACCTCTCCAGCTTCTCTGACATTTAAAGGAACACTGTCAAATAGGTGAGGTTTTATACTTAGAATTAAAATGCTTAAAAATTCCTAAGAGAAAAGATGTACTTCTGTGATACATATGCTTGCTTGGGAAAGAAGAGATTAAAAATATTCAGACCCTGAACTTGTTTTTTCCTGTTTGTTTCTGAGTGGGCAAGAGGAAATTTTGAAGAGCTAAATATTCTGAACAATGTGGACATCCAAGCTATATAAACCAAATCTTTCTACCTCATGTTTTCCCTCAGGCTGTGGGCTTTATCCCCTATTGATCTAACTTCTGATAAAACTCCATGTCATGCTATTGATCATTCATGCATTCAAATATATGTATGTGTGTATATATATATATATTTATATTATATTATATTTATATAAAACTCCACGTTGGGGCGCCTGGCTGGCTCAGTTGGTTAAGCAACTGCCTTCGGCTCAGGTCATGATCCTGGAGTTCTGGGATCGAGTCCCGCATCGGGCTCCCTGCTCAGCGAGGAGCTTGCTTCTCCCTCTAACCCTTCCCCCTCTCATGTACTCTCTCTCTCTCATTCTCGCTCTCTCAAATAAATAAATCTTAAAAAAAAAAACTCATGTCATGCTATTGATCACTCATACATTCAAATATATATATATATATATATATGTATATATATATATATACACACATACACACATTTCTCTCTTGCAAAATCCTGGATAGGCTGGTGCATCCCTGAGAAAAATATGATTAATATATTTATATCTACAGAGTATGCTTCAGCACTCTCTTAGATTTTACCTCTGTTTCCAGAAATCCCTCAAGTCACTACTTGATAGTGCTGGGGAACTCCAGTGCAGGGGTAAGAATATTTTCCCAAGAGCACTCAGAGGCAGGAAGTGACCAGAGGAGGAAAGCTCAGAGGATGAGCTTCTAGGAATGACCCAGAGATGGAGAAGTTTTGCATTTCCTCCAGTGGGAAAGGACTAAGGAAGATGAAGGTGATTCTTCCATCAGCTCACCAACTCAGAAAACTCAACATGAATGGTCTGTGCCTTTGGGTGTCTGCTTCATCAAGAAAGTAATGACTAATCTCTGCTACCGAACCTACAGGCAGGGTAGAAAAAGAGCGAAGCATGATTTACTAGGATCCAATGGAAGTGAAGAGAAAGTTGCACGAAACAGCAGAGACACGCACGACCACGGTATGGACAATTTCCAATGACTCAGCAAAAAGGCGAGGGCCAGATGTGTATGCCTGAAAATGAAGTATTAGCAGTTTATTTGAAAATTATACTCTGATGAACAAACCGTCAATTTTTAGATAGCAAACTACCTGATCTGTCATCTTTCCTCTCTTGTTGATTTACAGTGAGTCACAAAAGAGTTAACGTTTTCTCCCCCTTAATCCCTAAAGCAAGTAGGTTAATGATTAATTGTATCAGCGGGTTTTTGTTCACAGAATTGAAATGCTGTCATTATATATGTCAAGAGGGTTCAACTTCTCTGATCATCTATACATTTTTAACTATAATTTCACAGCATATACCCTTATGACAAAGATGAACAAACTGAGCATGACAAAATTAATTAACAATTAAATTCTTAGAGGGTAAATATACATAAAAAGTGACTCATTAATTAATGCTTTGTACACACATTATCAGCGACCGCATGCCTTTAAAAGCAAAAATGGAGGAGACAATAAGATTGTTGTTCATGTGCTTTCTTGCAGCAATTAATAGCTCATGCTATTGGGGTGATTTTCATTCTAGGAAAAGTCAGTTATTTCCAATCGGTCTCAGAAAAGAACTCCACTTGAAAAATCTTTTATAAGGTAACAACGGCTCTGTGCTGCATCAAACCCCTTCTCTTGGGGAAATGCTATCCTGTTTGCCTCGTGACTTGCTTCCTGATAGTCTGTGTGTACCAAGCAAAGAGACCTACGCAACAAGACAGCACGAAGGGGTTGACCACTAAGATGAAGCCATGGTAAGGCAGAAGTAGAGCTGTCTGTCTTGCTCATTGAAGGAAAAAGACAGATGGTAAAATCCCATGGCGTAATTCCAGCGGAGAAGGGAGGATGCCCTGTCCCCATGCTGGAAGCAGGAGGCCCACTCCTAGGTCTGAAATCCTCCTTGGCTGCCCTCTTCACCCCAAACAAGAAATTGCTCCGGTCTGTCATGCTTGGGGTAAATAAGGTTAAGCACAATTATAAATTATGTGCAGTTTATCCTTCACCTGCCCAGGCCTCTTAGAATTGCTAGGCTTTCCTGTCTCAAACTTTTCCCCTTTTCTTCCTCCCCACCCAGGCTTTCCATAACCCAATGGTCCTCTCTTTCTCAAAAGGATTTAATACATCCCCATGTGAAGTTAAATCAACGTGTTATTCTTGTGGTCCTTGTATGTGTGTCTCATCTCTATAAATGTGGAATGCTAAGCATTAGGAAGCAAATGGCAGTAGGTATTTGAGGGCAGGAGTTTCTCAGTGCCTATAAAAATCACTCCAAGAAAAGGCGGAGATGGGTGGCCAGCTCAGGTCACTACAGTCTGGGAGGCCGAAGCCACTCACATGCAAATATAATGCTCTCGGTGTGGTCAAAACCCTAAGCGCTGCCTGACTCACTGAGATTCACAGTCACATTCTCCAGCAAAGTTAAAAACCAAACAAGGTTTAAGTCCAGGGACATATGGGCAATAGTCTATATATCAAGAAGCCCCTGGCTCCTCCCTCAACATAACTAATTTTAAATAATAGAAAATAAATCTGGGGCAATTTTTGGAGCTGTAAATCCAGTCACAGTAATTCTGACCTCCATTAACATAGCTTTGACTCTTTGGGGGCTGGGAGGCAATCCCAGTAACCAGAGAGAAGCAATTCTTTCACATGCTTCAATCCCACCATTCCAGAAAGAATGTAAGGGGGGCAGGGGCAAAGGACAATCTTTTATTTGTGTTCCATTCCTCATTACTCCTGCCCCTACTGACTCTCTCTCACCCTTAGCCTGCATTTCCTCTCCGTGGATGCTTGACAACCTTCCATGAACATTCCAAAAAATTGTCAGGCACCTACCCTGACTGGACAGTTTGCTCAGTCTGAAGACACCAGACCCTGCCTACAGGGAGCTTACAGTCTAGCTGGAAAGACAGATCATTAAGGCAGCACTTGCAGTAACTGTAACTGTACACAGTCATTAGTGATTGCGCTGTGCTGAGGGTGGGTCAGAAGTCACAGGAATCCCTCTTCTGAGGGGGAGGAGTGGAGACTTCAGAGTGTGGAGGAGTTGGCCAGGTGGAGTGTGAACACGGAAGAAAGAAGAACGCTCTGGGAGAGGGCACAGCATGGGTAAAGTTCCAGAAGGGAGAGAAATTTGACATGTTTGAGGAAGTGGAAATTATGTCTGGAGACCTGGGTAAGTAACTCAAGAGCAGGTTAGGAGGAACTGCGTGGTTAGATAGGCAATGGGAAGCCACTGAGAGGGATTAATCTGGCAGGTTATATGATCTATTTTGCATTTTAAAAGATCACTACTGACAGTGTGCAGAATGGCCCGAGTAGCTGGGAAGACTACAGCCAGGATGACACGTTAGAAGGCTTATCAATCGACCCCACAACCACTCCTTCAAGCCCTCCAACCACATCAAGGCAAGTTCACTCTCCCAGGCATAGCTCATTCACCTCAGGATTTCTCTGAAGATCATAAAATGCTCCTTTCCACAGTACCTGAAGTCAGACTCACTGATTTAGGGCCTGTTCTAACTCTACCAACTGGGAACATACCTAATAGCTCTCCAAATGTCCTAAGTCAGGTATCATGTCTTCCCTACATCTCTTCTAAGAAAGGAGTAAATTCCTGGCTAACCATCACCGGTTCCCTCACTAGTTCCTCATAGAATATGGTCTACTCCATTCTTTTAACCAACACTGGGGTAGATGCAGGGTCTCTGTCCTCACACCATTCTGGTGATCCATCTCTGAATTTATTTGTTCATATCTCTTTTGTAGTGTACCTCTTGGAACTGAAAAACATACCCCAGGTGTGCTGTGGACAAGACAGAGCAGAGGAGGCCTTTCACTTCCCACGGAGAGACCACTAGTGTTCTGGGAAGCAGAGAGAGCCCTGTTGTTCTCCAAAAGGGAGAACAACAGCCATTAGTCATACCATCCCTGATTTTTGGTGGGCCACATAACTGCCCCAAATAAAAGCGACATTTTTCAGATACTCCTACAGCTAGGAGTGGCCACGTGACTAAGATTTGTATGGAATTATTGTGTGTGACTTCTGAGAGGAGTGCTTAAAGGGAGGGGCAGTCCTAGATGCTGTTACCACCTCCTCCTCCTTCCTGACTGGGCCCCCGGCAGCCATCTTGTCTCACCTCACAGAAGCCACATGCTGAGGCCGGTAGAGCAGCAGGAGAGAGGGAATGTAGATAGATCCATGAAAGGCGAACTGTCTGCCTCTCCTGGATCATACCTTAGAACTTCTCTTACAAGAGAGAGAAATAAACATGTATGTTGCTTAGCTTACTTTTATGTTGCATTTTCTGTCACTCACAACCAAAGTGAAGTCTGACTGATACACATTCTTTATGTCGGAAAATTTATTTCTATTAATGCAGCCTAGGAATCTGCTACCTCGACCACACCACACTACGAAATGCTTTTTAGCCTTTTCCCCTTGATCTGCTATTGAGTCATAGATATGTCTCCTTCACTGAAACGGCACGTGAAAAATCACCAGGGATCTTTGGAGAAAGGGTGGCTTCAAGGATCGGTGAAGACAGACATGAGGCATTGGGCTGGGGCCCTGTTCCTCAAAGAGGCTGTATCCTCTCTAAGATTTAGGTGCCACATTCTTCCGGGGCTGTGAGTCTATGAGCAAGTCATGACAAACTAAGCACTTCTTTGTCTGTTATGTAGAACTCGTTCTGGGGAGATGAGTGGGGCTGTCGATGACTCCATTGTGTTGGGAACCTATTTGTCAGTTCTTCTGTCTGAGGCCTCATGGCCTCTCTTATTCTAGTTCCCCTACATCCAATCCCCTGATGCATGCAGTCTTGCTAAATCTAACTCTGCTTAGTCAAAAAGGCTTCTGTTGACTCATGTGAACATGCATCACGGCAAAACAGTGGCAACATTAATTGGCAGGAAGCCAAACCCACCCAGAAGTCTCCATATTTTCTATAAAAGATGAATAAAAAAAAAATGAATGCAAAAGTCCCTGCATGTCTCATCAGTTTGGACTAATGCCAAAATGAAGACTAACCATCTCATTAAGCAGGGTTCAGCTTCTAGTTCTATCCAGAAGAGAATAACGTTTTAGCATGAAGAAAACTTTCTTGAAAACTATATCTTGAGGGATAAAGAGCGGGATGGTGGCCAAGACTCCATTTGGGTAAATTAAGAAAGCAAAAAGTGATAGTACTTCACACATAGCTGAGGAATTCAGTTATATTATTATTACCTACTAGAAGGTAGTAAGAACCTTAGTTCAAACAGATGAAAAGATTAGTCACAAAAATAGGTAAACATGACCCTAATTAATGACTTTGCCCATCATTAATCTCTATGTATACACTCATTAGCCCACTTAGTGTTCAGGGTAACTGTAACATCCCTGGTCAGGAGAACCCTATGCCTGGGCTCCACATGGTCCAGACGTGCAATGGGGAAGTTCTGGCTTAGACAAGCTGATGGCCCAAGTCCATTTCTTGAATCAGATCTCAGAGTAAATAAAATTCTCCTAACAAGCTACTAGCTTAACTTCATTCTTTTTCTTCTGTTTCTCTATGAGGAATGAATGGAATCTCTCTTGGGAATTATCCTGTGTCTAAGAGGAAAACAAGCACAAAAGTTCCCACATTTGGAAAACTAAGTGCCTGACAGATTTCATCAGAGAAAGATGTCCTAAGTATGTTCCTCACAGCAACACTCCTGCAATTTATTATTTCCTTCAGGCCACCGTTAACGCCTGTTCCTGCTGACATCTTAGGAAGTTCTGGACAAGTTTCCATCTGTGGTAGTGCAAAGAGTCGGGGGTGGGAGGGGGGAAAGGGGTGAAGAGATGTTGAAATGGCATTAAGGGTCTGGCTGAAAATGGCCATTTCAAGAGATAAAGCAACAGTATACAGAGCAATCAGAGAACAGTGGCACTAATCCTTACTCACATGACATGACCAAAGAGGTGACAAAGGAGGGAAAAAATTGGAAAGACAATTCCATGTAACAAAAACAACCAAGGCGGCAAACACCTCTGAACTTTTCGGTTTTCTGATTTGGAAGTACAATTTCATGGGATTACAATGACTTTCACCTCTTTTGAAAGCAAATGGCTGGCTGGTCTTTCTTACTTCTTTGTTTTCCTTAATAAAAAGGAAAATAAAGGACTCATTCGTTTATGGATACATGGCATGAAATCTGAAAATACATTGTAAAGAATTATTTTCAGGATGAATTCTTTAGAACAAAAGACATGTACATAATTGTATACAACTATCTGGAATAATTACTTGCACCTATTTGACGGCTCTCTAAAGCATTTCTCTCTACTGTGTAAATGTGACTCTTTAAAAAGGGAAGTGGATCTCTGGGCACTCAAAAAAAAGGAGAAAGAGTGGGGGGGTGGTTAGGGGAGGAAGAGAAGTAGGTGGTTTAATTGCCTGAAGGGAATGTGAGTTCCCCAATTATAACAATATCTTGCCATGTGCCATTCCCTCATAAACTCTGCATCCTCTAGAAGTCTCTTTAGAATAAGGAACAATCACCCGAAGTCTGGAGTTTTACTCAATATGTTCCAAGTTCTGGGACCATTAGGATTACTTCCTAAGAATGACTCACATCAAGGACCTTCTTGTAGTCAAATAAGTAAAAAGTGTTTGTGCATAAATCAAAATGTCTATGAAGATAAAAGCCTGTAGAGTTCAACTGCAGTCACATGAAAGCCTAATAAAAGGACTTGGGGAAGTCTTTAATGGAACCATGGCCTCACTGCAAATCATAGACAAGGAGGAAGATTCTGTCTTCCCCACTGTGGATGAGATAGACAAAAATCATGCAAGAAGGAAAAGCTTTCCAGCAGTTTTACTGGAGTAATCAAGTACACATGAAAAGGCACAACATGGTCACCAGCCATGGAATCCCAGAATAGAACCAGACACTCTTTAGGAAAGTGCTAATTGCTTCAATATATTTCTGCAAAGCTGGCAAAAAATCAGAGATTGGGAGAGTGGAGGTAAAAGCTTGCTTTGAGCAAAAATAATTTGATGCAAAAGAGAAGCCATTTGAGATGGGCTCCACCAGTGACTAATGTCTCCAAGAGGGTACTTTTCACCTGTAGAGTGGGTACTCCCAAAGGAAACACCGAATACAGTGCTTTGGCTAAGGTAAGAATGCAATAAGTATCTGTTGAAAATATGAACCTAAATTATTTTTTGTATCTCTTATAAATGACAATATAGTCAAAACCACAAAAGATTATACAGTAATATACCCAAATTCTAATATATTAGTTTAATCAACAAATATTTATTGAACACTTACTAGATGCCAGGCTTTGTTTTAGGCACTGGGGGATTCAGCAGAACGCAAAACAGAAAAGTCTCTGATGGGGCCCCTGGGTGGCTCAGTCAGTTAAGCGTCTGCCTTCGGCTCAGGTCATGATCCCGGAGTCCTGGGATCGAGCCCCGCATCGGGCTCCCTGCTCAGTGGGGAGTCTGCTTCTCCCTCTGACCCTCACCCCGCTCTTGTCCTCTCTCTAACTCTAATAAATAAATAAAATCTTAAAAAAAAAACAAAAAAAAACAAAGTCTCTGACTTTATGGCGTTTACATATCAGTGATAAAGGCATGGCGTATCTGGACCACTGCCTGAACTAATATGTTTAACACTCTCTAAAGGATGGAAATTTTAATGGTTCTTCAAATTATTTCACCATGAATATACTAATCAACTGGTTATATACTTCCTTAAGAATTGCTGCTTCTAGAAAAGAATGTAACAAGTCCTATCAGATTAGACCTAAAAATGTGCAAAATGTTTGCTGTCAGATCTGGCTCTATACTTACTAGGCCGTATTCATAATTTATAAATATCCAGATTTTTTTTTTTCCACAGATCAGTCGGCCATAAGACTGCTAGCTAAAAAAGATTGTACTCTTTCTCTTGAGGCACTATATTCCAGTGGGAGAGGTCCCAGGTCACAGAGAAATACATTTAGACACCAATGACCAAATGTAAACATAAGTAATTACTAACTCAAACGCAAAAATGCTTTTGTGGTGTAGACACTGAAATGAATCTATAACATCATACTTAGGAATGAGTGAATCAATGAGGGCCAGCCATGCATAAAAATACTTAGCCTATATAAGGATCTATTTGTTGAAAAGTGTACCAAAAAATTCGGTCTGATCATTCTTAATAATTTGAATTCAAAAACACACTTTAAGCTGAAATCTCTTCTTATCTACTCTATTAGTGAAGGTCTTGACACTCCAATTAGGATAATTTGTGGAGGGGTTATGGATTAATCATCCAGGTGTAAGTAGAGAGTAGGGAGTCCCGAGGGATAGAGCAGGAACCCAGGGCTAATAGCAGAGACACTGTCACCATCCCTAGGCCTGAAGGCCCAGAGGAGGAAGAAGTTTCTGGAAGCAAGGAGAGAGTCCTGAAGAGCAGGCTGTTTTGTAAGGAGCAACAACTTTCTGGCCAGAGCAGGGCGGAAAAGGGTGGAGATGGATCCACAGGGGCAAATGGAAAGTATCTGACACATACACGAAATATGCTATTGCCCAACCAAGTTGATTAAATATTCGTTCAATATTTATTGAGCTCCTACTAGATGCCAATCCCTGTACCGTGCCAGGACTCTAAAAAAGAAGTCATGGTGTTTGCCCTCAAGGAACTCGGAGTCTAGTGTGGACAAGAGACATACAAACACACTAAGTAAAATACATTGCTCCAGGCAAGTTCTGTAACAGAAATATGAGAAAGTGTTATAAAAAGAAAGGAGGTTGAGGAGGAGCTATCCTTTGGAAAGGGACATTATTAAGGAGTTACTGACATAGTCTTACCTGTACTACTGAGTTAATTATATTCAGGATAATTAAGAGGTCACTGAATTATGGGCCTGTAATTCTATTGATATGTTTATGAAGATAAAAGCATATGCATTAAGAGGTTTCTGCAAAGACCCTAGATGTGTGTGTGTGTGTGTGTGTGTTTTAACCACAACTCATATCAGAAATAGTTCAGTGCCTTCGAGTTATAGGGGAGGAAATGTGCTTAAGTTCATAGACCTAGTTAGTAGCAGAGAGAGAACAGGGACCCAGGTCTCCGGGCTCCCGCAACAGCGGGCCTTAGAGGCTACGTGTTTTAGAGGTCATGTTAGCTGCACCTGATGGAATCAGTTACTTTCCTCTCTCATCATGGCTCTACTATATTTCATTTCTCTTTATCCTTCATTCTTCTTGCATTGATTAGAGGGCCTCTCAAAATTGGCATCAATTAAATTCTTAAGAATCAGAAGCTCAAATCCTTAAATCTGTTACTAAGCAGTAAACTTCAGTAATGTGTTTTTCACTCTACTATTTGTGGTAGCCTGTACTTTCCTGGTGTGATTTCTTTTTATATAATGTGTGAATTTTACAGTATGATGTCAACATGGTGAAATGCATAACCATATGGTTGCCACATAATTGAATGCTCCAATCTGTGAATTGTTCTTTGAGCAATTACTGTAGTGACCTAATTGTTGCCATTTATTGTTTTGTTAGTAACGATTATTCAGAGTCCTCTGAGCAGTTGACCCCTGAGCTATACAAATTTGATCTGTGAGGGTCCACTTATATGCAGACTTTTTTTTTTTTATAAATACAGAAAAGTACTGTAAATGCATTTTCTCTCCCTTCTGAGTTTCTTAATAACATTTTTTCTCCAGCTTACTTTATTGTAAAAATACAGTACATAATACATATCACATACAAAATATGTGTCCATTGGTTATCAGGCGGTATTCGGGTCAACAGTGGGCTATTAGTAAAGTTTTTGGGGAGTCAAAAGTTGTACACAAATTTTCGACTGTGCCAGTGCCCCTAACCCTCTCGCGCTATTCACGGGTCAACTCTACTTTAACACAACAAACCCACCAATGTATTTCATTCACTCCGTTCTACAGGACCATGTGTCAACTTCCAGGGACCATTCTCATGGCCTCAACAAGATGCCTGGTACATTGTACATACTCCATAATTGTTTCATCTTTAAACATACATTTAGTGTCTAGTGTCTGGTATATTCCAGGCACTTATTTTGGGATACAAATATAAATAAGACATGGTCACTCCCTTCCAGAGGCTCAAGCTAAGTTTAATTAAGGGGTTTTTTTAAAGATTTTATTTATTTATTTGACAGAGAGACACAGAGAGAGAGCGCAGGAATAGGCAGAACAGCAGCAGAGGGAGAGGGAGAAGCAGGCTCCCCGCTGAGCAGAGGGACCAACATGGGTTTCGATCCCAGGACCCCGAGATCATGAACCAAAGGCAGATGCTTAACTGACTGCGCCACCCAGGCGCCCCGTAAGTTTAATTCAGTTTTACCAACTTTTATTGACCTACACTCTATGTCCAAGGGCCAGGCTGGTGAAAACCTGGTAATGAATAAAAGTGTATGATCCGTGTTGCATAAACTAGAGCCCATGACACGTGTGGTCACAGGTTGAATTTCCTTGGAAAGATGGACAACTACTCTTGCAACTGCCCAAATGTCACTGCGCTGAGAGGCTGCATTCTCCTCTTCTAACTTAGAAGCTAATGGGTAGAAGTCACTTTGCTAGGAGAACCCCAAACAGATGAACACTGAGGTCTTGATCTCTAGAAGAAAAGAAAGCTAAATTTTGTTTTTGATCCTTCGGCTGTTTTGTTCACATTTTCCATGTGAGCCCTCAGCAGAACAGTTTTACACATTTAAGAAGAAAGAAGGTTTATTTATACACCTAAAGAAAAATTGATATCTTTGGTAATAAAGTACCTTTTATGAATTTGCTGGTTCTAAATACTTGCCTTAATTTGTGTTTTGATGGAACTAATGTTCATTATTGAGAAGGTTAAGCTATAAAGGTTTTTATCACTTAATCTTTTCCTTAATCTTTTCCAAATGGTTTGTGAACGCAGAAAACAATTTAGCTTCTGTGTCATTAAAAATTAGCTTATTTCAAGCAAAACGGATAACCATAGTGATTGATGAGTATTAATACAGGAGAAAAGTAAATAATTTTGCCGAAAAGTTTTTATCACAGGGAGACTGAAAGGTAATCCATATCATCCTGTCCTCTTCAGACAGAAAGTCAAAGAACGCAGATGTTTTCTTCTTTTATTCTTTCTTGCCAACATCACATACAAATACAGTCAACCACTATAAAGAGTAAAGGCGATCTTGGGTGTGGATTTGGGGGCAATTCTGCAACTCCATAATACTGTTTATCAAATACTTCAGAAGTTTCTGGAAATAATATATATATAAGGTATAAAAAGGAACACTGGAAAAACATATGGTTTTAGAGAGAGCTTTTTAAAATACTAAGTTTGGTGAATAAAAGAAGGACAAAAATTATATAGACCATGAAGTGTTACGAGGATAAAAAAAGGGCAGGGAAAGATATCATCCAGCCTCCTGAAGAAACAGAGTAAATTTGCACCATAACATTCTTTCAAGGTAACTTAAGGAAAGATGTTAAATCCGTTTCCCCTTTTGTTTTCATAAAAGAGATATACTCTGCCCTCACTGAAGGGACTTGTTTTCCTGTTCCTGTACCAGTGAGAATTCTCTATTGTAATCTGGAAATCTATGGCTTTGGGCTGCCTCTGAGCACTGCCCTTTCTGCTTTTTAAAGCTATGCCTGCAAAGGATGCCCTTTCAATTATTTGCTGGCCCATCGTTTCAGTCCCTTAAAGGTTACAGGGCAAATTCCGTCCAAAAAAATTCAATATCATGTGAAAGTTACTATGTAAAGTCAAGGTATGGTACTATCTTAGACTCAGGGACTCTTGGTTCTCGTGGTTCTTGGTCTATGCTCACAATTCCCCAAATTAGTTAGGAAGCTGTGGTCACCTTAATGATTCTGCTTCATCCTTAGATGAAGTTGGTTATAAACAGATTTCAGCCAATAGTTATCCCACATACTGAACTGATCATAGATGGTGCCCATCTGCGTCGCTGCCTGGCACTGCCCCTTCTCATGTAGGTGCACGGAGCTGGCCTTTGTTGAGCACGGGTCCTGGGGGGCCCCAGCCACTCCGCAGCTCTGCCTACTGGGTCGTGAGGCTGCCTCAGGATATGCCACGGTATTTAAAATAAAAGCAGGGCTGAAATCCGCTGTACCATGTGGTGTTTAACTGCTGTCCTTTAAAAACTGTCCAGGCACTATGTGCGTGGCTATAAGTAAATTAATGATGATCATAACATGCGACAAATTCCAAACCAACTTATCCAACGACTCTGAACTTTGCCATGATCAAATAGAGAAGCTACTTTCAGGATTTTCTTATTTTTTAAAGTTGGCGTCCTGGTTGTATAAACATATAATATAGTCATCACTAAATAGATGCCTCTCTGTTACAAAGTCAACAAAGAACATTTTTTTTTTTTTAAAGTCCCACTTCCTCCCCAGGAAATGGTGTATGTTCAGAGCGGAAGTTGTCTTCCTGTTTTCTCCATACTAGTGCTCTTGCAAGGTTTATTCTAAGCTTCCAAACTCAGAGTCTCCATCTCATGGAGCAAGCTCCTTTTAACAACTGGCCACATTTTTGCTGCAGTGATTAAAAAAAAAAAAGAGAGAGATTTATTTCCTACAGATCGTAAAAAGTATTATTAGCCTAATCTGTGGTCTACTATATTCTAAAGTACTCTCTCCCCTCTCTCCCCACTCCAATCCGTCTCTCATTCAATGTATAGTAAAGGTACTGGATGCATTCACTGGGATGATTTTGTCAACATTTTTTGCAAAATACCTCAACTCTTGGTTTCCCAGTTATGAAAGAAACTTGACAGGGCACCTGCTTTTTATTATTTCAGTGTTTTGTGATACAAACTCAATGTGCCTGGCACCCAAGAATGAAATATAATTCAAGAACGTTTTGTACACTCTGCTCTAAAATTTTTAGCATTTCAGCACTGATGTCTGGGGCTATTAAAAAAGAACAACCATTTGGAAACAAACAAGAGTCATTTCCCTCCTTTTCTGGAGTTTTTACACTCCATTAAGGAGTTTGTGTTTCATTTATTTTACCTGTTGATACTTGAAGTAATAAAGGTCAGAGAGAATCAAGGCAGGGAGAGGTCAGGATGATATTTTCCAGGACATGAATTTTGAGTTTGCTAACTTTTCAGTTTTTCTTTTTATTCTTGCTTCTATGTCACCAGTTTGTTAACAACCAGCATCTCGATTATCCATTAAGCCAAGGTTTTTTTTCAAAAGATGGTCCAGAAGACCACTGAAATCAGAATCATCAAAGCGCTTGTTAAAATGGCAGACTCCTGGGTCTGATCGCAGACCCATCAAAGCATCTTTGTGATAGGCCTGGAAATCCGCATGTCAGCTGCTGGCCATTAGACTCCTTAAGGGAGTGATAAAGACAAAAGTAGTTACTCTCCCAAAGATATTTACTTGTTAATAGACAGCAACCAAAGACCTGAACTTCTTTAAAATCTACAGCTTTGTTGTTGTTCTTAGGGTCAAAGTCTTTTGGGACAAGGGAATTTTTTCCATGTCCTGCAAATCTTATAAGTAAGGCAGCTCCATCTTTACATTCTATTCATAAATTGAACACTGGGGGTCGAATATCAAGAAAAAAATTGCATTCTTTATTGGCAGCCTGTACTATACCAGGATGGACAGGTAATTAGCCTGGGAAAAAGCATTATAAAACCTGCAGGCTCTTTTAATTGTGACTGTTTTGAGTACATTTATACTTGAACAGTACCCACAGAACGCACTATCGATTATTTTTTTAGTTACCCTCCAGCAGGAAACTATTTCCCACACCAAGTAATAGACCTCAAAATCTCACACTTTGCTTCAAAAATATATTAGTGGTCATTCCTGGTAATTGTCCAATTTTAAAGAAATAGCTTTTCTTACATTTCTACTCAAGAAAGAGTTCCAGGTCCAGGAAATGCAAACAGGCATATTTAATAGTACATGTTTGAGATTTTGATAGAAAAGCAGACTTTAAGGCAAAGTAAAGGGGTGGATTTAGACAACCAATAGTTAACTATACCTAACCAATTGTTAACTTGTTAACTATACCTAACTTGGATGATTCTCAATGAATCTCCTCTTTTCTTCTCAATAATGGGTATGCCTTATCATTTTAGGTGTGTCAAAACAGTTTATACAAATTTATCAAATGATTTATCAATTTACTTACTAATTAGTATGACATCAAGATGATTACAAGGCACTCATTCATTTCACCAGAACGACCAGGGCTACATTCAAATAGCTCCAAAACTTGTTTGTTTCACCCTTCCACAAGTTGTTCAACCTTTCTATGACTCATTTTATTCACATTTAAACAAGAGCAGTAATAGGAACTGCATCAAAGAGACATTGGGAGGATTACGCGATGCATGTGGAGTACTTAGTACAGCACCCAGCATATAGTAAGTGCCCAATAATGTGAGTTAGTACAGGCGTACCTCGGAGATATCGCAGTTTTGGTTCCATGCCACCACAATAAAATGAGTATTACCGTCAAGCAAGTCATACGAGGTTTTTGGTTTCCCCGTGCATATAAAAATTATTTTTATATGATACTGGAGTCCACCAAATGTGCAATAGCACTATGTCTAAAAAATGTATAGACCTTACTTTAAAAATAATTTATTATTTAAAAATGTGAACCATCATCTGAGCTTTCAGGGATTTGTAATCACTGGTCCCAGATTACCGTAACAAATATAATCATAATGAAAAACTTTGAAATATTGCGAGAATTACGAAAATGTGACACAGGGACGTGAAGTTAGCAAACGCTATTGGAAAAATGGTGCCCACAGACTTGTTCCATGAAGGGTTACCACCAACCTTCAATTTGTAAAAAATGCATTATCTGTGATGCACGATAAAATGAGGTAGGGCTGTACAATTATTATTATTGTTGTCATATCTCTAGGCACCACATTAGCTAATTAACTACATACTTAGATACTTTTATACACCAACATATGGATGTATCACCCAACTTCTAATATGATTTCATACTGGAGCATATGTAAATATAATTGGTTTAATTAAGTTTGGGAACTCTTTTGTCCCTTCCTTTTCTATAGCATTGTATATGCATTTCTTCCTCAAACTGCCCATTATGCTGACTTCATTCTATTTATTGGACTATATTTAGATTTCTAATCCTCATTTATCTTTGTATCTAATATAATAATTAGAAATTTGGAGTCAGATTAGCTTAAACATAATGATTATTTTTAAAACACACAGCTCTTATAGAGCAAGCACTTGGGGAAAAGCAGCAAGTTAATTATTGTGAATGGAGCACAATGGCCCACAGGGTACCTCGTGGAGAGAGGGTGGAAAGAGGCTGGAGTTCTAATCCAGGAAACTCTATGTGTGTATCCTATCTTCTGTAGGCAGTGAGCTATATATATAGCCCTTCTGTAGGCAATGAGGTTCTAGCAAAATATGTCTAATAGAAGATCAACAAAGATAAATTTTGGTTTTGAAATTATCTCTTGCAGAATACAGAATGCAAATTGGTAGAATGGAGAGAAGTAGGCCACAGAGGAACTTCGAAGGCCATTATGCTAACACAGGAAGAAAAAAGATGAGGGCAGAACTGGTGCATCTTTATCAGAGATGAGAAAGGGGTCCAGACTCAAGACAGATTTCAAGATACAACGAAGATGATTTGGACAGTGGATGGATATGGAGCGTGCACTAGGGGTGGAGAAGGACAGGCAGGCAGAGGAAAGTGCTGTGTGTATGTGCGTGTGTGAGAGAGACAGAGAACAGGGGGGACTAGCGAGCAGGGTCGTTGTGGACACAGCATGCTGGATGTGCCTGCGGGACACAGGCAGAGATGTTCAAGGGGCATCCGGATGTGGCAGTGATGTGAGCGCCCGTGTGAAAGATCCTGGATTTAGGAGTCGGTGGTATCAGATGGAGGTAACCGAGGACACAAGCTCATATGTGATCACCTGGGGAGAGCAAGAAGAATGAAGGGAGAAGACCAAGGGCAGATCCCCGAGGAACACTGACATTTAAGGATTTTGCGGGAGAAGAGAACACAGCAAGGAGGAGCAAGCAGAGCAGAATGAGGCCCACGGCCATGCGGAAATCGAAGCAGCGGGAACTCAGGAAGCAGAGCTTGGCGCTGTCTTGCGAGATGAGGCTGCGAACAAGGAGTTAACTCACTGTCGCTAGCCGCTCTTTCACAATCTCCAGGAGAAGTGCTAGCAGAAAGAAAACTCTCATGATAGAGATGGCAGAAGAGAGCAAGAGAGGAAGAACAGGAGGCTTAGATAACTCATAAATGAGTCATCAGCCCATAAACAAGAAAGAGTCAGCAATATGACCATTCCTGCCGAAACAAAGCAAAAAGAGCTCTCAATTGTGAGAGGGAGTCTCCCTAAGAGCTGAGGCCGCATGCTAATTTAAACAGTAGCTCAGGAACCCCTGCAAACACACTGCTTGGTAGAGCCCAGTAAGTCTCTGTTGATGGACGAACTTGGGTAAGTCACTTCCAGCTGGGGCCTCGGTTTCTTTATGTTCTAATTAAGGGCCAGTAGTCCATTTGCTCCTCACAACTATCCCAGGTGGTAGGAACTGATTTGGGCCCACTTTAAAGATAAGGTAGCCAAGATGCACAGAGTTGAGGAGATTTGTCCAGACAGGTGGTAGGTAGCAAAGCTGAATTTCCAATTTGGGGCTTTCTATCCACAAAACTCATGCTTTGGTTCTTCCCATTGGGAATCTCAGAACTTCCAAAGTACTTAAATATTCTTCATTTTTTCCCCTTTATATGTGAAGCCAGGAGGAACGCTGGATCGGAATTGCTCCCTCCATAGTAGGTAAAGAAATTGAGGATCTGCCTACAAGTATACGCCAGAAATGGGGTGCCCTGAAACACAGGTCTGCTAATTCTACTCCCCTTTAAGGCCTTTTGAAGGTCAGTAAATACATTACATTAACAAACTGTAACTTTGAGACCAAAATCAACACCTTGAAAAGAACTACCATTACCCTTAAAACTGCATAAAATATCTTTTCTTTCTAGAAATCATAGCACCATGGAAATGAATCATCTGAGATTCTGTCGTAAGAAGTATAGATGGCAGTTTAAGTGTAGCTCTCTAAAAAGAAGCAGCTTTTCCTCCATCATCTTACTAGTTAATCTTCCTGGGAACAGGCTGATATTTACTCATCCCAAGAGAGCGTTGAATTGTCTGGACTCCAAAAGATACCAAGGATAAAGTTTTCAGTTCCCTGCTATTAGTCATCACATGGAGAAAAGTGACAGAGCTCTTTACAGATGCATTGCTTTTTCTTTGCCCTTAAAACGGCAGTTGAAACAACATTCAATGGATTTAAATTAGGAAATGTCAGTAAAGAATGCCCTCCCTTCCTTAAAAGTGATCGGTTCCCCGGGTAAGATGTGAAATACTTTGCGGTCTCTAGACGACAGGATCAGATAGGCTAACAATGCATTTGAGAGCTTTGCAAAGAAACGTTAGACAAAATAGATCAGGTTAAAGTGGACACAGACGCCCAACAGCAAATTCTAATTATGCTCATTCCCAGTCCTGAAACAAAGAGACAATTTAAAAAATATATACATACATATAAAGTGTGTGTGTGTGATAGTGAAGGTATTTCTCCTTCATTTGATTTATTACTGATGCTCAGAATGTCTATGTAATGTAATACCTAAGCAGTCTAATAGTTGAATAATAAAAAAATGATTCCTTTTTAAGGCACATTTCCTGCATAGGACTTCTGAGGCCATGCCCAAGTTATTCTGGTGAAACTGATGCTGTGGATGAAACACAGGCTTTTGAGTCAAGAAATCCTGGATTCTAATTCTAGCACTTCCATTTCTAGGTATCTAGATCCTAGATAAGCTATTGAACTTTTCTGAGCTTCGGTTTTGAAAAAGTCTGTAAAAAGGAGAAAAGAGCACTAACTTTTCAGGGTTCTTATGAGGACTAAATGTGATAAGGGATATATACTCCATGGAAACGTTAGTTCTCATTTTCCTCTATGGTTTCCTATTCTTTCTGTGAAAGCATACAACAAAACGGGACCTGGCTGCCAATGCTGAGAAGCCGTGAACTCAGCTTCAAGGTAGAGGGTTTAAATAACCAAGAAAACTCCAGGAACTGTTGGTGCAGTTGTCTTCCAGATGAGAAATGCGCATAGTCATGTGGAACACGCTGTACACTTGCTTTCTAGATCCTTGGCTGAAATTTCTGTCTTAAATAGCAGGGGTTGGCTACCCACACCACCCCCTAAAGGCGGCTAGATTTTTTTTAGAGGCTGTCAGAGAGCTGATGTGTGCTGAAAACTGCAGAGAGTCGCCTTTTCCTCGTTCAGTTCTTAATTGCATCCATGTGTACTGAAAGGCCCCAAATGTACATGCTTTGACCTCTCGTGAGAACTGAGAATTTGAACTCGGGTCCAATTTGGAAGCATAGACTGAAGATTTTGAAAGAACTGTGTGCCTTCTGAAGTCAGTTACTAGTGTTTCACTCTCTAGCTGATCTTGGATGATTGTGCTGGGGTCTGGTTGTTCCCTTCCCGTCTTCGCCTCACAAATCAGAAAGACCTAGCCTGTAAGCGATGTGCCTCTGGGTGCCTCTTTTCTGTCCTCGGAGCTCAGAAAAGCTGCTTCGGGACCTGCTGCTTGCAGCTCATGAAATCATGAGTCATTTGTGTAGCAGAGTCAATCGGCCACTGCTGTTTGTACAAAGTTGAGAAGGGGATGGGAGGGGGATGGGGCAATTCCAGCGCAGACACAAATGCTCCAGGAGAAGCATGTGCTCCTTGAGAAGCTGGAACAGGGTGCTGGGTTCACAGTTACTGGGTCCTCAGCATTACCATCCTCCTAAGGAACACATCTCACTGAAGCCTTATAACCTCCTGACACCGGCATATGACACAGAACATTTCGGGTCACAGAGTGCTCTCTCTTCCACTTCCTGTTGTTTTTACTTGTGTGCTTTGTTTCTTGTGTTCAAAGGTCTTCACTGCCATTTCTATTAGCGGCTCCCAAATGAGACACTGGTCAGTAATTCCTCTGAGGAAGACACATTGTTATTCCCTCTTTGGGGATGAGCAAATCTGAGGGAGGAAATGGTCAGTGGCTGATTTGGCGAGGTGCAGAAAGGTGGAAACAGATCGTTTCGGTGAGCAGTTCGCTGCCTGGCCCACTGAACCCTGCTGCCACCTGGACGTGCCCAACCCCCCCCCCACACACACACACGCCTCACATCAGCCTCCACACCTGCTGCTGAACATGGCCTGGCTGCACCGCACCCGGCCCGAGGCTGCCTCGACTTCTGCTGGCTGCTCCCTCCCCTCAGCCCACTGCTTTTCGCCCTTGGACTTGTTATCCTCCATCATCAAATGGCATTTCCGAATCCAGACATTGAAAAGCCGAAGTTTAGGAAAACAAAGGCAACAGAGATGCTTTCTAGCTTTGAGCTTTAGGCCAAAACGGACCCTGGAATGTATTTCATAAAATTATAAAAGAAGAACAGGAAAGGTCAAGGCTAAGACGAGCACTGCAAATTTTGAGGCAGAGTTCCATACTCAATTTGCTAAAAAACATTATTTCACATCATCTTTGCAGATCGATGTGTCCCCAGTCCACGGGAACACCACAGACACCGTCTCCACATGTTGTCAGTGAGAGGAGCATGTTTTAGACATGCCTCCTAGAGCAGAGGAAGGAGTCATAAAACTGGATATTGGAAGAAGAGCCCACTGTTGCCTACAATGAAGAATGGGAAGAATTTAACCTACTCCTCAACGTAAAGCCACACTCATTCTTGGCCTTCTCTTGACAGTCTATGTCCTGACTTCTCTGTCCAAAAGTTTATGTCCCCGGAGAACCTACCGGGAAGATGAGGCCACCGCCTTCTTCCAATTCATCTTTTTTTTTTTTAAGGTTTTATTTATTTATTTGTCAGAAAAAGAGAGAGAGAGAGAGCACAAACGGGGGGGTGGCAGGCAGAGGGAGAAGCAGACTCCCCGCTGAGCAAGGAGCCAAAAGTTGGGCTCAATCCCAGGACCCTGGGATCATGACCCAAGCCGAAGGCAGACGCTTAACCAACTAAGCCACCCGGGCATCCCACCTTCTTCCATTTTAATGCCTCTGTCAAAGCCTACCTCAAATTTTACCTTCTCCATGAACCCTTCCCACGGAATTTTACTGTCACTCCTCTTCACTGCTACAATTTTTATTGCTGGTGCCGTTAAGTTCAGAGCTTCGTAATTTAGGTGTTTTACCTGACTGTGTCAGGTGTCCAGTACTGCATCTGTCTTACACCCCCCTGTCCACCACCCCCCCGCCCCGCCACAAAGTATCCAGGCCAGGGGCATACTGCCCGTTATTCATTCGCGGAACAAACGCTTATAGATCACTGGTGCGGGCCACGTATCATCCTCCGTTAAGAGAATCAAAAGCAGAAAAACACACAATTCTTGGTCTCACTCAGATAGGCAAGCAGAAAAACAACTCATTGGAATCCAGTGTTATGTGCTTTCTCCTAGAGAGTATGAATACAAGGCCAAAGCCACACAGTGGAGGGGCACCCGACTCTGGGTGATATTGGGAAGCAGAGGTCAGAGGGTGATTTTTGAATTAAGTTGTGTAGAATAAGCAGAGGTTCAGCAGGGAAACAGAGGGCAGAGGGGAATCCCAGCAGGGGCAGGAAGACATGCAAAAGCAAACAGGCATATAAGAGGCTGTATAGTGAACTGTCCAGGGAACTACACGTCTGCCTGGAGACCAGGGAATGTGAGAGCGAGGCGGTGGGGGTGTGGAATGAGAAGCCAGACCGAGAGAGTCCGTTTAAAAGGATGCATGAATGCATCGAGCATAATCACTTTACTCACTGCTTAGTACATGTTATATTGCTATTTCTCTTAAAGTAGAACGAACATTCACTTAGCTTTTCGATAATTTGTTGATTTATACCTCTGTGGCATTGAAATACTTCCCTGGGTCCCAGGAAAGTCAGTGGAGGGGAATGTTCATTCCTATGCACTTACTACAGTATTACACAAGTTCAAATGCACTGTCCACCTAGAGAACTAAACCTCGTCCAGCATGGTGCCATTACACCAGGGTGCGTAACGTACCCTTTGTACAACACTAAACGCTGCCGTGCAATGCTCCCACTCAGGGCATGGTAGGTAGTCGGGCTCTGAGACATACCACATCTGACTTGATGCTTCAATCCAAAGAACACCATCCACTGATAACATATTCTCACATCTTCCCTTCCTGGGATATCTGTGCTTTTGCTGTTATCGTTTCCTCCCTATTTCACAGACCCAACCTTTATCCTCTCTTCTCGAAGGTAAGAATATGACAGGTCAGAGATAATTGCAGGAGTGGGTGAGGGCGAATAATGGTTGGCAACTTTCCAGGCGATTACAGAGCTGAGAACATGTCACCCTAATGGAGTGCTATATCTTTTGATAGCCACTGCCTGGTTCAGATATGTTACAAACGTTAGATTTTACTCTGTAGCCACTGCATTAATTTATGCATCGATTTCTTGACTGTTCATTCTTAGAAGTATTAACCCAGTGTAATTCAGTACTTCCTTGGTAAGCCTTCCATAGGAAGATTAAAACAATTTTAGTGATTATAAACTATCTAGGTTTAGCAGATGCTGGTAATCTATGGGATTGTGACCCGAAAGGATTTATGTCTAAATGTGATTTAAAGTCTCTCCCTCTGCAAGACTTCATTTTACCTTTCATGCTTTACATTCTCTTGAAGTGCCTTACTGCTCTCGAGATTAGTTTATCTTACTTAATAATTACATGTAAGGGAGACGTTAAATAGGTAAAAATATTTGCTTTCTGCATTTGGTGTGCTTGTATTGATTTCGAGTTGTTTTGAAAAATGCACTAGGAAAAACTGTTTGATTGCACCTTTTAAGTTTTTCCACAGCAGTCTCAGTGACAGAAGGCAGCTGCAGCATTGACTTTAACTTGGTTTAAAGACTGATTATTTGACTCCAACTTTAAAAACAATCGTCATTCCTAAAATTCAATCTGAAGGCATATGCCTCCTCAGTGAACCCCACTTGTCATCTTTAATGGGGGCATTACTCAGAAATCCAGTTTTCAGCAAGTCCTTTTTTATCCTCAGGGTACATGGCCTGAAATGTATTTTTATCTTGATGCGGAGTAAGTGAGTTACTTGGGTCAACCCTAACAATTATTTTAAGGACAGGATTTCTTGAATGAATATGCAAGGTATAAAAACACAGGCTTTATACTGGTTCCACAAAATCATCTTGTGATGTAACTCTTTTTCTGCTCCATTGGTTTCATGTTAAAAGGGAACACATCTCATGGGGGTGTGCAACCCTAGCGATCCTTTTTCTTTTTTCTTTCCTTTCCTCTTTTTTTTTTTTTTAAGCGGACTTGATGTTTTCAATAGGGGAGTATTTATATATGCCAAAGAAATTAAAATCTCAGAGTATCACCCCCCCCAAGTTCTTACCTGGCTACAGTTTCCAGAAAAATAGAGGGGCCTGGTTAAATCTGAATTTTGATAAACAACAAATAACTTTTTTAGTATAAGTATATCCCATTCGATATTTGGGACATACTTGCACTAAAAGATTACTTGTTGTTTCTCTAAAATTCAAATTTAACTGGGCCTCCCGTATTTGTATTTGCTAAATCTGGCAACTCTCTATCAGGGGGCAGTTGAATTATGATCGGAATTACATTATCTCCAGATTGCAGGTCTGCAAAATTCCCAGGGGACCATTCTTCTCATGGGTATGTGTGAACGTGAAGACTGTTCCACAGTCATTCCCAGAGGCTCCACGGAGCCATCTGGCTTGGGGTCTAATGGATCTAGACCCTGGAGATTAACCAGTCCTTTAAAGAACGTTAAAAAGCTTTAAAGCAACAAAAAGAATGCCCCTCACATAGTGGGTCCTCAATGTATTTATTTTTGTTGAAATCTTTAATGTTCATTAGTGCCACTCAAGATGAATAAGATGATAAAACAGGACCTCTTGAAAAGAGCTCCTATGGAACCTTCACCTCTCAATCTGAGCACTTCTGATTCTCCAGCCACCAGAGGTGAATGCCCCCTTGTTCAGGAGGGCTTCCCACATCACCGCAGACGTTGAGTTCTCTACCACCCCATCCCTCCAGCTTTTATCGTTCATTCGTTCAGCATTTGACACCTTCTGCTTAACATTGTAACCAATCTTTCATTTACAAATTCCCTGAGGAAAAACAGGTCGCTAGTGGTAGCCCAGCCCTGTGATTTCCAGCGTGAGCCCTGGAGTCTCCTTGCTGGCTTCAAATGCAGTTCTGCCCCTTCTCAGCTTCGTCACATTGGACAAACACATTCTCTGAGGCCCGAGTTGATCATTTGTGTCCCTCGAGAAAATGGGGTTGATAATATCTCCTCCTAGTGTTGTTGTATTAGATGAGATAATGTGTGTGTCCTGTCAACTCTTAGTAAACACTGGACGGTGGTGGGCAGTTAGTATTACCAAAAGCATTACATTATTATCTGTTTTGAATCCACACCCCCTCTGGTGTCTGTTGCTTATCAGGCCCCACGTGAGCTGACTTGAGAACCGCTGCGTGACTTCCCAGCTGCCCACGAGTTGGGAAAAGCTGCGCGGAGACCCACAAGTGAATCTCACTCCCTCTGCAAGGTGAAGACCTCATTCTCTTATTTCTCCATTTCTCTGTACATATTTAAACCACTGCATTGTGTCAAAACTAACGATGTAATGAATGGTGACTAACATAACATAATAAAATGAAATTAAAAAACAACAACAAAAACACTGCATTGTGCTCTGCTTGGGATTATGTGAGAAGCAGGACAACTTTAGCTGGCTTAGAGATGTGTTTCCTTAGTGGCACCAGCCTGGTGAGCCCTCTTGGGACTCCTGTCACCACACACTTCCTGCCTTACCCTTTATTATTTGCTGCCTCTTTATTTTTCTCTCAGTCATCAGTGAGGAAGTTGCATAACCTAAAAGCTAAGTGGGAGCCTCTTTCCTGTAATCTGTTGTCATGCATATTCTTTTTCCTTATGGTAACTTTTTCAAAAAAAAAAATGCCATGGAAAGTGCTCTTCTGAATGAAAAGTGACTTTTTTGGCATCCGGAGCATGTGTGAGATTGGGTTTTCAACATTTAATTTCCAGTTATATTATAATCAGTAGAGTAACTTGGAGAAGAGTAAGGTTTTCTTAATATTGGGACATGTTCAAAAAACAAAATGTAAGTTTCAATTACATCTTCTGAGTTCTCTCCTGGCTTTTTCCAAAAATCAAATTCAAAATCCTTAACGTTAAAAAAAAAAAAAAAAAAGCACCTTGGGTCATTCGTTCATCGTTGGCGTAATATTTGCAAAACTATAATCTCTTGGGAAGGCTCTGGCTGAAACACATTCATCTTTGTATCAGGACCCAGCAACTTTTTTTATAACAGGTATTCAACAGACATTTGTTGAGCCAATTATTTGAGTATTTATTCAGCGAGTATTTATTCAGCAAGTATTTATTGAGCGCTTCCGAGATGCATTACCCATTTGTAGCACAGTGTCATTATCATTATGATCGTTAATAAATAATGATTTCACCACTACACTGTTTATAATGCAGCCATCCAGCAAGCCAGTGACATAAACCATAGCCGCCCAGGTGAGAGAGCTCACCGTGTCTGATTATTTAGGCTTCACAGCAATTGACCTCGCTATTCCCATTGTCACTCTCAAAGAACAGCACGTTCCCAAGTTCCCGCCTATCTTATTTTCATTGATGAGTAACTTTAAAGGCATTCCAAACCCCCATCAAGGCTCAGAAACAGCCCTGGGCCTTCCCTTCCCAACTCTGTCCCAGGAGCAAGATCCCAATCCTGCAGTCTTCACCCTGGCCCATCTGTTCTGTAGCCCCTGTCATTTTGGGAACAGTGTCACACTGTGGAGGCCAGGCTGTACCCAAGGTTCGAGACTCCACCTTTAAAATTATTACTCTGGGAAAAGCGGGAAATACTGTTTCAATTATAAGGATAACACATGGACAGCCATGAACCACTTAAGAAGTTGCACAGTGGTTGTCTTAAACCACAAAACCAAAATCACTATTTTGCTCTGCTTCTGTACAGTACTGGGAAGATCTGAGTGGCAGTCCAGGCGAGCTACTTATTTATTATCTATCTATCTATCTATCTATCTATCTATCTATCTATCTATCTATCATCTATTTATTTTTACTGTTCTCCAGTCCTGATTCTGCTACTGAAGATCTCCAAAGTCTCAGAGTACCTCAATGTTAATAAGAAACAGCTAAATGTGGCCACATTTGCAGACAGGAGTAGCAGAGTCAGGTCGGGGGCGCCTGGGTGGCTCAGTTGGTTGAGCGATTGCCTTTGGCTCAGGTCATGATCCTGGAGTCCCGGGATCGAGTCCCACATCGGGCTCCCAGCTCAGCAAGGAGTCTGCTTCTCCCTCTGACCCTCTCCCCTCTCATGCTCTCTCTCTCATTCTCTCTCTCAAATAAATAAATAAAATCTTTAAAAAAAAAAAAGATTCAGGTCGGTATACATAGGAGCTGGTCTCTTGTAGAGCAGGAAGGAGTGAAGTTTCCAGAACTGCTCTTCAGGTGTTTCTATTCTCCACTGGTTTTCATTCCCTTTTTCCAATACCTCATTCCCTTGTGTTTCACCTCATTTCCTCCCAGTTTCCGTCTTCTCCTTTGTCACATATTATTTGGATCCCTGTAATCTTCCTTTTTCTCCTGGTACAATCTGGTGACTATTAAAACCAGACTGTTTCATAGTGAGAAATGTTTACAGGTGAAGTCTTCATGCCGGCAGCCTCGCCCTGCAATCCCCAACCCCCACCCACCAACCCACCCTGACATTCGTCTCGCTGGTGTAAACTGGTACGTGCTGATCACTTATGAGCGATGCTCCACAACAGCACCACCTTGCATGTGGGAGAACCACAAGTATGACGAACACACATTTGGAATTTGGTGCTCAGTGCCTCACAGCATCACGAGTCAGTCCAAACTTCTGCTGTTGTGAGTAGCACTGTTCAGGCTCCAAAGGGGATTGCTTCTCTGTATCTCCTGCTCTGTGTCTTGGAAGCCCAAGGCGGCTTCATTCTGAGGATGGGAGAGTGTCTTCTGGATTATGATGAGGCCAATGTCAGAGGACACTTCTTTGAAGGGCAGGGAGAATAGGGCAGCAGAAGCACTTAGGTAAGAAAAAGACAAATTAATTAACTTGTCAAGTGTTTCATCTCAGCATGAGTGCAAAGGATAATGAGGTATCATTTTCCAGTAGTGCCAAGCTTCCATCTTGCTGCTTCTTTTCATGTTCTAATTCCCGGTTCCAGAAGTACTCGCCTATCAGCACAAAATATTGCCAACAGTGGCACTTGTGGTGGAAGCACATCTTATAATATCAAACAATTCCTATTCCTCTTAAAGTTAAATATATGTAGGCTAGAAGTGACTTATGTGATTGAGATTCTTCGGCAATGAAGTCAATATTGAATGCTACAATTGCTCACAGTTTTATCTTTATGAAAATATTTACTAAGATTTGATTAAGTTAAAAAACCCCAGCTTCATTTAAATCACTTTTATTTACATTTTACATTCATTAATTATACTTTGAATTTAACCTTTTATCTCACAGAAAAGTGAAGATTTTAGATGAAAAACAACTTCTGAGAATACAAGAAAATAATCTTGTCACATTTGTTTAATTTACACTTGTGATGAAAATAAAATATATTCAAGTTGCACACATTTGAATAAAGTTACATTTCACTTTTAATACTTTAAAATCTAAAGTTTTGATCACTCTCGTCAACAGAAAACAAGTTACATGAAAATCTTTGTTATGACAACAAGACTACGGATTTGCAGAAATAAAGACAAATAAATAAATTTTATGGGTAATAATTTATTAATTGTGTATAACCTAATTTAATTTTTCATGGAAGCAACAGACTATCCAGGTATGCTCAATGATAATTCAATTCAGCCATTGGATATTTCATTGACTTTCAGTCATATAAGAACCATAGTTTTCCATGTATTTTTCCATTTTGTAATTCTGCACATATATTTGTCAAGGTAGGAAGAGAGAGACTATTTGATTTAACCATTTGTTAGCCTGATTTATCATTTTTTAATATTTAGACATATGGTATGTAGGTTTCCATCTGTCTTGCCCCTAGCACTGCAAATGTTTGGGGGCAGGTCTGCTCAGGTATTTTCCTTTTTTTGAAGCTTACAATAGTACTGTTCTTTTGAACTATTTCCTTTTGGTGAATGGTTTAGATGCAACAGGACTGGATTTCCGCTTCCCACCCCCCCACCCCCCCCCCCCCCGCACTGCCCCTGGCAATTTACTGTATGTTTTCGGTAAGTAGTTTGGTTTACAGATAGGGATAAAAAAGTAAGAGACAAGAATACTAAGTTCTTTGGGTCTCATAATTTAAGTTTCCTAAACTATTTCTTGACAAGCCATGTGTGTACTCTTCAACATGCTCCCAACATTTTATTCATAATATATTAAGGAAAGAGTTACACGTGTGTGTTAAAAACGTGGACTTTTGGAGTCAGACAACCCCGGTTTGAATTTTAACTCCACAGTTCACAAGCAGGGTGATTTATTTCAACTATTTAAACATTAGTTCCTTGGGACGCCTGGGTGGCTCAGTCATTTAAGCAGCTGCCTTTGGCTCAGGTCATGATCCCAGGGTCCTGGGATCGAGCCCCGCATCGGGCTCCCTGCTCAGCAGGGAACCTGCTTCTCTCTCTCCCTCTGCTGCTCCCCACTGCTTGTGCTCTCTCTCTCTGTCAAATAAATAAATAAAATCTTAAAATACAACAAACCCCCTTAGTTTCTTAGTAAAATGGTGATGAAAATACCTACACCTGTCAAGGGTCACTGAGGACTAGAGATAACAGGTGTAAAGCACTGAGCAGATAGTAAATATAAAGTAAATAGTTATCGTTATTATAATTTCCATGTGCTTTAATTCTTTTTTTAAAAGATTTTATTTATTTATTTGACAGAGAAAGAGAGACAGCGAGAGAGGGAACACAAGCAGGGGGAGTGGGAGAGGGAGAAGCAGGCTTCCCACGGAGCAGGGAGCCCGATGCGGGGCTCGATCCCAGGATGCTGGGATCATGACCTGAGCCAAAGGCAGATGCTTAATGACTGAGCCACCGGGCGCCCCTCCATGTGCTTTAATTCTTGAAGTATGGGTCTGTTCATTTATTCAATAATCTCCCTGTTCAAAACACTTTGGTAGCTCTCCACTGCCCAGGGTGTACCTTCTCAAGGCATGTACCTGCTTGGCTCCATCCTTCCAGTCTTAGAGTCCAGGATTCCTCCCCGCTGTGCCCATCCCAGGAGACCTCCGTGTTCTGACCTCTATGTCCTTACTACCACAATCTCTTCTATTTGGATGGCCTCTCATCTTTTTAGGCCCAGTTCAAGGGGCACTTCTGGCAAGAAGTCTTCTCATTTTCCAATGTCAATTAACTTTCTTCTCCTTACACGTCCACAACACTGTCTCTGGGGCTATATTAAAAAACTCATTACAGCAAGTGTGGTATGGTACCAAGTTTTGGGTATGTGTCCATCATCTGCTCTACTGTCAGTTTCTTTAGGATCGACTGTATCTTTTTCATACGTGCCCTTCCCACAGCATGTAACATGGTACTTGGTACAAAGCACATGTTCTTAATTTGTTTTAATTTGAATTTGTTGAAATCTACTTCAGAGGAATAAAAGAAAATAGATAAAATTAAATCATTAGTTGTATTCTTCAAGTACTGGTGATTCTCGTTCTCATGAGTATGAGTTGTTTTTTTTTTTTTAAATGGCATTACTTACAACATTTTAAAACAGTTTGCTAATTTCCAGGAAAACCACTTTGTCTAAAAGCACTTCTTATTGACAAATGGAACATTGTGATATATTGTGCCACTTAAAAAAGCATGCAATTCATGTTAATATGTTGAAGGGATTTCAATATTTAGATATTTTAGTGGTTTCAGATGTCCACTACTTCTTTGATACTTCTCTCTTCCAAAGTAGGACCTAATTAACCTCCCCTTGAATGTAGTAGGTTCGACTTAATGAATCACCTCTATTCTAGGGAATCAAACACATTGGATATGACAGTATGGAACTCGGGAAACCGAGATCATAAAAGAGACCTCTCTTGGATCACTCGCTATGCGGGAAGCCAGCTGCCATGTCATGAGGATAATCAAGCTGCTCTGTGGAGAGGCCCATGTGGTGGGGTCTACTGCCAGCAGTCATGGGTGAGCTTGGAAACAGATCCTCCAGCCCTACTCAAGCTTTCGGATCACTGCACCCCAGCAGAGAGCCTGACTGCAGCCTCACGAGAAATCCTGATCCAGAAGAATCCACCTAAGCTATCCCCAGATTCCTGACTCTCAGAAACTGTGAGACAATTTGTTTCAGGCTGCTTAGTTTTGAGCTAGTTTATTATTCAGAATAGAAAACTGATACAAATATTATAGAAATATTCTGAGCATTCCCACTGTACATATTCATGGTTTTAAATCTATGATGATTAATTCCTAAAAGTAGCAAGAAAATTTGAGGCGGTTACCAAAAGTCATGATCTGGAGCCCACCTCTGACTAACTGCAGGGGACATGACTGTCATTCATTCTGTCTATCAGTCATTTAATAAATACTTATTAAATTGTCTGCTATCAGGCAGGCAATCACTGCTCTCAGCCTTGGAGATGCAAAGATAAATACAATAGAGAGCATGTTTGTAAAGGCTTTGTAAAGGCGTCATATTGCTGTGTTCTCCACCATCTTATCTACTACAGATAATAAAAAGATTGATGGAGTCCTACTTAATTGTGTGAAAAGTTACTGAAGGACTATTTTGTTTTTTATTCATTCATTTATTTTTAAGTAAGCTCTATGTGGGGCTTAAACTCATGACCCGGAAATCAAGAGCTCAAGAGTTGCATGCTCTACCGACTAAGCCAGCCAGGAGCTCCCTACGAGTTATTTTGTATAATGAAGAAAGAATATGGGTGGAGTTCAAGAAGAGTCTGGGCCAATTACAGTCTTAGCAGGTAGGGTCCTAAATAATGCCAGGCCCGACAAACAGCTTCAGGCTTTTAAGCCAAAGTCAGTTGTCTCAGGGTGTGTGACAAATGGAATTCTGGGAAATGGTCTGTCTCCCTATAGTCTATCACACAGAAGAGCAATCACTGTCAATAAGGCTATCCTCTGGGATGCAGGACAGTGACATCAATGGCAAGAAAAATATTCCATTAGTAAAACACCCCCTAATTAATACTAATCTGTTCCCTGGGAAAGCTGCTTTAGAGGAAAGATTTTTCCCCCCACATGCTAAACTGCCAAGCATTAATTTGGAAAATTTTCCATTTAGTTTCAAGTAATATTAAAAAGCTTCACTTAGCAAAAATTAAAAGTGAATCTATTTCCTAGCTCACATAATATAGAAAGATAAGATTTTTTTTTCCCAGGCAATGTCAATTCCTAATTGAGCACATCATTAAAAACAACTAAATTCTATCATCCTCTGAACTGACATTTACTATCCACTCTTTCTCTTTATCATAAAAATGTATTTATTAAATACCGAAGTGCATGTCATCTTAGGAACTAATACAACGACAATGAAGCATGTGGCTCTTTTTCCCCTCAAACCCTGAGAGCTGAGTCAGAGAAAAATTAGCAGAAAACAAACAAATTAAAAATGCATAAAGAACAGTGAGAGTGTCTTCATATCAATTCATCTGGGAAACAGTAAGACATTTGAGGTGCAATTGCGCAATATGAAACCAATAAAGGTGACGAGTCCAGAGTTTACACGGTCTGTCGGTGAGTACTCAGAGAATCGGTAATCTGTCACGTTCTCGGCAGCCTCGGGGCCTCTGGTACCTGCTAGCCTCCTGCTCCCCAGCCTGTTCTCCTCTCCAGCTAGGGATAGGCCTTTAATTCTTCAGATCTGAAGCATAAGTGTTTCTCAGGAAAATTCTCCTCGACTCCCCAGAATAATACCACATTTTTTTAGTGCGTATCTATACCTTTCCTTACTATTACTTATCATTGCTCATGGTTCCCTGACCAAGTGGGATATGCTCACCCTAATACCTAGCCATTCTCTTGTTCCTTTCTTTCCTTAACATCACTTGTCACAGGGCACTGTTAAATATTGACGCGATTCTTCTGTGACTATTATGTCTCTGCCACGGCTAGATTGTTAAGTTTCAGGCCAAGAGAACGGAGCAGGAGGTGTCTTTTCTTAACCTCTTTTTAGCCTAGTGCCTGGCAAGCTGCCATTACAGGATACCTGTGTGAATATGCAAAGAAATGAAGAAATGAGCCGAATGCTCATTGCGTAGTGTGGGCTCTGAAGTTAAAGGTATTTGAAGTCAAACAAAGACCGTCCTCTCACTACCCAGTTATGTGACCTTTGGCATGACTTTTTCCTAAGATTCAGTCTCCTCGTGGGTAAAATGGAGATAATAGTAGGAGTTTCCTCACATGGTCATCGTGAGTTTAAATGAGAAAATACAGACCATGTGTTTCACTTGCTACCTGGCAGAGAGCAAGTGTTTCTCGATGGCATTTGCCAGGGCCTCTGGCTTGGCCTCCACTGAATGAGATCATTATCAACTCGGTTCTCCACTTGCCCGTCTTGGTGAGTAGGGCAGGGGAGAAAGGACCCATAGAGTACATCTCTGCTAAGCTTTCAGACAGCCTCGTTTGGTCACTTCTGGTGGTCTCCTGTCACTTTTGCTGCCTGGCTCACTCCCAGTGGCATCAACTACCACCACCACCTCACACCCTGGCCATCGCCAGGTTTCATTCTCAGCTTCCTATAACCCTTTATGGGTACAGTTCTTTAACTTATCTTACTTTCATCCTTTCTGACAGCACCCAGTTGCTAGGCTTTGGCACAGTTTCTCTGAAGGGAAATGAATTCTCATTCAAAAATGATTTCACTTTCCTAACTTCCAAACACCGTCCCCAGACCAACCACGCAACCCCCTGACTTTCCTCTCAGAATGACTTCCGCCCCAACGATGACAGTGTGTGACAAGAAAAGGGATGGCTGCTGTCCCCCCATCCCTTGGGACATTCTCGCTTTGGGGACAAACGGTTTTAGTCACTGAGGCTGAGGAAGGCCTCATGCAAAAAGAGAGCTTGCTTGCTCAGTCAGCCGGACCAGACCAGACCAGACAAGCCTGACTTTGCCTGAAGGTCCTGGCTCCTGGACCCTTACTGTATTTATAAGTCTTAACAGTGTAACTGTGAATTCCATTCTGGTGATGTTGCTTCTGGCTGGCAGATGGCCATGGTTTCCAGTCGTTCACAAGCAATTCTGAGGCCTGCTGATATGGGCATCGAAAGGACTAGGCTCTCTTTTCTGTAACCATGTGCATGTATGTTCTTGTAAGGGTGTCTCTGACATCTCTTAAACGTATTAAATATTTTTTGAAGATGTGGCTACTTCCAGTGGGGGGGGGCGGGGAGTATTTTTTATTCTCTCGCCTCCAAAGATATTGCTTTACAGAACAAGCTATAAAAATAAAGAGTTTTTACTGAGTTCAGGGTTTAAACAAAGAAAAAGAAAAGCAGTTTCTAAGCAGAAAAATGCAACAAAGACTTTACTCCTTACCAAATAACTTAAGAATGTCTGAACGAAAACATCCCAAACCTGCTAGTGCCAGAATTTCTCAGATAAATCAAGAGAGAATAAAAACACAAATGCAACCCCAAACCACCAAGAAATCTATGAATGGCAAAAAACAAACAAACAAAAAACCAAACAATATGGAAAATGTGGTTAAATACTTAAAGAAATAAACTCTAACGGTATTCTAGAAGGAGCAATTACACATCTGAGTGTTTTCAAATTCATTTTCTTTTGGAAACAGTTGGGAAGACCCTCCGGGGCCCATCACCTCCTCCAGGAGGCCTTCTACAACCTCAGGAACCACAGGGAGCCCTCTGAGTCTCCAAGCTCTATTAAGATGCCCCTTTATTAGATGATGCCTCATGTGTCTCATGTTAAAATGCATTTCCCACCATGTGTCTAGTCTTTCTAACTAGACTGTAAGCATCCTAGGTATCAAAATATAGACTTCTTATTTGTATTATCACCACAACACTTGGCAGGGTGCCTTGAACACAAATGATCAAGGCATTTGAGTTGATCAGTTGGCCCTACGAATTTACAAATATTTTCTTCACACCAGTAGAGAATAAACACCTGAAATAGTACCTCATTCCATTATACCAGGAAAAGCAGTAGCATCTGCTATACTAGAAATTTCCAATGATTTGGGGTATTTAATTTTTGGAAAATCATAGACTCTTGGGGCTGCAGAGAAATACAGTCATTTGGTGTTCACTTTCATATAACATTCTGTCTCACAAAATCACAGACAGATCTCAAAGGCAGGAAGGTGGGTGTGGATATGGAAAACACAAATTTATTTACTGTATTTCTGTATCCTAGAACCAGAGAAAACTTTTCTCAAATAGGAAAGTATTATACTTAGAATACAAATGGTATTTTTATCAGCAGTTAGCTTTCAGAATTGTTATCCTCAATGGGGTAACATGAAAATTGAAACAGCTTTAAAAAACGCTTTTAATAAAATATGGTCTGCTTAATGAAAATGTTCCACAATATGACTGTCCTTTGGTTCCCTTTTAAGAAAGAAAACCTCGTGCTACTTAGAAAATGGATATAATGGCAACATCTGTGCAAACATTTCTAGTGTACAAAAAGACATCAAAAAGCATTAAGATATCTTCCAAAGATTTATACATTTTGCTCTTTCAAATATTTATATGTATATTTATATACATTTGTACATCTTGATTCTGTTTAAATGCATTACTTCACTTACTGCTCTTTTAAAGATTTACACATATTGTTCTTTCAATGATTTGTACATTTTTTCTCACTTTAGAAGCCTGAAGTAGCTCAAATGTTGGAAGAACAGGACTACATTTCATTTACTTTATAGCATCCAATATACAGAGATTAACACTAGAAATGCTAGCTCTTTTTCTTCCAATGAGTAAATGAATATGCAGAGATGTTAACTGATTTACTAAAAAAGCATATAGGGATGAGTGTCTCTTGGATTTCCTGATTTTTCAGACTGCCACCATCATATGATGCTGATTCTGTTTTGGCCAATCTGAGATCTATGGAGTTCTCAGATTCTCTCATTTCATCCGTATATATCTTTGGGGATGGCTCTCAGGAAACAGGATGATACTAAGCTTAATTTGCATCTCTGATGTCTGCAGAATAGATGTGACACTTGCCTACCTAATTAAAACCCTACCTCTCTAGCCAGAGAGGGGCTTTGTAAGAGGTCATCATACTCACTTCTGCACTTCCTTCCTTATTCATGTTCTCATGGTCACATGAGATCACTGAATGCTCAGGTCCTGAGCTACATTTCCATGTTTAGTAAATCAGGAAATAGTGAAAGATGTGTCTTGTGACACTTTCATTCCAAACTTAGATGAGGCATGAGTATTTAATGACAAGTGAATAGACATGAATGAGAAAGAGGTCAAGATTTTAATAACCTGAATTGATAGCGAAGGCCATCTATAAACAAAAAGAAAAATGTACACGTAAGGGATTTTAACCAATATATTTCTCTTCCTATGAAAACTCTCCTGACTCCCATAAGTAAAATTGATTATTTCCCCTTTCATGTCTCAATTTGTTTTTATCATAGCACCCAAAATACTTCATTGTAATTGTTTTATACACCTATCTTTTAAATGTAAAATCTCTAAAAAAAAAAAAAAGGGACTATGTTCTATTCTATACCCCCATTAACTTCAATAATACTGGCATGTAGTAGGTGCTAAAGTCGCTTATTTCTTAAATGCTGAATAAATAAGTGTTTGTGCGTTCTATGCCATTAAGGATTTGGTGCTGGAGTTGGTTAATAAATCTTTCAATATTTAGTGGTACCTACAGTAAGAGTGGTACCACAATGACATGCACCCCAAGGACTTCGGGATGATAGGAACGAGATGTCCCTACATACAATGGAACAGAGAGGAGATTAAAAAAAAATCAACTGCAAGAGACTAAGACTTAACTGGGAACCAATCAGCTATATTTAAGATCTTACAACAAAATTTGCCGGTAGGAAAGAAGTTTGGCCACTCACGGCATCACTGAGTCACGGAGTAATCATCCGAGGAAGCACTATTTAGTTTCCAAGCTTATCCTACCAGAGGATACCACCTACCCAGTTCTGTGGGCAGGTATATCCTTATGGTAAAAATATATCACCAGTTTCCTTGTTCTAATCCTTTGAACATTCAAATCATT
The DNA here is from genome assembly GCF_003265705.2 of Callorhinus ursinus. NCBI lineage: Eukaryota > Metazoa > Chordata > Mammalia > Carnivora > Otariidae > Callorhinus > Callorhinus ursinus. Next base: position 249,082 of record NW_027397138.1, on the reverse strand, counting down.
TGACTAGCCACTTTTGCATCCCTTCCATGCTCCCAAGAGTTCTGGTGATTATAACTGAATTCACACAGCTTATTCAGAGGTAGATGATACATTTGCCTGAGGACTTGAATGTCTAGGGATACTAGACAGCTATACTTCATACTGAAAACTAATAACCTGGCATCCTAACCAGCCTCTATAAGTCAGGTAAAGGTGAGTTTGCCTCTGGTTGATGTAGCAACACATGGTGTCCCGACATTCCGGTCACTGTGCTTGTGAGTCTGAGGGCCAGAGTTAGATTTTAACCACTCCCCCAAGATGATTCTTCCCTGTGGGCGCTTGTGGCCTTCCCTGAGCTTCACATCCCTGTCTCCCTGTGAGCTATCTGCCTTTTTCTTCAAATGCCTACACAGATTATGTGCTTAACACTATGCTTTAAACCACTAGAGAGTGATCCAAGATAATGTGTAATTAAGTGAGGATTGTTTGGCACAAACGAAAAGTGCTACAGAAATTCTATGCGAGTAAGGATCATTGTGGCGGGCGATTATCCAAGGAGAGATTCCTAAAGGCCTATAGTCTTAAGAGGGGACTTGACGTCTGGGTAGGATGTAGGTGGGTGGAAAGAAGGCGAAGGGAATTTCTAACAGGAGGATGTGGGTCCACAGAGGTGGAGGCCAGAATGCTGGGTCACGTGGTTAGAGTATTACAATTAGAACAGATTGGTCAACATGCCATCTCTTTACTCCCTTCAGAATAAAACCTGGAGATTGATCAGAAAAGAAAGAAGCATCCTTAAACAAACTTCCAGTTACAAAATAAATAAATCCTGGAGATGTAATGTATGGCATGGTGACCACAGTTAATAATATTGTATTTTTGAAAGTTGACAGTAGATCTTAAAAGTTTTGATCACAAGAAAAAAAACTGTAACTATGTGTGGTGATGGATGTCCTTGTGGTGCTCATATCACAACATATATAAACACTGAATCATCATGTTGTATTCCTGAAACTAATAGTATATGTCAATTATATCGCAATAAAAAACAAAATTCAAAAAAGAAATATATCTCCTTACTTATGCTCTGAACTGGAAGCCTCAAAAAAAAAGGAAATGAAACCCAACATCCTGTGAAATGCCTAGGTTCAGAAGAACAATACTAACCTTTTAATTATTTGCCTTTAAAACCAATTTTTAAATGCAATCATTTATGCAATGAGAACACTTATAAGAACTTCTGAAACAAACTGAGAAGAAAAACAGGAATATCCATCTCCAAAAGAAAAGCAAGCTTGAATGGTAAAGTTACTTATTATCCCAAATTTGTTCTAGAGACTACGTGACCACAGGATGTGAGGCTTTATGGTAGTTAATTCCTAATTAAAAACAAAAACAAAAAAACACCCAACTTTTAAATAGATAATTTTCCTTTCAATGACTCTCCAAATAATCTTTACAAATAGATAAAACTTTATTTTTGAAAATGCAACATTTATAATGGGAAAAAGTGAGACATTTATGTACTTTCCTCCCTTCTTCATAATACCTAAGAGGGGGATAGAAAAGAACTAAAACAATTTTCTCCCAGCTCGCTCCAGACAGATCACCCTTCCACCTGCCACATTAGCGGTTGGTGGTAGGAGGAGAGGAAAGTGAAGAGCAGCAAAGAGGAAGAGGGAATAGAGGAAACGATGGGGGGTGGGGTTGGGGGCAGGAAGAAGGAGCAGTCTGCACGTGCTCAGAGGAAATGGTGGCTGGTGGGGGGCGGTCTCCAAAATTAGAGCTCCAGCCCCTCTCCCCATTCCTCACAGTCAGCCTTGCCTCCCTCCTACTCTGCATGTCTTTCCATTCTCCATTGAGGTCTTGCTTCTGGATTGAGACCAGGAAAGACAGTATCATTCCTAAAAGATCACTTTTCAAACAAGTATGTACAACGAGCAGAAGAAACCTGTGAGTTCCCTCTTAGTGAGGGCTCGCTCATGGATCTCCAGGCTGTCTTAGGGCACTGAACCCACCAAACAGTTTCAATGGGAAAGAAGGTTTTCCATTCCAGGCCAGCTATTGTTATCGATGTATGCATTCCCTGAGTTGCCTCCCAAAGAGCTCCATCTCTCTCTGTCTGTCTCTGTCTCTCTCTCTCTCACACACACACACACACACAAACACACACGCGTGCATGCACGCAAGCATGTATACACAAACTTTAAAAACTTCAAGCTTTCTTTATGTTCCAAAAGGACTTTTACATACAGGGATCTTTTAGAAACTTTTACTTCATATTCATTTTTAGATTGCTGTTAAACTGAAAAACTTTGGAATCCTGTTTCTGAAAAAAAGATACAAGCTTAGATTTTTAAGAGATTACTTAAGTTAATAAAATCCAACAGTGCTAATAGAAGACCTCTGTCGTGAGTGTATTTAACTTCTGAAAGCACAGAGAAACATAAACCTTCCACATTTAAGTGGAACAATAGTGACATAAGGACAATCCTGAAGAATGACTCTTCAATACTTTGAAATTCTCATAAAGAACCGTTTCTTAGGAAAGCTATAAAAAGAGTCAGTTTTGCCTGAGTCAGAGCAATTTTATCTAACTAATAGCACCCTCTGGACCTTTGAAAAATTGACATTCTCCGTGACAGATCAAATTTGGATGTGGCTCATAAAGGAGCTCCCAAGGAAACTTTCATGCTTATTTTCCTCCTTTAGATCAAGAGCAAAGGTCAGCAAACCTGGCCCACTGGATGTTTTTGCAGATAAAGTTTTATTGGAACACAGACACACTTTTGTTTACATATTGTCCATGGCTACTTTCAGGTACAAGGACAGAGCTGAGTAGTTCTGACAGTCACCATATGGCCTACACAGCCTAAAATATTTACTATCTGGCCCTTTACAGAACACAGTCTGCTGTCTCCTGAATAATTTCCCTCCTGCATCACTCCTTTAGACTGAAAGTCAGGATACCTGGATTTTAGATTCCATTCTCCAGTAAAGTGCTTTATGACCTTGGGAAGTGATCACTTTCCTTGGGTTTGACTTATCTATAAAAGAAGGAAAGTTAAGCCCAGGTGATCATATTTTCCTTACTAATTCCCTTGAAATGTCTATGTCCCAAGGCAGTTAAAGACCTTTTCTTATAATAATGATTTTTTTTTTAAAGGAATCCATGAGTTTAAAAAGATGTCTTTCTTCAAAACCCCAGTTTGCAATGAAATGTTTCACATCATTTCAGGCATTTAACAACTAAGTGATACCCCCTTGCTACCGTATCGTGGACACGCCAGAAAGCTGTAGATTAGAGCTGGAAAGAGAATGTAAACAGCAGTAAAATCTGTTTTAGGCAAGGCAGCACATCTGGCTCACACTTTCCCAGAACAGATGCGCCGCATGGCTTGTGCCAGAGACGAATGCTCTTTTGTGCTTTTGGTTAAGTGAGTGCTCTCTATTTGCTGCGCTCTGGGATCCTGAGGGAAATGGCAGGAGTAGTCACACCAAAAAAGTGCGATGAATTGATGACCAAGGCACGAGTTCTTTGTTTCACCAGGGATGAGGCTGTGGCGGTTCGAATTTGGGTACTCTGGGTATAGACCGCGTTACATAACTTCTCTCCAGACACACACCATGGGGCTACCACACTAGAGATGATAGCCGAAGAGCAAGAGTCTCCTTCCACACCTTCTCCACAACAGCCACGGGACCTTTTGCAATCACCGTCTTCACAGAATAAAAGACCTGAGCTATGATGTTCCCTTAAAAACAAAATCACCTAAAGTGCTCTAAGTAGAGCGCAGAAAATGCACTAGACCTCAATGCTAATGCCTATCATTTTCAAACCAGAGAGCCTGTTACCTTGAAAATAAACACTTTTCCCCATTTCTTTGCTGCCCAGAAAATAAAGGTGTTTGGAGGTATCGTCGAGTCCCTGAACCAGAAATGATTCGTTCTTGGTCTCCACAGGAGGGTACTCTGAGGAAGAACGAGGGTACACAGAATTTAGAAAACATAATGAGTGCTCACTGAGCTTAAAACAGATTTCAAAACAGAAAGGAGTGCCTCACAAAGGGAGCCGCTTGAGAGTTTTTACAAAGCCCAAAGTGAATCAACCCTACAAGTAACAGTTCGTGTTTGGTTAGCATCTTCTCCTAAACATCTTCTACCATATGCTGAATGCCCTGCATTTCCGACACAGTACGGGAGTTTGGCTGGCACCTTCGTCTTCAGTAATGCCTTTCTCTGCAAGAGAAAGACACTAGTGCACACGTCTATCACTTCTGCTACCTGCCTTTCTGTCTCTCTCTCACAGAGAAACCTCTCAACTGGATGCTCATGTTGTGCAGACCAAGCATGAGCCAAAATGGATTAAAAAATCTAAGCAAACATAGCTGCATCAGTCTAAGGGGTTTCCAAGGAAGAGCTGCAGTGTTAAGCTGCTTAGCGTAGCTAAGGCTCTCCCTTGCTCCCTGCAGCCCCCTCACCCCGAGTCCTGTATTTTGTAGTACTTTACCTTCTCTTCTTGGCCAGTCAGTATTCTTCTCATCCTCTCAGATCCCGTGTAAGTCCCATCTCTGTGATCACCCTGCGCTCCGGCCCTCACAATGCTTTGAACATAGAGGGGGCTTAGAAATATTGTTGGTTTGTTTTGAGAGTCTTCTGAACGACCTCAGCCCGTGTTGATCTCTACCTTCCTTAAGTCCTTTGAGATTTACTGTCTATCCCACACAATTAACACCTTATTCTCCTTGGCTCTGTACCACATGATGCATTTCATTCCTTCTTTATAATTGTTTCATGTGTGTTGCTTTTCTTTCTTCAATTAGGTTTTCAGCTCCCATGGGTGAAGCTGTTTTCCATAATATCTCACAAACTGTTAGGCACAATAAACATCCCAATAAATACTTGTGTGTTTTTTCAATCAACAGCAGTTTTCACGTTGCTTGAAAGGTTATGAACCTTGCCAGTTATGTTGTGGGCTCCTACAGATCAAACTTTTGTATCAGAAATAGCAATAAGGCAGTAAAGTTGAAACCCCCCGATACGATAATTTTAATGAATACGCGTGGAACATCAGGGTCAAATGAAAGAGACTGTTTCAGCCATTACTTGTAGGGCAAAATATCTAAACGTATAAAAGAGCTAAGCAAACAAGGAAAGATATGGACAGAATTCACAGAGAGTAAGAAAATGAAATTTAACTAATTGATCAAGTACAGGCCAAAATGGTTAAAAATTTAACAATTCATTCCTTCAGTCATTAATATAATAATCGTGGATTGAGTCTGGCTGTACGTATAATCCATTTGGAAAACTACATAATCTTTTACAGTATGCCTAGCTTCCTCAAGACTCGCAGATTTCCACGGTTTACACCTTGCTCATTGCCTACAACGCTTCTGCAATAAAAGAAATCTGCTAAGCTAATGTTTATTTCAACAAACACTTTGTTTGGATGCAGCCTGACAACTCAAACATCTGTTTTAACTAGAAGTATCAACCAAGTTCACTTACTACATGGATAGAATTTGGAAAATTGCTCAATATTCTGCTTTGTTCTGCTTGTATGGACACAGCCTAATGCCTTCCATGCCACCAAATTAGTACTGAAGTGGTTAAAAGTCACCAAAGGAGCTTTTGCATACTCCATTCTAGCTGTGTGCTAAAGAGAATTAGACCTGAAATATGCAGCTCCGAGAGTAAGCAATTAGCACAGGGCTTTAGTTGTTGAGCTGTGGGTTTTATTAATATGGAGGAGACAATAAAAGTGTTATTTATACTGTTACAAAGTTTGATTTAAGCATTTCATGCTAGCACACCTCACATACGAAACCAGTGATAGGTTTCCTTAAAGAAGGGCAGTATTAAGTTCATTAAACACAAAACAAAGCCGATCCAAGGAGTATTTGTGCTATGTTTCAAGTCAAATAGCACATTCTTTACTTCCAAGTGAAAGAAGATTTATTTTTTCTGTAAGTGGCTAACCTCTGGAAATAATTTGGGAGCCCAGAGAAAAAGAAAACCCAATTTTGAATGAAATCTCCGTTGTGAGTCCAAGCCTTGCTGTCCCCATAGCGGCACTTTCAGGACTGCTGTGGTTGTCACGGTTCCAAGCTTCCCCACGAAGAAGTTTAGGTTCAGCCCCCAGATCAATGACTCTTTTTCCAAAGTTAGGTGTCATGGTAGCCACTTCTACCGCTGCAGACAAAACTTCCTTTTTAGATAAGATATATTGAGGCAGGCAAGCTAATATGCTTTTCCAGCTTTACTGAGATATAACTGGAACACAACATCGTGTAAGCTTAAGGTGCACAACATGATGATTTGATTGATATACGCTGACACTGCAAAATGATGATCACAATAAGGTGAGTTAACATGTCTACCAGCTCGCATGGTTACCATTTTGTGTGCGTGCATGGTGAGAACGTTTAGGATTTACTCTCTTAGCAACTTTCAAGTATACATTACAGTGTTGTTAATTATAGTTAACCAGGCTGCATGTGATGGCTCCAGAACTTAATCACCTTACAACTGGAAGTTCGTACCTTTTGATCACCATCACTCATTTCCTTCACCTCCCCAGCCCCTGGCAACCACCAATCTACTCTCTGTTTCTATGAGTTTGATTTCTAGATGCTACATACAGCATTTGTCTGTTAATGTTTTAATGAGCCAGAAATTACTGGAAGAGCTAAGTCAAGAAATGTGAACTTATTCAAGTGTCTAGTATGAACAGAGCCACTCAGATTTAAAAAAAACAAAACAAAAAAACCTGCTCACAAAATGGGCTAGAACATTATTGAGTCATTGATGGGACATAGTTGATGGAAGCTTCTTAGAGAAACAGAACTAAGCAGGAAGGAATTTAACTAGGGATTTGCTGAAGGGTCATTATCCACAAGAGTGAGTAGCAACGTTGGGCTTCAGGAGTCTATGTTGAAAACAGAGAATGAAGAGGTATTTTAGCCAGTCCGAGTCAGAAACATCATGTGACACCAGGATTAGACCTAAGAGGCACAGACTTGACACAACTATGACTGCAACAAAAGATATAGATCATGCTAACATCTTTGAGAATGTCAGGACTGGGTTTATTAAATACTCGAGCTGCCACACTTGAACACACTGATAGGGTATGGCCCAATCCTTTTGAATGCCATAAAGTAAATGCTGTGCTATTTTCTAAATGGCTGGTGGATAGCGCTAGGTTTGGGTGATTAAATGCATGAAGGAGACAGAAAAGCCTCTAGGCTGCAGCACCTGTGGGTGAATTTCCTCCCTTCCTCTGGGTCATGGTGCTAGAAGAGACGGGAAGGAACAGCTGTTGACTCCTATTGGAGGACATCACTGTCAGTACTCTCATTGCTCTGAGGTTGCTCCTCAGGAAGCCCAAGACGGTGCAATACCAAGACTTCAGATGTTTTGGCCAATTTCAAAGTAAGAACGGATTCCTGGGACAGAATCAAGAGCTTTTGAGTTTTGTTTTTCTTAAACACTGAGGCTATACCTAATGTGATTACACTTCTCCATGGTTAAGAGTTCCTATGTACGTTATTAAGAGTGAACTAACATCCCTTCGGTTTCTTCTATGGTTTTGAAATCAAGGTACAAGGGAATCAAGAAAAAAACAAAGTCACAAGCTCTGGTTTCGAATTCTAGGGCTACCATTCACAAGCTGTCAACTTGGATTCTCCACTGGGAGTCTGGGTTTTATCGTAAGAAAATAGAATAAGGGCATGTATGTTGTAGAGCGGAATGACGGTCAGTGATGTAGGCTATACCAGTAAATTCTCAAATATTAGCATTCCTCACTCCCTGAACCCTCCTCCTTGTCCACTACCACAGCCATGTTGACCTGCCCAGGTCTTCTTACCGTTTCTGAGCTGCCCCCTTTTTTTTTTTCTCACTAATAAACTAGGAAAACTATTGATTCTGAACAGGGTGGTTGTGGAGATCAATTGAGATGAAGGGAGTGTTTCTTGTTATTAGAGCTTCATAGGCATCATTATTACTTACGGTCTTTGAGGAAATATTAGCCAATAACTTTATTCTTTGTCGCTATGCAGCGCTTTGATTTATAATCTACATTAAAGACAAAAGCTAAACAAAAGCTAAGGGTCTGTGCCTTAGAATGTTAAATCACCATTAAAATAAACCATTTGGAAAACTCGATTAGCTGTTCAATTTTATACTGTGATTATTCTTTCCCCAGGTTTTCTTCACAGACAAAAAATAGAAAATTTGGTTTGTTTTTCACAGTATTAAGGAAAGCTAATGAACTGTCTGTGTCAGTGTTATATATTTAGTGGACTTATTATTATTTTTGCAATGCTTTGGCACAGCTCAATTTTAAATGTAATTACCACATTATAATCTTGGCAAAACCCACTGTTCCAAATAATGCTCTGATGTACAAATGAGTCTTCCTACTAAATGAAAACTGCCAAGGGAAAGGTACTGTTATATTACATAAAAATGAAAAGTCTCATTGAAGCACAGAATAACTATAAATTTCATTTCAAAGGCATACACTATACACAAACTAAAAAAAAGTTATAATTAAGATGTCCAATTCTCCTGAAATAGCACTCTAATATATAATAATTCACTCTAGGGTACACAGGCACCCCGGATCAAACGGCATCTCTGTACCCTGTGAACTAGAGACGCTACTAGACTCAATACGTTGAAAAATTTCTGCAACTTTTCCAGAATATGAGGGTAAACACTTCTGAAGTGTGGCCAGAAGATTTTCTCGCCAGCACCATAAGTCGGTATGAGGTACAGTTTTCATAATAGTGGTTGCCTATAAATGTCTTCATTGAAGTATTTTTACCAGGTCTGCCTCATAATAACACCATACATGGTCTTTCCAACCTAAAGGGTTTCTTGCTTTAGTAGAGAAACCAACTCTGAAATGCAGACTTACATAAGAGATTAGCTTTTGTTTTCTGCTAGGTGATCCTTCTGGGCAGTTAAGTCTATAGCTTTTCTTCCCAATATCTACTGGAAAACCTTTCTGAAACAATGCGGGAGGCTGATGACTATTCTCCTATTGCAACAGTTCTCAAACTGGGGATGATTTTTGCCCCCCCACCCCGGAGATATTTGGCAATGTCCCAGGACACTTTTGATTGTTATACCTGGAGGGGTGTAGCCTACTGGCACTTAGGGGGTAGAGGTCAGAGATGTGGCTAAATATCCTACAATGTACAGGGCAGCTCCACACAAAAAGGACTGATCTTGTCCAAACTGTCAATTGTGCTGAAAGGTATATCTCTGTCTGACAGCATAACAGGTACTGCCTCTTAACACTGCCTGAGTCAGTGTCCCGGGGACAGTCCTCATTGTAAAGGTCAACACAAGAGCAGAATCCAAATCCTTTGCTTCCTGCTGGGATCCCATAAACACTGCCAGTGCACACATCCAGCCAGTGGGCTCTTAGCTTGTTTCAGGTTAGGTCCGTAGAACTCTCTGAAGTTCCAGTTTTGCTTTGTTCAATCATTTTAGAAAATATGTTAAGTATCATTCTGGTTTGAACTAGTTCATTAGGTCTATTTTAGGACATGTTTGGTTCAGTAACAGCGCTAATATTTGGGTTTTGTTCAGTTCAACGTGCAGCACAGCAAGTGCCATTCTTGGCTCTTGGCAATGGTTCCTTGGTTTAGGGCCTTGCCTTAGTGTCCATGTGAGTGTGACAGGAGCAGAGAGCCCAAGCCCATCACTACCACGGCCCCTAGAGCCTCTGCACACCAAAGGAGTTAATTCACTCTTGACTTTGTTTTAGAGGAATACTCATGAATGCCAGCACCAAACCAAAAGGTTTTAGGGTATCGACTCCCCACTTTCTGTTACTTGGTTTCAAATGATAAGTCTTGACTAAGAAAAGTAACTTATTCTATGTACAAGAAGGTACAACAGTCTCATGTTTTGAGTCTTCCCGACACTGTTTACTTGAGTACACTGTGAAGGAAAAAAAGTTCTTGAAAATCTCCAGGGATTTAAAAAAAAAAAAAAATGCCCGTTTACCCTTATTTTGCAATGGCCCTTGTTGTGAAATCATCAGACTGCAAAACACTGGAGGGGTATTGAGGGTGGATTTTAGTGACAAGACTTCCTTAAGGCTATAAACAAACCGAATTCATTAAACGGAAGAAACAGAGGTGGCAGATTTCATCATAAAACAGGGAAAACAGTTTCCAGCTGAATTATAGATACAGCACAAAACACAGTTGTTCATTTTTTAAAACTTCGGTTTCTGCAGGCTGCAACAGAACATTTCAATTGGCTCGGTTCATGAGAGCCATCTGCACCTGCTCACAAAACAGCTTAAAGAAAAAAAAATCTGCACGAAGGATTTTAACTTATATAGACAATAAGGAATAGCCTCTGGCACCCACGCACCCATAAAGGAGGAGCAGAATGAAGCAAGGGTATCATAATTTTTTTTAAACTACCAATAAATAATAATCTAAAATCAGCTTACAGCATTATTTCAGTTTTACCTGTGGCAGCTACACTAGCCTGTTCTGGTTGTCTGTTAAAAAGTTAGGCGATTAAAATTCAATTATGTGGGTTTTTCTTTTATGTAGCCTAGGGTTGAATGAATTACTGGCAGGAAACTTTAGCTCACGAATTCAATCAAAAATCCTTTCATTTGTCAGAGCTGCTTCCTGCCCCTTCTCCTTTAAACATCTGCTTCTCCAGTTCAGGGAGAAAACACACACACACACACACACACACACACACCCTTTGTTAAATTAAGAAGCAATCACCAAAACTCTGACACACACACGCACGCACACACACCCTTTGTTAAAATAAGTCACACACACACCCTGTTAAATAATAAGCAATCACCAAACCTTCTCTGACACACACACACAGACACACGCGCCCTCTTTGTTGAAATAAGCAATCACCAAAACTCTCTGACACACACACGCACACACACACACACCCTGTTAAATAATAAGCAATCACCAAAACTCTCTGACACACACACACACGTCCTCTTTGTTGAAATAATAAGCAATCACCCAAACTTCCCTTGCAAAAGTTACAGATTCTCTCTTAAACACACACTTGCTCCCAGTAGAGTTTATTTAATGTATCTTTAATAGCTTCCTTGTACTCCTTTCTTCCTTTCCGCTTTTAAATTCTGGAAAATCTCAAGCTGACAAAAGAAGACATTTTTAAAACGCGGCCCTTCGCAGGGAGAAGCCCCGGCCAGCCCTCGGGCCAATGAGGAGGCGGCCCCGCGGCGGCGGGGAAGGGGGGCCCGGCTGTCGGGAAGGGCCCGCGCTCCTTACATGGCCGGCGCTTCCGGCCCCTAAAGGGCCCGCTCCCCGCAAACAGCAATCGGGCGGAGAGAAAGCCGGCGGCGCCGCTCCAGTTGCAAACAATCCGTGCGCTTCCGCGGCGCTGAGCGGAGCGCAGGCCTCGCCGGAGCGTCCCCCGCGGAATCCGCAGTCTTCCCCCCCACCCTCCCGTCCCCATCCTCACCCTCATCCTCAGACCCGTGTTTATTCCACGCCGCCAGAAGCGTGGCCCACACGTTACGGCCCTGAGAGAAGCTGAAAGTGCCTTCCTTCTCTCCATACAGCATAAGCCCTGTTGGAGTCCGCCCGCCCTGCCTCTGCGCTGCCCCACGGTCTCCTCTTTGGGAAACGGACCCAGGGGCCGACTTCAGTGGCTTCTCCCTTTGCCTACAAACCGTGCTGTTTCTTTACAGAAATCTGGAGTAAAACAAAAACAAAACAAAAAACCAGTAAAACTTGGGGCTGTGCTGCTTAATGATCTCAACCTTATTTCAGATCTTTTAAAATATGATCACCCCTTTTAAGGGCTTCAGAGTCATGGGAAAGACGTGCTTTAAGAATGCTCACGTAGAATTTATAAACGTTTAAAACTGGACAAAATGGTGATGCTTTGCTAAGACATGGTACATAATGCAACCAGCTCTTGTATCATGGTGCAGCCTAAGAATTTTCATTATCTAAGCTAGGCCTGTAATTCTGTAAGTAGATAAGGAAGCTTCCGGTTATTCCACTCTTCACATTCTTATAGACAGAAGAGCTTGAGCTGTAATAATTAGAAAATTACTGGTATTCCCAAATGTACTACAATCAATACACTCATAATTTCTCCAGGTTGTAATTATTCACCCTTAAATTTTAAAAAATGGGTGCTATAAAGCCATTTATTGTTATGTTAATAATAGTAATAACAACAATTAACATTTCTGAGCACTCACTATGTACCAATTGTGATGCGAGTTATTTATACAGCATTAGTTCATTTAACTCCCCAAACCCTATGTAGAGCTATGATTATGTACATTTGAAGAAACAGGTTTAGATCATTAATTTGCTAAAAGCCAGAGAGTTAGTAGGTAGCAAAAAACAAAACTTGTACCCAACACCTGGACTCTCAAAGCATATACACACTATTGGACCATCTACCCATCCATCCACCCAATATGAAATGCCCATCATCTGGAAGACACAATCAAACAAATGAGATAAGTTGTACACACCCCCCAAAATTCCTTTAACGTATACATCTATTCTATCCAGTTGAAAGGTAAGGAACAGGCAGTATCTTAAAACGTCAGGCATCAGACAGTAATACTCACATACTGAATTGTAGAAACAGTGAATAGTTCAAGAAGAAATAAATTGAAAAGTCAACCAAACTGCTATCAACAAGAAATTCAATACTCCTTTGACATACAAAATATAACATTCAAGGTATTTCTCAAAAGACCAATTTTTCCTTAAATTTTCCAAAGAATTTTCAAAAATACATTCAGGGAACATTTGGGAATAGCAAGTTTCCAAAACAAAATGTGCATAGCTAGATTAGTTTGCCAGTTTTACCATTTTTTCTTTCAGTGGAAAGTTCATTGGACAAATTAAAATTTCACCCTAGACAGGATGTGAAAATGTTTTTGTAAATCACAATTTACTGTATATTAATGCCATGTGAAAGTTTTCTTTCCCAAACAAGAACCCACATGAAACTTGGTTATTAAACCTCAAATAAACCCCTTTTACATACCTATAAGCCTCAAATTGAAATTACCTATAAATGGGTTTTTAGATTTCTTTTATTTTAAATCCTGAGTGTGGAGGGCAAAAGGTTACATCCTTTATATAAACTTCTGCTTTGGGCTAAAACCAATACATCCTCACTTTGAGGTTTCATCTGAAATGCCTCAACTTGATTTACTTCAATGTGAGCTCGATTGGGCTACAAAATTGTGACTCAATTCAAGCTATTTCTATATTCACCCGAATCACACTATTACGCTTAATTCTTTGCATTTCAGTGTTCAACAAAAATGTGAGGGCTTATTATGTACCAGGTACTATGCCAGGCACTAGGGATGCCAAAGCACAAAAAGCACGGTCCCTATGCTGGAGAAAGTTACAGACTCAGGAAAGAGAACAGGTGAATCAGTCTAAGAACTGAGTTAGGGCCAAACGGGAAGCAGAACTCAAATGTGTGGGGACTCATAAGCAAGAGTGATCAATTGAGGGAAGGCCCGCTCCTCTACAAACCATCTCATTCATCCACTCAACAAATATTTGTTGGATTTTGAAGGATTATGAGGTGTTTACAGGTAAGGAAGGCAGAAGAAACACCGCATGCAAAAGCACTACACTCTGAAAGGGATTCCATGTTCAGGGATGTGGTTGAAGTGTGTACAAAAAGCGATAAAGCACAAGCGGCAGGTGACTGATTCTGTTTGGGGTGCAAAGGCAGGCATCTGAGAAGACATGTGAGCTACCTCCTGAATGCACCCACAAGCCGTCTGGTGTACCATACAGATGAAGTGCTCAATCCTTTTCATACCAAGTGCTCAATCCTTTTCATAGCAAATGCTCAATCCTTTTCATACCTTCGGTGTTTCGGTAGAAGTCCTGATGGATCGAATGTAGCTAACTTATTTGGGGAGGAACGATGAAGGAAGGATTCCTGTTGGCTTAGCAGAGAAAACTCTGACTGCGCTCTTACTGCGGTATCACACCCAGGAATGTAGCTAACCCATGGGGACCGATCAATGTGACATGTAAGGTTTGAGGTCTGCTCTGAGGACACCAGTGAGGACACGCACCAAGTTTGTCAATTAAGAACAGAGAACCACCTCCCTCGGACCAGCAGTTCTCACAGACTCCTCACCCTGTCTCAATTGTTAATTCCAAGTGAAACAAGGACATGATTCATACCCCCAGTTGCTTTTCTTTTCATGTGTAGCATGATCAAAAGAATAATTATACAGAGAGGAATTCTGCAAAGACAAAAATTGCGTGTGATCCTCCTTACATAAGGACCTCAGTGTGCTGCTGGAAACCCTCTGATTTGTTCTGTTGACTGCCAGCTTCAGGTTACAAGCAGGGAACAGAGAGCCCTCATTAACATCTGCCTAGCCTCCAACAAACAGAGAGTCAGTTCAACACACCCATTTAGTCTTGACAAGTACGTATCAGATTCAGACCACGCAAAAATAATAAACCTTAGTAAACAGTTTGACGACTTCTGAGCAAAGAGAGAGGGCACATACAGCTTGGTTAAGCGACCCTAGGGAAAGTGTTAGGAGGGCTTGCTAAGAGAAGAATTCTGAGATAGTTCAGTGGCAAAAAAAAAAACGTCTATGCTTTTAAACTCTTTCCACACACTGTTGCTTAACATCTCCCACTCCCACCCAACCCCGCCCCTCCCCAACACACAAAGCCTAGATCAGAAAGGGAAAAGGGCAAGTTCCTATGGGGAAGGTTTAGCATGTTTTTGCTGGATTGGCAGATTGGCGTCGGCTTTCCAATTAATTTCAGCCCAGTTAAATCCGACTTTGTCCACACTGCAGATGCCCATGCCCCCGCTGTGCCTCACAGAGCAGGAGGCAGCTGGAGAAAACCGCGCTCCCGGGGTTGCTGGTCGCCCTGTAAATTCTGGCCCACTAACCTCAAGCGGACCATCAGTGCTGCCCAATTCTAGTATGTTTTCTGGGTCCATTCACTCTGTCATCCTGCTACATGACTACTTCCCACCTCTCCCACTCGGCCTCATTCTTAGTCTAAGTCACTGAATGGAAGCGATTCCTATTTCACTGAGAAAACAGAAGCCAACAGAAGAGAACTTCTGCAACCTCTTACCAACATGTGCACCCACTTAACTGATCATTTATCCCTGCCCTCTCCAGTATGGTAGTCATTGGTCACGTGTGGTGGCCACTGATCACCTGAAATGTAACTAGTCCAAACTGAGAGGTGCTTTTTGCATAAAATACACTGGATTTTGAAAATGTAGTGTAAAAAAATGAATGCAAAATCTCATAATTTTTTTCATATTCAATAGATGTTTTAGTGGTAATAATTTGTATATATTGGTTCAAATAGTCATGAAAATTATTTTCACCTGATCCTTTTGCTTTTCTTTTTTTAACGTGGCTCTAGAATTTAAAAATTACATAGGTGGCTCACATTGTATTTGCTTCGGACAGTGCTGCTCTATTCTCTCCTATTACCGTGAAGGAACCACCCATGTTGTTCGCTAAGACCGAGCCACCCGCCTCCCTGTGCATTAGAACTTCTTCCTCCCTCCCACTCATAGCCCTCACTCCAACATGTCTCACCACTTTATCCTTCTTCACCAATTTTCCCCCTCTAGTTGGATCACTCCTATCTGCATGCAGACATGCTGTTCTATCTCTCATTTAAAAAGAAACAACTCTTAATGACACATCTCAATTTAATTACTACCTCATTTCTTTCTAACTCCTCAAAAATATTGTCTATACTCAGTCCACAATTCTTTTTTGTTTCATCTCTTATGAATGTACTTCAATTCCCACCCACTCCCCCAAAATGGCTCCCGTCAAGGCAATGTGTGCTGGAGCTAGCAGAAGCCAACTATTAAATATTCAAGAATCTTGCAAGCTTTTCTTAATCGACTAGTAGCATGAAATTGGCTATGATGGGAGTATTTACAACATGGAAATTGGTAGACACTACAAATCAGGAGAGCCAGTGTACCCACCTAAGCACTGCTTGAAAGTTACCAATGGCCTCTACCAAACCTTATCAGTCCTCAACTTACCTAATTTATTTGCAGCATTTGATATGGACAGACACTCCCTCCTCCTTTTCTTCACTTGCCTCTTGGGGCACCATCTTCTCCTATGTCTTCTCCCTCACTGGACACTTCTTCCCTGTTTCCTTTGCTAGCTCCACTTCATCTCTCTGACCTCTAAATATTGGAGTCTTAGCACTCAGTCCAAACATCTCGTTTCTTTATCTACAATTCTTCTCTGATGTTTTCAGTCTTATGATCTTAAATACCCAGAGGTAGACTTTTAGGCCAGAATTTGCCCATGAATCCCAGCTTACTTCTACCCATGCCTACTTGACATCTTCACTTGGATGGCTAATAAGCACATCAAACTTAACATGTTCAAAATGAAAATTTTACTTCCCTGTCTTCCCTTCTTTCCCTGTTCCAATAATGATATTCCAAGAATACGCCCCAGCTCAATAAATGGCAATTCTAGTTGTGTGGGTCACACGTATTGATTTACCCTTGGTTCCTCTCTTTCTTTGATACCCCACATCCAGTGCATTGGCATTCCAATGGACTCTAGCTTCAGAACATATCCTAGATTACTTAGAATAAGAGCAAGTCTTTCTAATGGTCTACAAAGCCCTACAAGGTACCCCTGTTACCTCTCTGACTCCTCTCCCACCAATCTCCCTTAGATTACTCCCATCCAGCTAGGATATCTTTGTCAAAAAGGTGCTCCTGGCTCAGAGGCTTTGTTCTTGCTGTTCTCTGCCTGAAAACTCTTCTCCTGGATGGTTGCATGGCTCATTCCCTGACTTTCCTGCAAGACCATTCTGTATGAAATTAATCCCTTCCTTGGCATTTAGCACTATATGATACACTATATTGTTATCTGTTTGTATATTTATCATCTGCCTAGCCTCAGCAGATTGTTTTTCAGTATTATACATCTAGCACCAGTAAGAGGCACATACCCAAAGCTCAGTAAATGTTTGCTGAATGAATGCAGAACCTGATGTCATACTACTAGCCTTGGATCATAAAGAAAGCTACTGTCATCTTCTGTTTTGTATGCAAAGTGCTAAGTGACAGATACATCTTAAATGGCAAAGTATTCTATTTCTCTGTCAGGCTGCCTTTGCATACAGACCGAATAGTGAGCGAGGACTTTTGGCCTAGCCAAACAACTAAATAGGACTCAATTCAGAATTAATAGTGATTCCTTTGGTGATACTGCAAACTCTTTTCTTTTGATATTGCCTTTAGGGATGTCTTCATCTGAAAGCCCTTTCGATTTCATACTTGCGGGATGTGCGGAAGAATTCTAATGGAAAGAACTGGAATTATCCCATAGGACCATGGCCCTGGTTGTTTTGTGAAGTGGTGGAGTGGGGTGGAGGGAGGGTAGGGTAGGGGACAATGAAACATATGCCAAAGGTTTTAACAATAAAATCGCCTTTACAGATTACATACGCATAACAAAGGTGATTTTCTCCTGACCACTCCTCTTTCTCTTCTGCCATTGATTTGCCCAGAAAAGCAAGGCTGAAGCTGCCCTGTGAAAACCGGGTCCCCCAAACTCCTATCTCTCTTTAGCAAACTAAAGGTGGTGGGGGACAGGTGGGGCACAATCCTTTGATCCTCACCATCCCCAGGATTTTCACAGGGGCATGTGTTTCTCATAGCTCTGTGAGCTAGAGTTCAAAACACATATTTTGATTCATACACGGTGACTGGCTCTATAGTACTGTTGTTTTTTTTTTTCTTTTCCAGATACTGGAATAATTAGGCCTAATTTTAATGATCTCTCGTAACATTTTTATGGGAAAGTGTATTGTGAGATCTAAATTCTTCCTTCAAAACTGAATTTTTTGGAACATAAATTATTTATGAATTGGAAAATGCGTGCAATTATTATTAATTGGGTTTCTAGTCAGGTCCAAAGGCCAAGTATGTTTTAACCATCTATGGTGGTGAAAAACAATCAGTAGTGATTATCCCTTTCATTTACGGGGTATTAGACGTTCCATCCACAGTTGAAAATGTTAGAGAAGCATCAATGGAAAAAAATAAGCCTACAAATGAGGACCAAACAAACAATTTAAGCACCAGATAATATAGCTAGAACTCTCCTGGCTGAATGCCCTAACTACCATCCATTCTGTCCCACATCTTTTGACCCGTAAGTGTGTTTTATGTTGTTGGGGAATATGTGCTTCTCTCTCTTATTACACACACACACAGATATTCACAGTAGATAGTTAAGTCAACCAAAATTTACTGAACACTGAAAATGTACTACACATTGGGTTGAGTTTTCCAAATAATGTAATAGTTACGAATTCCCTCCTACCTATGTATGAAGTCATTTCACGTGCCTTATATCTGATCCCCACAAATATGAAAGCAAACCCTTATGTAATTGTTTGTGCAAGGTACCGTCGTCCTCAGCCTTTTACCTTAGCTCCTTTAAGATGTCCAACAGCCCTAAGAAGTGGGTACCAGCACCTTCTCCACCTTCCAGTGAGGCAGCTGAGGCACAGAGCAGGTATGAGACCTGCCTAAGGTCCCATCAGCTCCAAACAGTACAGCTGGGATCTAAACACAAGCAGTCTGGTGTTGGTCGCGTCCCTAGTCAGCCAAGGCCTGCGCCATTTTTACATCAGACTATGACGCAAGCACCTCCATTACCTCCATTTTCCAGGTTAAGAACTACATGAAGTCCCTTGCACGAGGTGGCTTGGGACTCAGGTGGGACCCAATCCTGGGGTGCTGATGTGAAAGCCTGGGTTCTCACAACAAAAACTGCCACAACTTCCACTCTCACATCTTACCTCTTGAAATACTTAGTTCCTCCAAGTCTATTGGTGTGCCTTACAACGATTTTGCATAATCCTCCAAGCACAGAAATGCCCAAGGCTCTGCCTCTAGTAGATACGCCATAGGAAAGAGACTCACACAAAGAGTGATTTTGCATCATAGGTGAAGATGAGCAAAAACAAAACAAAAAACCAAAAACAAAAACAAAAACCCCATCAACACCAGAGCTTCCCTTGGCTTCTGAGAAAAGGCCAAGGAAAACTGACTTTGATTTTCTAAATCTTCCTTTGATTTACTCTGCCGGAGGAGAATGAGTGCTAAAATAACTACTGAAAGCCACCCAAGATGTGCTGATCTAACATGACAAATGCCAAGGAATTTAGACATTAAATTGATCTTGGAATCTAAGCTCCCCTTCTAACTCCAGCAGGAGAGAAATCACGAGATCCACATGGAGCCGAATCCATCATACCTGGACTCTGGGGCTTGTCATTTCCCAAATGCAGACAGGCAACTCCAGGGCGATCCTGTTTACCAAGCAGCTAAGGTGGTTACTTCCCTACATCCCTACAACGGCTGCCTCTTTAGGATATCAATTACCGGGATTTTTGCTGGCAGTACACAGAAACCAGCCAACCAAATGTGTCGAAAATCTTCAGGGGTTCACTTAATACCTTTCTCTTGGTTGAGAAGGAAAACCTGGGATGCAAACCCCACTTGTCAGGAAAAGGTGAAGCCGTTCGTGTTGTGTTTCAAGTGATTTATATTTCGTGACGATGGAAAGGTACATTCTCGTACAGGATTTATGGCACCATTCTCAGCCATCTGAGCTCTGTTTATTTCACCCTGTCTCACTGCTCAGAGAATTACAATTAGATGGAAACACCTCACGTCAAAGCATCTACTAGCTCCAGCATGGGACACCGTAACTGTGGCAAATACTTTTCTCGGTGAAAATCACCAAAGCTTAGAGGCAGTCACTGCGTTCCCCTCTCGTTAGGACATAGCTAAGGAAGAGATGGTAAACTCTTTAACAAGGCATGT
The DNA here is from genome assembly GCF_003265705.2 of Callorhinus ursinus. NCBI lineage: Eukaryota > Metazoa > Chordata > Mammalia > Carnivora > Otariidae > Callorhinus > Callorhinus ursinus. The sequence goes on along the minus strand of NW_027397138.1, from coordinate 229,177 downwards.
AGGACTCAATACAATAAACTGGAAGAATCATTTAAACTTTTTTTTTTTTAAGATAAGAACTGGTGTGGGACTTCTGAAGGAATTTTGATAGGTTCTTTTATGATCATTTTAAAATACACAGGGAAAATGCCTTTGAAGTGAAATAGTGGCAAATCTACCTACAAAAACAAACATAGCCATCCGAGACTTTCACTCAAGATAAAGTTCTACTAATTCTATGCAAATAGTAATAGCACTTTCTAGAAAGAGTTCTAAAGTAAGTCATACACACAAACCTCAGTAGCAGCACAAAACATCCTTTGTTGCCGGACGTGAGAAAAACACACTCGCTTCTAAAAAAAGCCATAGGAAGGAAGTGGAAGAACCTCAGGGGCGAGTGGGAGTGAGAAAGGAATGCTATAGCTCTTTTTTTTTTTAAACACGTAAGCTTGCTGTCGCCTTTAACAGCAGGGCAGTAGTTCAAGCAAGTGAAGCAAAATCTTTGCAATGCGTTTTTTCCTATCCTGTAGGTACAACTATCAGCCAAATAGATTTGAAAACCCTGATAAAGGCCTGTTGATATTCTGGCATTAAATTGCCCCAAGTGAAAAAAGTGCTTTAAAAAAATAAAATAGGGGCGCCTGGGTGGCTCAGTCGTTAAGCGTCTGCCTTCGGCTTGGGTCATGATCCCAGGGACCTGGGATCGAGCCCCACATCGGGCTCCCTGCTCGGCAGGAAGCCTGCTTCTCCCTCTCCCACTCCCCTTGCTTGTGTTCCCTCTCTTGCTGTCTCTCTCTCTCTGTCAAATAAATAAATAGTCTTTAAAAAAATAATAATAAAATAATAAAATAAAAAAATCAAAGAAACTCAAAACACCTGCATGAGGTTCTAACTTCACACATCTCAAAACAACTTAGAGTGCCAAAAGAAGAATGAAAAGAAAAGCCAGAAAAGCCATCAGAGAGCAAAGACAGGTCTAGGTGAAGCACTGTGCCCAACTTCTACAGGGTAACAGAATAAATGGGCTCTTTCTGACAGAGGATAAACTGAAGGCTCTTTTGAAAACAGAAATATGATCATGCTGCCTCCCTGCTTAAAATCCTTTAATACCCTCTCATTGTACTAAGGATAAACACAAAATTATCAATATGACTTACAAAGTTCTTCATGACCTGGTTGCTGCATGTCTGTCAAGCATAATGTTGGAGCTCACACCGATCTCTTATTGTCCCCATTTTTCAGATGAGGAACTAGAGAAGCTGAGGTACTTGATAAGATCAGAAAGCTAGAGAGTGATTGTGTCAGACACTGTTTATGGAGGAAATCAGTACACATTTCCAAACCCCTCTCACTTGGCTGCCTCTAGTAGTAGAGTTGGAAAATCCACTTCCTCACTCTCCTGCTTTCCGTACCATTTGGGTTGTGTTCTGATCAATGTAGGCCGAAGTTCACCAGCCGACCTCTGAGCTTTAAGCTTTTCCAATGAAAGAACCTGCTATTGCACATCCTTCCCCCTCCTCCTGCCTCTAAGGGGGCCATCGGGCCTGGGACCACTTCGAGACTCAGCAACGGTGAAGCAGCAAACTCAGAATGCAGAGCAGAAGATGAAAAGAGCCCGGCCCCCTGCACCAACCCAAGACTGCCTCTTTTCACCCCTTGTTTCGTGGAGAAAATATGCTGTGCTTTACATATTAACCTAGCTGAGGCAGGCTTTCTGTTACTTGGAGCCAAAGGTATTCCTAACTGACACAGCTGTGAGACCAGGATTCCAACCAGGAAATCTGATTCCAGAGCCTGGGAGCCTAACCCCATTCCTTCCTGCTTCACTCTGCCTTGGGCTGTCTTGGCTTTGGCCACACCGACCTCTAAGTTCCTCAAAACCACCATGTTTCTACCTGCCCCCAAACCTTTGCTCTTCCGTCTGCTTGGAGGAATCCCTACTTATCCTTCAGATCTCCGCTGGAACATCACCTCCTCAGGGAAGTCCTTCCTGATCTTTTTCCATCTTTCAGACAAAATCAGGTCCCCTAAATGTGTGCCCATAGAAGCTGTACGTGTCCTCTGTAGCACTTAACCGCAATTACAAATAAACAAGTATTTAATGCACCTTGCCAAGCGACATGGTAGGCTCACGAGGTCAGAAACTGTGTTTTGATTGTACACCGCAGGCAGTCAATCAATATTTATTAAATGGATGACCAAAGTAGGCATTCGTCACCCTAAGTTAATTCTTGAGCTAGACAGATGGAGATAGGAAGTCACTCATCTTACACATCTGCAACCTCAAAAGCACATCAGGCTGGAATACATCTTGTTCGACTCTATTTAACCGCCATAAAATATCTCAATAGAAAGGAAGGACGCAAACTGAGAGGTCCGGAGGCTGAGAGCTAAGACAGAACAGATCCCAATAAGAAAGAAAGTCCCAAGGCAGTGGCAATCCCAGACTTAGAAAAGTACTCCAAGAAGAAAAGAGTGTGTGTCAGGATGGGAGCTACCAATGAAAGCTGGGATTACCTTGCAAAAATACAATTTTCAGCAGGCCAAATATAGACATCATATCATATTTTCTGTGATCCCAAGTTTTGCATTCAGCATTCTGGGAGGCTTTTCTGTGGGAAAAATGTTTCCAATTTTATAGTGGAGTTGTAGGAAAATGTTTCAATTTATATAAACTTTGTTTTATTGCCAAATTTCCTGTAGCCTGTCTAATCCATTAAGCAAGAGATAACTGGTTTGTATCATCTTTTCAAAATCACATTTCCTTGTGCTATTAGAACGCTCTCTTGTCACCCTGCAACTGATCTTTTTATACTTGCTCCTCCATTCTGCTGTAAATTCTTGAAGGTAGGAATCTGGTGTTGTATTTAATTTTGGATTTTTAACAGAGTATTGTGCTGGCACAGAATACGAACTCTCTATATCTTGTTATGATAATGAATAAACAAAATGCATAGGCATGTTAGGCATTTAGTAAATACGCGTCAAATTGAATTTTTGATACATGACTTGGAATTGTTTCTCTTTCAAGGTATTTGTGCAGCGAGCATAATTACAGAGCCCACAATCCAACAAAGTCTACATTATGGAGAAAAACCAGAAGAGTCTTTGCATTTTCAAAACAATATGAATTGAAATGGAAACCTCCTTTTTATCATGCGCATATTTCAAGTGCAAAGGCAACTCAAAACTTGAGGTGAAAAGAGAACCCCACGCTATTTCTCTGTTCACCAGTCCTGACCATCCTTTGTGTTCTCTCTTCACTCTATAGCTGGGAGGTCTGAGGAGGAGAAGGCAAGGGAAGAAGAGAAGGAGAGACAGATGGGATAGGAAAGACTGCCAGGAAAACAATGGATCTGGATGTAGAGCACAGGGTGGGGACTGGAATAACAACGGGAGATACACAGAATGGAAGTGGATTTCCTCTCATTTTCTCCAGGCTCTAATTTCTCGTCTGTGATAAAAATGCATGCATATTTGTCAGGGCGCCCGGGTGGCTCAGTCGGTTAAGTGTCTGCCTTCGGCTCAGGTCATGATCTCAGGGTCCTGGGATCGAGCCCCATGTGCCTCCCCCACCGCCCCCCGGGGCTTGTGCGCTCTCTCTCTTCTCTCTCTCTCTCAAATCAACAAATAAAACATTTTTTAAAATGTATGCACATTTGTCTATTTGATCGTAATTTCATAACTCCGTTTTCATAACTTTTTTATGAAAAATTAATCTAGAACCAAGTGTCTTTAATTTTGACAACAGTGAGCTTGTGGTTTTTGACATCTTTTGTTCCCGTTTGTTAAAACCACCAGCTAAGTGCACAGTGGGGCAGTACCAAAGCCTTAGGAAGACTCTTAATGGTTGATAAATGCAATCCATTTTCACACTTACAGAAAGTGAAACTTTGGTAGCGCACATCGTAATCCACCTACTTCGTAAATATCCGTGTTTTCATTTGCATATTGCACCAATCATATACATGCGGGTACCAACAGACATGTGAATGGAATCCAGTCCTGACATGGGATAGAACCATGACAAAAAGCACATGAGTAGCAAGAAAAAAATGTTTGTTTCAAATATATGGATTGTGTTTTCGAGTGTCTTGAAAAAGAATGAAACTGAAAGAGGCAGCTTTGAAGAAACTTGCACGTGCTTGAAACCCACATCCTGTTGTTATCCACAGCCCTGGCACGGAGAAGCTGGGAGGTGAACATTCTCATTAGGGTCCCATTAGCTCTGATTTGCAGAGGCCTCCTCTAAAGAGCAAAGTCATGTTCACTGTCACCCCCTCGACATGGCTGGGCCATGGACCAGGCACCACCACTGACGGGCATCATTTACTGAGTAAACATCTAAGCCCAAGAATACAGTGGTCTAATCCACTGAGCTTGGAACTGAAATTTAAAAGGCTCTCTATATGCTTCCTTCCCGCCACTATCAGGAGATTCTAAATCAGCCATGAGCTGAGGCCCATCTGCCCAGGGCCTAAAAGAAATTATAACAATAACGAGAGGCCTAATGGGAGTCAGCCAGTGAGAATAAGAGCAACATGGTCTACTCAGACTCTTGTTCTTTCCTATTTATTTATTTGGTTGAAATGCGGGTGTTTTTGCTTCAGGCAGATGTTGGTATCTTAGCCTTTTGTACAGGAAGCTGTAGAAGGAGGGAAGGATGACTGGTAGGAAATGGGAGGAGGGCTTGCTGGGTGGGAGCAAAGAATATTTTATGGGCCAAACGGCATTTTCTGTTGGCCCAGTGATTTTTTTTTTTAAACTATTTGTAACTCTGTTCAGAGCCCTTTCAAAGGGTGAAAACAATCCCAATGACCTTATGGTCCAAATAACTGCAGTGTTGTTTTAAACTTGTATCTTGAAGTTCCACCTTTATGTTACTCTACTTAACAACCACAGACTCTTCCTAACGGCTACCCACATGTCTTTTTAATTTTCTAACAGGAGACCAGGCCCCTTCAAGATGTTCCACCAACTCAGCCCTGTTTCCCTCAGATGTTTCTCCTTTTTCTTCTTCTGAAAAGCATGTGTTGATAGACTACAGGGAATTAAGATTTATTTTTTAGACAGTGTTTTCCCCTGCAACTGTAAGTCGGCCTCACTCGGAAGGGGAGCCGGGGCAAATGATTCTAATGCACTTTGCTCCAATGCTTCCATCTCAATAACCCTTTAACATGAAAACTGTGGAGAGTGAAGTGAAAAACTTGTCTCCATCTGGAAGCGTTTACATGCAGAGGTGTCTTTAACTTCAGTTGTTTGTCTAGAATTTCCATTTATGAACCGACTTGCCCTTTTCCTTTGGGTATGCCGAAGACAACTGTTTGCAAAATCCATTTTATGCAACAATCTAGAGGCTCCTTCAAACTCAATCAGGCTGGAAAGGCTAACCATGACTCATAAGATTCCCTCAACACACACAAAAAAAGGCAGAAGTCAAGAAGAGCCAATCTCTGATGTCAAGGGCAGCCGCCAGCTTACCTGACAAGTCAGTGTATTGTCATCAAACCAGTTTCCTGCTCGGGAGACCTTGACTCCTCTCAGTAAAGGTGTCAGCACCTCTTTTCCTGAACAATCTCAACGTGAAGGACAGGGCCCAAGTCCAGCAGAAGGTATCTTTACTCTTTTTATGGTTCAATATAAAGGTGACCTGAAGAAAAAGCCTTAGGATATGCTTTCAAGATACTGACTTCGGGGTTTTGTTTTTGTTTTTTTTTTAAACATCAGTCTGTCATGTTTGGATTCAATCATTCTTTTAAAGAAGCAGGGAGGAAGGGTGGCTGGACACACAGGGAAAGATTATACAACAGAACACTCTAATCCTGGGACACCTGTGCCACATTCCTGGCACCTGGGGGACTCCCCAACAGGCAGGTTCTGACTATGGGGATGCCTGGGCCTGTGGTCACTCCGTGTGGTGTGTGGGGAGAGGGCGGTAAAGTAACAGAGTCCAGAAGGATAGTGGTGGAAGGAGAGAAAAAAGAGAGTGGCACTCTTTCACACCACCTTTTCTCAACCCCTGGTCCTCCGCCCATCCCTTCCTTCCCTGGAACACCAATGTGACACCTGCAGTTTGAGACCATGAGAGTGAGCGTAAGGACAAGACAAAGACAGAGATACTGACCCCAAGTCTTGATATTACTGAATTACTAAACTAATACCAGCAATGACCTATCTCCAGAAACACGGTGATGTGAGGAAACAAAAAATCTCTATTTGTTTCAAACACTGTTAGTCATTTGTAGCCCGTACTCCACCGCCTTCCCCCGCCCCATTCCTAGTTGATTTGGCAGGAGAGGCAGATCAAACAAGAAGCTCTTTATTCTTAGAAAGCTTTTTGGGGAGAGGGCAGTTTTGAAATTTGAAACACCCAAGCAAAACTGAATATCCTTCAGAAGGTAAAACTAATTTAGCATATCCTGGAGCCTTGTAATTTATTTCCAATTTTATGACTACAACAACTTAGCATCATTTCTCCATCCACTGGTTCATGACATTTATTTAAATGAAGGACAAGACATATCATATTGTCATAACAATACAATTGCTCCTGTTAACTGTTTGTATTTATGTTTATACAAGTCTGTAACCTTATTTATCTGTGTTCTGTGTAAAGCACTAATGGGGAACTGAGCTCACCCTCAGTCCTCTTACAATACTAAACTATTGTCAGGAAATGTTAAAAGAAATACAACATAATGAATGGAAAGAGCAAAACAGCCTTGCTTGATCACTAGAGAGCTATGTGAAATCGTACAAGTGACTTCAAGCCCCTGAGCCTCAGCTTGCTCATCTGTAAAATGAAGAGTAGCATTAGGTCACTCTTCAGCTTTACGTTCGAAGAAGTTTGATTATCAGCAACCAAGTTATCTAATCAGGCAACTTTATAATTCTTTTTGTCACCAACATGTTATATGTCACGTTTCCAATCTATCACCATGAACAAAAATTTAAATTTTAAAATTTACATTGGCGAGGGTCAGAGTTCATAAAAACCAATGGCATTCTCCTTCCTCCGGGCTCATTAGTCTCTATTTCAGCGTTTTCAAAAGGTGGCCTGAAGTCCTTGCGTCTTGCTAGGTCCCACCCAAGGTCTATGGAACCAGAATATCTGGGGACAGAACCCAGAAATCCCCACTTTTCACAAGCACCCTGGGCCATAGGACATGCACTGAAGTTTGAGCACCACTGATCTGAAAGTAAATGTCACTCAAAGTATGAAACTGAGACTTGAGCTGATTAAAAGTTATATTTAGGGTCTTAATGATAAAGCAGAGTTCAGTCACAAATTCAGTTCTTTACTTTTCTGAAGGCACCGATTTAAAGTAATTTTTAATGTATGCAGAGATAGATTTAACCATCAAATTGCATTATCTGCCGCATAAATAAAATTCACAGAAATCAAAGTGAAAACACTTCCCCCAGGATTTTGATTACCACTCATTTTGCTTCCCCTTGTTTATCCCTGCCAGTCACCATTTGTTTTTATTGTTTTAAATTTAATCCATTTTTTCATCCTTATTTTAATGCTCTGTCTCACTTGTCACCCAAGAAATGACAAGTTTTTAGATCCACTGGTGGCAAGGGCCATATTTTTATGGTGTACTAGAATATTACGGTTCTGAATATCACCATCCTGCATTTTCTGCCTTCTTTTCCATCTTGTCAGCCATTAATAAAATAAACCAAAGAATTTGTTTATTTTGCATCTATGTGTTTATTGATCTCTGTTTGGCTAGGTTTGATGGTAATCATTACACTCTAGTAGTAAACTGCTTCCCTAGGAGTTAAGAAAAAAAAAACGTTTAGGAATTTCTACTGGTGTTTCTGTATCTGATCGGGTTAAGTATACACGGTATTGCAATGTCTACATAAACAATTTACTTCTCAAGTACTTTATTCAGCCTCAGATTAGCTGTACTGTTACGTCTTTAATCCACTGGGATTTATTCAACTTTTACTACCTGTCAGGAAAATGGTCTCCAAAATGCCATGTCTAATGCAGGTATGTTTTAAATATACTTCCTATGGCTGCTAAAAGTAGGAACCAGCTCTACGGGGAAGAACAACGTGGTCTGTTAACGTTGCAAAGCCAGTAAGCCATTTATTTATTTATTTATTTTTTTTTAAAGATTTTATTTATTTATTTGAGAGACAGAGAGAATGAGAGAGAAAGCACATGAGATGGGGGGAGGGTCAGAGGGAGAAGCAGACTCCCTGCTGAGCAGAGAGCCCGATGTGGGACTCGATCCAGGGACTCCAGGATCATGACCTGAGCTGAAGGCAGTCGCTTAACCAACTGAGCCACCCAGGCACCCGCCAGTAAGCCATTTAAAAGGCAAGATAAAACAAATTAAAGTACACCCGAATAGAAAAAAAAGGTTAAAGCCATTATAATTCCAACAATTTAATAACAATCTTAGTCATTGTTATTTCATCACAATAGTATGTTCAGCGTTTCTAAACCGTTTCTCAATCAAAAAATGTTCATGCATCTTGCAAAAAATCAAACTATTAGTGAATCATACACAGCACCTTAAAAGGAAGTCCGATGTCCATTGTGAAAGATGAGGGCCTCAGAGGGAGATGACCCCACACTGATGACACGCGTTCACCCCAAGGGAGAGCTGAGATGCTTGAGAACGAAAGGGAAGGCAGAATGCGGTCCTGACATTCCACACACCCCCAAGGGACTGTACTTTGTACTTTGTACTTTGCCTGTACTTGGGCTCTGCAGGTGTGGAGCAAGCCTGAGATGGCCACGGCACCCCTTTGAATAGTCTAAGTAGTTGGTCTCATTAAAAGAGCACCCAATTTGGAGTCAAGAGAACTGAATGTATGTCCAGGGTTCTTTATCAGTAGTGTAACCCTGCACAGGCCACAATCTCCCTGAGCCTCTTCGCGCCCTCATAAAATACATGTTAACGTTCATGTATTAAAATACCTCCCTTTGGGGGCTTTTGTGGGGAAAAACTGAATCAGTGCCTGGAAATTCCTCTGAAATAAGTGTTGGTTATAATTATCACTCATACAAGGACCAGGTCACCTCGCGAGGTCCTATACCTCGAGCTGTGACCAAGCACGTCTGAGGGTCTCCCGCCCAGGCTGTCATCCTGTATTTGCCCACGTTTGCCTCAGCAACGACTCATCCCCAGGTAAACCAGCCGCAGGTGCCATGCCCGGTCCCTAACCTCAGTTAAAGTCCCCTCACAAACCAAGATGCTGCCAGTTGTTGCAGAATTGGTGACCAGGTGTGGAGCCCATCATTCCTACCCCTACCTCAGTCCTATCTGGAAACTCTGATGTTTGCATGCTGCTGGAGGAAGAAAAATGACCTCCCAACCAATACCTACCTCTGCAGGAATGTGCAGTGGAACAGACTGAGGCAAAAATAAGTCATTCCAACGCAATATGCAACAGTGTGTACAAATATGCTTGATGGCTGAACTTGAGTTCTTTCTGATTGTTAACATGTCCCATTCTTTTGTGACACCCACACAAAAATGTGTTCTATTAGGAGTCAGGTTCTATTCCTGACCCGCTTAGTCACACTGGGCAAGCCGTTTTAATTTCCCTCAGCCTTATTTTCTCCGTCTTGGAATCTCTCCTAATCTCCTCTACCTTCCTGAAGTTTCAAGTTCTATTTTATTAAGCTAATAGAGTTATGGGTTAGAAATTATCCTGGTGGTTGCCACGAAGTAAGAGCGGGCATCACCAAACCACTTCTACAGATGCTTCTGAAACGAACAGGTTGAAAGTAATACCAATCATCGGCATCTTTAATATGCTAACTATGTCTTTCCTCCGCCACAAACATACAACAAGTCTGTCAGGAGAGGAGTGCTGAGGAGCGAAGCCTTCTGGCTTTCACAAAGTTAGCAGACGGCCAGGGCTTAACAAGACTAAGGCTGTAATATTAACCTGAAGAAATCAATGAATTCGGATTGCTACGTAAACAAACCATATTATTTACTCTTTAATGCATCAAACACGTCGCATCGGCTGCCTTTCATTAGGAACTTGGGAGAGACTGCCACAGAGGAGGACAAGCTATAGAGGAGGCCAAGAAATTACCAGACCAAGCACCACGCTCGGTGCAAAGCATTTCAGCCGATACCAATGGGGAGAAAGGCAGGGGCCCTTTCTCAGCCTCAGTGCTGGGAAGAGGAGGCGAGAGTGAGTAGAGGAGCAGGAAGTGTGATGGAAAAACAATACCTTTTCCCCATGAATCACTCCTGTAAGTGGTGTAGTCTTTCAAGGGAGTGACTAGATACAGATTCGGAGGTAGCTACCCGGTACTGAAGTCTACACAGTGGAAGCCCCGTCCCAGAGGAAAGGATCAGACAGCTCAGCAGGAAAGACTGTGTCCCTCCTAGGTCAGTACTCAGCTGGGCTTTAAGAAGATGACAGTCTCTAAAGAACAATAGATTGGTGTCATTCTGAGCTTCCCTGACAAAGTGAAATGGACCGCATCTCTAATTAATTATATCTCAAAATAGTCTACAAGGTTCAAAGGTTGACTTGACCTCAAGGATAGAAGCCAAATACTGACTGAGATATTAATACCTGGGAGTTCAGTGGCAGGATGCACTTTTTCTATGTTTCCTGTGTGATGCTAGGCTTTCACTCTTCTTTGGTTAGGTGTGTTCCAAAGGACATGCCTCAGTGAATACCACACTTGTGAAGGTAAGAGTGAGGCCCCTCTGTCATGGAATGTTCAAGGCATATAAATTTAGAAATATTTTGAGGTTTATTACAGCATAATCTTATCGGAAAGTAAATCTCCCATTCAGTGTATCACACATTCTTTCACATAGTAGGTACACAGGTAATTTTTAAGAGAATGAATGAATGGCCATGTGACCTTCTGAGGAAAAGTGTAGCATTCCTTTCTCTCTCTTTTTTTTAAGATTTTATTTATTTGAGAGAGAGAATGAGCAAGCACGAGCAGGGGGAGAGGCAGATGGAGAGAGAAAGGGGAGCCCAATGCGGGGCTCAATCCCAGGACCCTGAGATCATGACCTGAGCCGAAGGCAGACATTTAACCGACTGAGCCACCCCAGTGCCCCAGGTGTAGCATTTCTAATATACAATTTGTCCGTGCATGAAACCTAGGAGAAATGGGCAGATTTCTTTGCTGATGTAGCAGATTCATCAGCTACTTGGAATTTTACAGAAAATACATGGTATTTAAAGAGATGGTAGGGGGACGCCTGGGTGGCTCAGTCGGTTAAGCGTCTGCCTTCGGCTCAGGTCATGATCCCAGGGTCCTGGGATCGAGTCCCACATCGGACTCCCTGCTCAGCGGGGAGCCTGCTTCTCCCTCTGCCTGCCACTCCCCCTGCTTGTGCTCTTTCTGTCTCTCTCTCTCTGACAAATAAATAAATAAAATCTTAAAAAATAAACAAAAATAAAAAAAATAAAGAAATGGTGGAATTCCAATGACGGAATCAGTGCTGAGCTGATCTCAAGTACAGAAATATTCTAATGGAGAATGAGCTAGTTTAAATAAGCCCGAAGACAATAAAAAAAATTATGTCTCCATTTAATGAAATTTCTGTCCCACATATTAAGGATGTGGCACAAAGAGACAAAAGAGAGGAAATATATGATTATATGTGCTTAATTCAGCCAACACAAACACTGCCTATCCATTTCAATACAATGTGGAATTGCTCAGTTTCCAGCTGGGAGAAAAAAAAGCATCAGAGAAAAAAAAAACAAAAACAAAAACCCAACCCTTTCTTAACAGTTCCTCCAAGGCAACAAGAAAGTGAAACTTAATTAAACAGGTGATATGGAATTACCTACTGCTGACCACAGTGGTGCTTGTTGGTGCTTCACCTTCGACGTGCATTATTAACTGCTCTGTGCCGCCCGGAGGTAGGAACAGAACCTCCGTGCAGGGGTACCCATTGGCAGGCAGCAGGAGAAGGAGAGCACGACCTGTTCTGTCCCCCTTACAGGGACTCATCCTTCAAGTGGCTGGTTTCAGCCAGCCACACTCCAGACTGGGACTGTGAGTTAAGTCTACTTCTGACAGGGCTGTCCCTCAAGCATGGTGGGAGGTACTGGTGGAGAAGCTCAATCTGGGTTGTTGTTGGTTTTGTTTTGTTTTGTTTTGTTTTGTTACACCTCTTGGGACCTCACTGTCCTTGCTCATTCGGGCCATTTGTTACTTTTATGCACTGTTTGCAACAACTCAGCCCTTTTTCCGATAGGAAGAGACTTTCAACCTGTGGCATGTGTTGAAACCATCTGAAATGTGATTTCCTAGTGACTCTGGAAACACAGAGGTGGCTTTCTCTTACGGACAGGCACATACATCTAGAACCAGGACACCCTCCCTACTCAGTAAGATGTCTGATCTGTAGTTTATTATGAAAGTGGATGCCATGATGGTATTTGGATATCTTTATTTAACTTTCCATTTCCCCTTCTACCACAGCATCATTAAGCATACACCTTATAAAGTCGGTAAATGTATTTTCTCCCTTACAGCTTTCCAAGAAACAAACGCTTGAAAAATCAAAAACTTGACTTTGGAGGAAGATTAGCATGTAAATCAAGCAAATGGTGATTGGCTTGAATGAATGAGTATTTGGATTGGGATAAATCTCTGAAAATTCAGAAACAGGCTTCAAAAAGTTAAGAATCAATACAACGTTGGCATCATAATCCACTTCATTCATGTACTGTGCTAGTGACTTGGCCATTTTTATTAGAGCTGCTAATTAGAGGAATTCAAAGATGCACAAACTGCTTTCAGAAATTTGAAGTCACCTGTTACTGGAGATGATTAAGAAAAATCACTGGGTGAATTTGTGGGGATTTTGCAGCTCACGCTAGGTTTCCTTCCAGGTCTTTCCTAAAGTAAGAATCTACAATTGTGTGAATATGGTGAGGCTCCTAGGGCATCCAGGCACATGAATCATCACTGTATGTGTTTGCTTTAGCTCTCCATTTAGCCTAAAGGACTCTCTTATGCCATAGGCATGGCTGCTACTGAAGGGACCAAGGTTAACGATCTCATATTTCTACTCAATTTGGCAAATCCTGGTAGATAAATGTAACTCACAAAGAAGCTCTTGTTTTTCTTCATGTTTGTCTGAAATGTATTCTTTTTTTCTTCTTTATGTTCAGTTAGCCACCATATAGTGCATCATTAGTTTCTGATGTAGTGTTCGGTGATTCTTCATTTGGCTTCAATCGGTTCTCTTCTTTCACATGCCTCTCCTCGTCTCCTTTTGGGGGTTCCTCCCTATCTCCTTGACCTTTGGATGTTTGGAGTCCCAGAGCTCAGTCCACAGACCTCTCACTGAGCCTCATGGCTCTAAATAATGACTTGGATTCTAGTCATCGATAACTGTCAAATTTGTATCTCTAACCCAGACATCTCCAAACTCATACAACCAAACGATATCTCTTCTTAGATGTCTAAGATTTAACATGTCCAAAACTGTTAATCTTTTCCTAATCTTTTCCCCAAAACTTGGGGATCCTCCACAGTCTCTCCTGGTAAACAGCAGCCCCATCCTTCTAGTTGCTCCAGTGAAAAGACTTGGCATCATTTTTTTAAGATTTTATTTTTAAGTAAACTCTACACCCAATGTGGGGCTCGAACCCACAATCCTGAGATCAAGAATCACACGTTCCACTGCCTCAGCCAGCCAGGCACCCCATGACTTGGCGCCATAGCTGATTCCTCCTTCCCACCTCATACCCAGCCCATCAAAAGTGCAGTCATCTCTAGCAGGTATCCAGAATCCAACAAATAGCACCACTTCTGCCATCACCAGTCTTTTCCAAGACACCAGCCTTCCTTATTTGGATTAATGTGAAAATCTCCTATACTATCTCCTTTTTCTCTTCAGTCCCATCTCATGCTGAACAAAAGCAAAAGTCCTTACGATGGTCGACAAGGTCCTACGCGATCCGCCTCCTACTTCTTCTCCCAGGCCTTGAATAACTGATTTGACATAAATTCCTATTTCTCTTTCCCCTGATCACATACATACTGACCACCTTGCTATTTATTCCTCGAACATGTGGGATGCTCCTCTCTCAGACCCTCTGCACTTTTTGTTAGCTTGCCTGGAATTCTCTTCTACCTGATATCCGCTTGGCACTCTCCTAGACATCTAGATATGACCCTTCTCTTCCATATTAAAAGGCTTCTGTGATTTCACAAAAGGCATCCACCTTACGTGGGTCAGAATTCTCAGACATCTTTTAAAATGTGCATGGTCAACCGCCAGAACCTAAAGTCTTTTAAAAACGGGTCAGATTATGACCTGAAAGCAAAAACCCAACAGCATGTATTTAAATAGCTTCCCAGCAAAATCTCAGAAGAAGCCCACTAGATTTAGATACCGTGTGCCTGGCTATACTGCTTTTGCAAAGACTGAAAACATAAGGAAGCTCTCTGGAAGTCAGCAAACAGCAGTATTTGGCCTTAAACTGATTTAGCACACACAAAAATGGCACTGTGCCTTTGGAGACCTGGAATGCGGCATTACAGGTTTTCTCCAAAACAGCTTCATTTATTTAACATTACCGTGACCCTTTAACTTCTAACTTGCTACACAATTAAGCTATTTAAGCCTTCCACTTAGCTCTCTTTGTGCTGCAATCTGGGTCTAAGTGAAGCAAAAACAAGCCTACACCTTACTGTTTTGCTAAAGTTTGTTCTGTCCTATTGAAGATGTTTGCATATGCAAATGTTAGCACCACATCTGATTAGCATAGCATTGTATCACTGAGACTATTTCTATTTTACTCTTCCATTCAGTAAACATTTATTCAGCCTTTACTATGTGTATCAGGCATACAGAGGCAGGTATTGTTTTTCCCTTGCCTGTTGCAATGAAGAAAGTTGCTATGTAGTGCTGATGGCAGGAAAGTTTGTTACCATAGAAACAAGAGGACAGTCACAATCAAAACTGGCATCAAGTTGCCTTGAAAGTATGGTGCTGTTCTGACAGCAATGAAAAACCATCTGAATCCTGTACTGTTTGTAAATCAAGGTAATAATCTTGTCTCTCCCGTATGGCCTTTCTTACTTTCCCAAAGAGACTATAAATGGTTTTGGAAGAATAGTTTATTTACCTCTTGAAAAGTTAAAAAGAAAAGTTTGACTTAGATTAAAAGGGACAGAATTCACGGGGTTCCATCAATATTTGACTTGGGAAAAAACTACGGTAGCCCAAAATAGCAATTTCATGCAAATGAAAGTAATTTACTTTCATATATTTACACAAACGATTGTTAATTTTGGAAAGTGTTTTACTTATTTTGAAGCTTGCATCTCTATCCCTTTGTTTGTCTTATTTATATTTTTTTCTTTCTATTGCAAATTATTCTCCATAGTGCTAAAAAGGAAAAAGAAAAACAAACACTGGATTTAGGGGTAAAAGATCTAAATTTGAGTCCAGGTTATTCTATGTAGTAACTCTGTGGGTTAGGGCAAGCTACTTTGTGACTGTGAGACTCAGTTTTCTCAGCTGCAAAATGGGGTGATGCTCCTGCAGATTATACTGTGGTCTAAACAAGGTTAAGTCTTGGGCCTCCTGCTACATAAAAAGCAAGGAGATCCAGTGGCCGTATTATATCCGTGACATAAAGTGAGATGCTTGCCTTTCCCAGGCCTTTATTTCTCATGCATACAATGAAAAACTTTTAATCTACTAAATTCTTAGGACTGTTGTGGGAGTCAAATCCTTATGCTTACATTTTTATAATATGTAATCCACGCTCATTATGAGATAGTATCATTCAATTGTCCTGTCTCCTTTCTTTGCTGCAATCTTTCTTGGTATTTTCACTTAGTCTCAGTTCTCTTTCTAAGCATTTCTCACTTTTTCCTCTACAGACCTCTTTACTTATAGCTCTCTTACTATTGTTTTCCTGTTGTTATAGTTTTATTTCTCCGTTACTAACTATAAAATCGTAGTGCATTTCTTATACTTCTCCTTATTCTTTATAATCATGTACTTATTTCTATTGTGAATTTTTTTTAAAGATTTTATTTATTTATTTGGGGGGGAGGGGCAGAGGGAGAGGGAGAAGGACAAGCAGATTCTCTGCGGAGCAGGTTTTCCCGAGGACATGGGGCTCGATCCCAGGATCCTGGGATCACGACCTGAGTTGAAGGCAGACGCTTAACCAACTGAGCCACCCAGATACCCCTCTATTGTGAAACTTTTTTTAAGTCAGAAATATTAAATCAGGTCACCCACCAATTAAACATATTTCTAATGAAAAGGACACCAAATGTGGAATTCCGTGGGAAAAATTAAAACGTAATTTGAAACAGAAGCTGCAAAAGACCTATATAGCTCATAAGCCTGTTCTTTTTTACATTTTTATATATTTAATTTGTTAGAAAGATACATTCCTCTTGTAAATATCCAAATAATACAAAAAAAGAGTAAATATCACCTGCATCCAATCACCTAGAGATCGTTACTATAAATATTTCGAACTGTCATTAATCTCATTGCACCTAAGTACATGTATATTAGACATGTATAATTTCACATAAGTGGGTTCATATTACAGATGATATTTTGAAACCTATTTTTTCATTTACTGTCTTGTTGAGTTAATTCCATGTTCATGTTTATGTACTGTGTCCTAATTTGTAACGACTGCATACTTTTCGGTGTTCAGATGCATTGTGATAATAGCCAATTCCCTGTGGGTGGACACTAAGATTAGTTCCCGCTTTTAATTATTACAAACAGTGCTTCAGAGAGTAACTTTTATACCCAGATCCCCTTAGAGTAATGGCTAAAAACATAACTGATGAAACATTTCTTAAACACATTCTAACTTTTACATTTTCCTCTTTATCCAGAAACTAAGGGATTATTTTTTCTTGTGGTAGAATTTGGACCGAGCAACGCCTTAATGTGAGGTTCCGTATTTGTGCCGTTGGACATGCATCTCTCACGTGGGACACTGCAAGAGCACAGAGACTGTGTTGCCTGACCTGTTAATTTTCACTAAGTTAAACATTCCTGCTATATAAATAGTGGCACTTACACAAAAATCTTTCCTTATGCTACAAACCAGTGAAAATAAAGACTCTCTTTTCCGTTTTCACTCATCTATCTTATGTCTGCTGTAACTACCTGGGAGGATTATAATTGGCAATATCTCCATATCATCAGTTCTTCACTATGGGTGAGAGAGAAACTTTTTAACCCATGCAGACCTCTAGAAATGTACACTCCTTCAGAAAGAGTGTTTTACATTGACTAGAAAACGTCCAACACGGTGAATATGTGAAGAATTCATACTTCTCAAGCCAGGAGGACAGCAGGGAAATCGTGGTTTTCCCTGAGATGCTTTGATATATCATGTCCACGGAAATAGGTACAGAATCTTGAGAAAAAGAAATGTGAAATAATAACAAAGTGGCCACCAGTTTCTTGATCCATTCTCCATTTCTAGAGAAGACCCTAACTGGGGGATAAATGATTTATTTTTCTCTCCCTCAAACCAATTCATTGTACTCCATGGGAGGCTATGCATATTCACTCTCGATCAGTGATAACTGAACAGGCACAATGCCTTTTCTTAGTCCCAAAGGATAATCTCTTTGCCTCTGGGGAAATGACAGCAAGAACAGTTTCTTCCTCTAGTCATTGCCCAACTTTTTTTTTTTTTTTTTTTTTTTTTTTAGCTTAATCCTAAACTCTAAAACCACAATGTGACAGGGGGCCACGTTTAAGGGGTGAAATGTCCCTGTCTGTCCTTGAACAGAGGACCTCCAAAGCTGTGAGGGTCACGCCAACCTGTACAGATGTCCACAGTTACAACCAAACAAGATTCCATACTTGAAACAAGGTAAAAACTAGCTTCTTGGATCCATGTAGTTAAATTACCCCCCACACTTAAATGTCCATTGTTTTTAAAATACCAATTAGGCTGAAACGACTTGAGAAATGGCTACTAGCAAGTCGAAAAGGGGAAAAAAGAATATGGTTAGTTCCCCATTTCCACAATTCCTTCTCCCCTTCTTTTCCATATAAGCAGATGACATAGCTTTCCAGGCAAAAAAAAAAAGGCAAGTTTTCAATCCCTGCCCTGTGTAGTACACATCTACATCTGGATGGTACTGTGATAAATGTTGTAAGATTGATTCATTCATCCAATTGATATTTATCAAGTGTTTTGCTCACACGTGGGAAGTACTATCTGAAGCTGGGTGGAGGCCTCTGTCCGTAAAACAGGGCCTATGCTTTGTAAAAACTCAACAGTATGAGAGATAAGCCAGTATGATTCAAGGCAATATATTTTAAGTGTCACTTCAGGGCCACAAATCAGTGTAAAGAAGTGAGGAATCCCTCCTGGAAAGCATTGGGAGAAAGCATTGGAGAGGAGTGTGCCATTTTTACCTGCTAGATACTATAGCAAACTTAAGACTAATGCCTCTAAAATAATTTTAAATAGACTAAAAGGTATCTCAGCAGAATTAAATCTTGGAAGTACTAATCTGGTATTCTGAAAAAGTTAATTAGGTAAACGAAATAAATGGCCTGGCACACAGTAGGTGCTCTACAAATGCTAACATCCTTCTGTAGGGTTTTTTGTTTTTATTTTCCTTTTTGTTTTTAATTCCCAGGGGAGTAGTCCACATGCTACAGTGACCATCAGGATCACCTGAAGGGCTTATTAAAACAGAGCACTAAACTCCATGCTCAGGCCCCAGCTCAGCAGGTGGGGAGTGGATCCAAAATTTGCTCATAACGAGTTTCCAGGTGATGCTGTCTGTCACTGCTGTTCTGGAGACCACACTTTTGAAAACCACAGCCCTAGGGAAGAGCTTGGGTGCTATATGAACTTGATTCTGTGATCTTCCATATCAGAGATAAGTCTCAGCTTTTCAGTTGTGCTTTTCTTCTTATGTCTTAAAGGAAAGGGGAAATAAAAGTATCACCACTTTATATAGACCTGACCTTTTGGTAAACCTGGGCAACAACTTCCCATGCAGAGTAAATTAACTGCTTTCACGCATGCTTTGTTCTCTGGAAAAAGTAAAACAGATTCTGTTCCACATTTACTAAGTACTTCTTTTTCTGTTGTTGTCACTGTGTTAAGCACCTCAGAGCGGGTCTCTGCCCTGATGGAGCTTACACTGTAGCGAGGTGGACAGCCCAGCGAACCGGTCATTAGAGTTCAATGTGTTAAGTGCTAGGATGGATTATGTTTTATCCATAACCGAAGGCATATTAAGAGGGGTTCATAAAAGAGGAACCAACTCAGGATGGTCAGCTGGGGAGGAGGTGGATCACAAAGGCTTTCCAAATTAGATGACCCACGATTCACTGAGTAGTGAGGGATGAATAGGAGTTTTTTAAAAACAGAAATCAGAAGGGCATTCCAGGCTGAGGGAACAGCACAGCACCATCAAATGCACTTTGTCTTTCTAGGGCTGCCAATGGTTTTTTTCAGTGACACTCTATCACAAAGGTCTTTGTGTGCTTTGCTAATGAATTGGAACCTATGACAAACTTAAGAACATTTTAGAAAGATCTTTCTGGCAGCTGCATATTGGAGGGATTAGCCTGGAGCCTGGGTAACTGCTTGGGATATTTCTGTAGCAATAAAAGTGAGAAAATGTGGGATCTGGAAAAACTAACATTGTGGCAGTGGGGGTATAGGGGAAGAGAGGACTAGGGGAGAGAGGAAAGAAGCAGACAGTATAGGAAGGGGGTCATTATAACAACTGAGAAGTGATTGAGAGGGTGGAATCCACTAGAACTCCTGTATTTCTGGCTGAGATGAAAGACCATCATTTACTGACGTAAAGAATATAGGAGAAAGAGCAGATCTGGAGGGGAAACTTCAGTTTAGGGCATTGAAATTGACATGACTGTGTGTCATCCACGTAGACATGGCCATTACACAGTTGAATATATGGGCGCAGAGCACAGGAGGAAGGTCGTAAAACCCTGGTTCTTATACGGGGTCACCCGGGAGAGTGCACAGAGTGAGAAGATCCATTACAAAGCTGGTTATGGATCATATTTTCATTAAAGGGAGAGAGGCAATATCAGGAGGGTCTCCTCATCGCTGGGATGGTCATTTGCAATGTGCAGTGCATAAACTCCCATCTGTCCTTATGATGACCTTTTGTTCATTTCTACCCTCAGTACACATAAGAACAAGAAGATAGCCTATGTCAAAGTCCCTCTGCAAACTACAAAGCACTGCATAAAATGTAAGGGAAGACGCAAGGAGAGGAAAAAGGTGACAACTGACAAGCTTCTCGGGGTTTAACCAAAAACTAGGGTACTGAATCTAGTTCTCCCGGTCCTCAGTCAGTCAGACATCCCCTTGTACGTTTTGCATGAAAGCTTGGTTTTCTTTTTATGGGAGTGCCAGACCCGTGGCTCACCTGTGTTTTTGCTGACCTCCCGGCTCAGCCGATCTAGAACTGTGGCAGCGTGAATGACTGCAGAACTCTAAAGCCAGCCCGCTGAGAGCAGCTATCTCATGTACCCCTCCGTGCAGACAAGGATGTGTTGTAACTCACAGCATGTCTGTGTCCCTGGAGGAACTAGGCACTTTATAATGGGGGTTTTCTGCATTTCAAAAAAAAAGGTCAGAGAGAAAATGGTACAAGTGAGTGCCTTATCAAAAATAATATATTATTTGTGCTGTTTTACCCTGGGATCAGTTCAAGACTAAATACACCTGTCATGTGCAACATATATTTATAAATAGATCCATATAGAGATGGAGCTCTACACGGCCATTAACAGACCCACACAATCTTTCTTTCATTCCAAGTGCGAACTGCTGCGCTATTTCACCCAGTTCAGACACAGGTTGTGAGCTTTCAAACTAATTTTGGAAAGAAGACACCATGCAGTTGGCAGGTAGAGTAAAAAGAAAACAGAAAAATTAGGATGCGTGCCCGTTTAACTGGCCTTCTATTTCTCACGGAAAGGGGGCAATAGTCTACAATTATTTAATTTTTTTAAACAAGACTTTAAAAGCAGGCAACAGGGGCTCCTGGGTGGCTCTGTTGGTTAAGCGTCCCACTCTTGATCTCGGCTCCGGTCTTGATCTCAGCGTAGTGAGTTTGAGCCCTGAGTTGGGGCTTAAATTAATTAACTGATCAATTTAAATGAATGAATGAATGAATAATTTAAATAAATAAATAAATAAATAAAAGCAGGCAATGAATAGCCAGTAATTTCCTCACCTAAACTCACAGTAATTTGTTCCTTGCCAAGTGCAAACCTACAAACCTTGAAACTGCTATTGAATCCTTTCTTTCTCCTAAACGGTACAAGGCCCAGATTCATTTCTATTTTTCTTACTTCTGCTTTTACTCTTCTGGTTGCTTTGTTCCACTTGTGCATCCTCTATTTTTCATCTCCTTCGTAGGAGGTCAGGGATGATTTCATGGAATTATGGAAATTTGCAGTTGAAAGGGATCTGAGTACATCAGCAATATTCCTGACAGATGGTCAAGTGGGTCCCGGCTTGAACCCTCCTTATGACAGAGGATTCAGCACGGCACACCAAGCTATTTCATTACTTACAGATCACCATACAATGCCCAGGGTACTGCTCTTTTTGCAACACAATCTGGAACATTATACTGGGTCATAATGGTGAGTGGTAGCTAAATGTCCTTTCCCTCTGGTGTAATTTAATATGATACTTGGTTAATTGATCTACATAATTTTATTCTGTGGTATAAACCTCTCTCATTTAGCACACACATTTCCCACTCTCAACTCCCAGTGAGCTCCCGGTGGGGTAGGTACTTTATCTTTACTTCTGTACCATACCTAGCATACATTGTCAGAACTTAGTACATCAATTTACTTCTTAGACGAAGGAACTGAAGTTTACAATGGTAGTTCCAAATGTGAGTACATTATTTAAGAAACAATGGTATTAAAATCAAAATTAATTATACTTACTATGTGAAGCTTTTCAAATCATGCACACTTATGAATTTTGTTTTAAAATGAATTACAAAACTGAACATTCAACGGGGCTATCACTGGGAGTATTATTCAAAAATATTTAACAATCCAAAAGAAGATGCTGGGAACCAGAGCTCCCATTAAGTCACCACGTGAGGATGATTCCTGGGGGGTGTCAGGCAACAGAAGACAGCCCCTCCCCCCCACCCCGGGGCAGGGTTGGGAGAGGGCAGGTGGTATATGAGACACTGAGCGTTTGTCCAGAGAATGCTAGTGTTGCTGTCAAGCGCGCGTATCCCTCCAGGATCCAAATCTATTTTGGCTGGGAGGGAAGAAGCAAGGAGGGAGCTGCAGAGGGCTGGCTAGGGTAGACCCCAGTGGTATCCACCCAGGGTTCCCCAGGCTCTGGAATCACATGGTGGTGGGAAGCACCAGTTAGGAGAAAAGGGAGCAATGGCTTTTACCCATGTTGATCAACTGACTTAGCAACCTTGGTTACCAAAAATGTTACAATCCGCCTTTGATGTTTTGGAATATCACTAAGCTTTGCAGTGAAGCAGAGCGGATCCCCAGTTTAAGACCTTTAGATCTGAACAAACTACCACCACCCCAAGACAAATCAGAATTTTAAAGAAAAAAATGGTTGTGTATGAATTTGGGATGGGGAGGGACCATTATGAAGGCAGTCTTTGCCATGGAAGAGAGTCACAGCAGAATTCTTTTAACTCAAGCCATTGGAGTGGGTTTTAATTCCTTTTCCATCTGAAAATTGGTTTCAAATACAACTTTTCTAGGATGTATTGCCTGGGTAGAACAAAGTATACTGATGTCCACCCTCACAGACCAGGCCAGGCCAGGTTTTCAAAATCAAAGCTGAGTTGAAGCTTGCATCCACTTTCCTAATTTTTTTACTTTTTCTGTTTTTAAAACTCCTTCTATTTAAATGACTCTATGTTAATGTTAAATTAGAAGATGCACTCTTGCCTGAAATATTCAATTCAATTACTTAGGAAAAAGTGAGTCTTCTTGGTTCAAATAAGGCAGAAAATTCTGCTTTGACAATTTAGCCAAGGTCACATATCATCTTCCTACAATCTGTAATCATATTGAGTTTTATAATTCAAATCTGAATGAACTCAAAAATTTTATACTACACTTCAGAGGTAATTGGAACTTCCTTCATGAATTAGTAAATAACCTTCAAAAAGTGGAATGTGAACTCAATCATCCCTCCCCTTTTTACTTCAATCTTAAAGTATACACTTGCAAAATTTCTTCCTCTTATATTCTCCTTTAAAGGCCAGTTTCTAGCAGACAATTCAACTAACTGCTGTATTTTTCCATATAGGATGCCAGGGAATAGAAACAAGTGAGATAGTTTCTTATATGATATAATTTTTTCCACTAAAAGCTCAGGAAAGCAGGAACCAATCCATCAACAAGGGCAAACAAAAGATTGTGTAATCCACAAACTTTAACTTTTGATCACTTATAAAACGGAAAGCTAAATAAGCCATAAACTAAAGAGACGGTAACTGTCAAGGTGTAGCTCTTTCTCTTCTCTGTTCACTGCAAAATTGTTCAGCTTTGTGCTCTCCATTGGCCCTGCTGTCCACACCAAACTCACAATCACGGTTCTCCTTATCTATGTTAATTCTGCATCAGTTCATTAACCAGAGTTTTAGTAAGGGCATTCATTTTCCAGCACATTTTTTTTTGGTAGATGTGTGACTTTAGTGTTATTTTTTATGATGTCTACCAGAGTACTTAACATGAGTAATGGAAACAGAATATCAAGATGCCCTATACCAATAAAAATAAAATGCAGGGACTGGGTGCTATAATCTTCGTTTTCTCCAAAGGTAAAAATTAACACTAATGAATAACTTCTTTAGTCCTAAAAGAACTAAGAACTACTGAGTTTGAGTTTCTAGCTGGAGAAGTCATTAATAGGGTGAGAAATGTGATTGAAGCCTGCCATTTAAGAGGCTAGAAGAGGCACATGTTGACTCATGAACCCACTAGACCAACCAACATCAGCCCTCTACGTTCCAAAGCCCAGATGGATTCAAGGGTCACTGATCATTCTTGATTGAGTTGTTGTACATTAGTGATTTATCCTTGCTTTCTTTTACATTTTCAGTCTTCTTCTCTACTTGCTCATTTAGCTGTGCCTAAAATGTATTCATTATTCTAACCTAAAAAAAAAAATGAGATTCTGGTCTCTACCTCTCTTCCTGAGGACTACTTTCTTCTTTATGCCTTCAAAATCTTTGAAAGAGTTCTTTACAAATTCAGTCTCCGTTTCCTCATCTCCTGCTCAATCTGTAATTATCTTCCATTCTCAAAACTTGACTAAAATCATCTGTCACTTTGCCCTCTAGATGGTCATATATGTCCTTCTAATTATCAAGCTTTTCTTCCTGTCTTCATCCTCTTATATCTCTCTGTAGCATTTGATACTATATATTACCTTTGTCCTGAAGATTCCTTTTCCCCTTGCCTACTAGTTGAAAGGAAAACCTTTTCTCTACCCATACCCTCAAAATGTAGGCAATTCCTGGTGGATACCACTTTCAGTTTATCTACTTAGCAAGAATTTCCACCCCCACAAATTTCAACCTCACAGATGTGTGTAGCTTTTAAATTGTTGTCCCTGGATATAAAACTTTTCCAGAGGCCTGGGTCCATATTTTAACTGCTCAACAAATGTTTCTACCTGGCTATTTCACCTGTTAATACCTCTAATTCCACACATTCCAAATCAAACATTGCCATCTTTAGCCTGTCTTCCACCCCTATTCCAGTCTTCTCACTTCTTTTAATGGCTTTACTTTTCCAGATGAATAATGGTTTTTTTTCCTCTTGGTCCTCAACACTGAACTGATAAGCGATTTTCCAAATGTGAGATTTGGAAATATAACAGTGAATCTGCCTGCTTCCTTATGATTGCAATGGTTCTTCTGGGCCTTGAGGGCCAGCGCCAGTTTGATGGTGCTAAAGTACCCGGGAGACCACTTAGTTCAGCTTAAAAACAGATTTTGAGCTCCAACTATGTAGGACTAGAACTCTGCTAGCAATGAAGCTTTAGTTTTCCAGGAAGAGTGGCCCCCACGGTGGTGGGATTGATGAAAGAATGACATGAGTTTGGATCAATGTCTTCTCTGTCTTAAAAATAAATCTCCATGAATACTTTTCCCTGATGAAAAATAAATCGGTTCCCCTAACTCCTCATTTTACAGTAATAATCACCATTTACTCTGAACCTGTAAGGTGCCAGGCACTGTTCTAAGCACTTTTAAAATATGTCCCGTTAATCGTCATCACTAGCTTACGAAGTACCTACTGCTGACTACTGAATGATGCCATATATGGCTACAGGGAGCGTGCAGTGCATGGCCTACATGGCCATCTGTTGGCTCTGATAATACCCATTTTACCAGTGAAGGTATTCAACCACAGAGAGAGGTTAAGGAACTACACAGCTACAAAGCCAGTATTGAGCAAGGATTCCAACCACATAAACCAACATTCTGACATCTAATGCTCTGCTACTTAACCAAAACACAGAACCACCTCCACTCATATTTCTCTTTTAGCACATATCACAAATATTTGCTTTTGTGCTTGTCTCCTCACTTAGAATGTGAACCCCACTAGGGGAAGAAGAGATATCATTTCTTAAACTGTTATTCTTCGTATATAAAAAGGGCCTAGAAACTGGGATGTAGTGGGCATTCAATAAATTGTAGCTAATATCATTCATTTTTATCATTCTTATTATAGATTTGCCACAAAGCAAGCTATTAATTAATGTTTGTTGAATAAATGACTACGCTAATTCCCCAGTATGTCAAAATGCATCTACTTAGGACCTGGTCTCATGAAAAATATGTGGCAAGAATGGCAAATAAGTTTTGTTCTGTATAAGCATTCTAATCAATCTCTGGAACAAAAATTCATTCAACCATACCAGCGTGGACCTAGGCAAGTTAAACATATCTTTACATGGTCGGCGTATCATTCAGTGATCTTGATGTGGCCCCCAAATTTTGCAGTCATGGATAGTTGTGTACTCTAGGGCCAAATAAAAGGGGCTGTGAATTCACAAGACAGCACAGCCTAATGAACTGTTCCCAGGCTGAAAATGAATGGACTTAAATGGAGATATTGTGCAAAGATACCCACAGTTAGCACTTATCGGATCAGAGACAGAAAAGACGTTAACTGAACTCAGAAGAATAAAGATTATTGTCATCAGGTATTTTCAGAAAGGGGCCCCCAGACAACCTGTTATTATAAGAGTGTTACACCCTGGGAGAAAATGAAAAGCAATAGCTCTCTTAAATGTATTTGATTAGCAACATCTGCTAAAATTCTCTAACAAATGACCACAGTCAGAAATATATGTGTCCTAAAGAGAAACTGTTGGTAGCTAAGAGGCCCTTTGGGGGAAATTCATCTGATGAAAACCCTCTGGAGGATGTAAGGGGGATTATGTGAATGCATATGTCTCCTTCCATCCTTGGATGGGATACATTTTTTTTTTAAAGCAAAACAAAGTTCAGCATTGGTTGTCTTTCTAATGGCCAGTGCCTTACCAGGGGCCTTTTGACTAGAACTGAATATTCAAAGTTATCTTAGTAAGTGGAAGAATCAAGCATCGGTGTTATTTCTAGATGTTCTTGCCATTATAATACTCTTCTTCTGATAACATTTTCTATTTTATGTATATTTATTTATAGTCACGTATATCTGTAATATAAATATTATTGTGATTATTGTATTGTTTAATTCCATGTGAGGAGATTAAACAGATTAAAAAGTTAAGGAAAAACCAAACCTTCATTTTAACACTAACTCACAGAGAATGCATGACAGGAATGGCTATCAGCTGCATCATTGCTTGCAATTTTTGTGGAACTGAGACACTGAATCCCAAAAGGGCTCCACGTGAACTCTTAGACTAAGTGGAATAGTATCCTTTTTACTGTCACTGAAATATTTTACATTGGGTGTTATAAATCTGAATGACAAATCTTGGAAACCACTTGAAAACCACAGGAAATATTCTATCCCTCTTTAATATATGGAAATAATTGATGGCCAAAAAAAAAAAAAGAAAAGAAAGAATTCAGAGTTCAGAGCAAATGTGCAGTATCTTCTAATGTGATCAGGATACCGTTACTTGAGGCTGACTATCTACTGTTTTGTAGATTATGTTAACTGGATATCATCTAGAACAAGGTATAAAACAGACAAGCACATTTTCTAACTGGCCTGTACAGTGAAAATCAAACCACTAAGTAGCAAATGGTAATACCATGATTATTCATGTAATATCAGGTCTGACTCCTCATTAACCTACAATACGAATTTAAGCTATGAGGCTGGTAAATAATGCGGCATACAAACACTTGGGTATTATGAATTTAAGTTGGCTTTAATGATCTCCAGAAAGTTTGGCAAAACTCAAAAGGTTTTCATACTATACATTTAAATGAAGGTTTTTCTGGAAGGATGATACCTAAATGCAGAATCAAAT
Source organism: Callorhinus ursinus (assembly GCF_003265705.2). NCBI lineage: Eukaryota > Metazoa > Chordata > Mammalia > Carnivora > Otariidae > Callorhinus > Callorhinus ursinus. The sequence goes on along the minus strand of NW_027397138.1, from coordinate 201,697 downwards.
TTTTTTTCAATTAAAATTATAATTTTCCCACTAATAAGCCAAGCCAGCACATGTTGAATTCTTGATATACGTGTTTTGATAACTAACTTTGTATTTTTCCACCTGCATGGCTGTAGCGACGCCCTTAGGGACAGAAAGTTGTCAAGGGGAAAGGTGGAAGTGATATGGATAAAGCCTGCTTCATTTTCTAACCATCTTTGAGACCTACATTCAACCTGAGTACTTTAGTCATGAAATGGCAGAAGAATAGAAAAAGGCTTGGAGGGATAACAAAGCACTCAGTTCTACATGAAGCTTGACTTTCTAAAACCATGACTGGGAAAAGACTGCTGAGCTTAGATTGAAACTTTCTGGTTAACTCTATGAAGAATCTAATCTCACCTAAGGGACTGCGTCTGGATTTAACTGTGAGTTGATTAGGCAAGAATAACTGCACTTTTATATGATTAGATGGATTAGACAAAATTAACAGGAAAATATTGATTCTCCATGTCAAGGAACAAATTCTTATACTTACATTGCCTAGAATCTTAGTAGGCATTCATAAATGTCTGTGGACTTCCATATAACTCACGTATGAATGAATGAATAAATCATTTGTAGTTGCTGATAGATTTGAAATATAGAATCCAGATTTTTAATATATCCATAAATGCAAACCCTCTTGATTCCTTTAGAAACCTAAAGACATCAAACTTTTCTTAAGAGCAGGCTATATTTACAGTCATAGAGTTATTAAACATCTTACTCTGGGTATTTATTTAAATTAGTAGAAATTCATAAACCTAGCTAACCTGGGGCAGTTTTGAGAGAACAGTAGAATATGAAGTGTAGGTAGAACAGGGTAATATGGCTAGACTGATTTTATTGATTTTTCGGAGCATGTTTTTTATTTGGCCTCCTGTACTTATTTGGCATGTCTAACATTCTCACTGAACTGGGTACACACATCGTATATTCAAAGGGGCAGAACTTCCTTTCTGTGATCATTTTGAAGCATTTTTATCATTTAATGTCCCTTTTATTATGAAAACGACTTAATGCTTGGGAGGAGACTGGGCATAAATCCAAACTAAATTAATAATTGGAATCAGGGAAAAAGTCCTCTAACCTTCCTCACTTCTCTGAAACTTAGAGTGGATTTTTATTACTTTGTTAGCCTTTAGCACAGAATGAATATCAAGTACCCTCCAACCATCTCTTCTTGATGACTGATGTCCATTTTGTCCTATAAAATAATGGGGAAATGTTGGTGCTTTGGGCAATATCTTACACCCTGGGGGTACTTAATGGCCTTTATTCCCCCCAAAGCTTTTCTGGCTCTCAGGTAATAAGTTGAACTCTGGGGGAGATGCAGTTACTCTTTCAGCCCAGTAGAGTACCATTTGATTTTCCACTCTACTGCACAAAATGGTACCCTGGTGGCTTGAAAGAGACAGTGGGGAGAATGTGGCTCATTAAATAGTAATTGATGCTACTGCTACTATTAATGTTAGTGCTGCTGCCAAAATAACAGTGTTGCTTCCATTCTGCTTCCTGTATGAGACTGAGAATAAGCACAGTTCATCCCCATAGATGGTCAATTGGCCAGGCTAGCCTGATGGAAGCAGAGCGGCCAAGCGGACTCGTGAGACCACCAAGATTTCAAGGTCTTCATGTGCTTCATGTTGCCTGAACCACACTCTACCTCCTTAATCCCACAAATGCATTATAAATCCTCACAAATCCTCATGAGATATTATTTCCTATAATAAAATTTTTAGGTATTTGCTATTTACCCTTGAAGTGCCAACTTTTCTTCCTTTCACAAACTGGGGTGGAGACCTTTGTGAAATGAAATGGTCTTGTATAACGGCCTACTTTCTTAAGGAGTATCTTGACCACAATATAACCTATGTCTAAATAACTCGAACCGCCATTATTACCAATAATTATTGTACCATGTCGGAAAATGGCCCCCACAGTTCACCTGTAACGCCGTCTGCCATAGTTTCTGGTTACTGGGTTTTTCTGTTTTATTTTGCTTTTTATAATTTTTCTGACTCCCTCCATCTTAACAGGCTTGTCACTTTTTGCTGAGGTTGTATCACAGGATACTTTTTGTGGGTGAATTCATCTAATTTCTGAAGGCAAGTAAAAATGAAATAAAAATTTGTTAGCTAAATAAGGATTTAGAAAACAGAACTGGGTTTTCTGATAAATGTATGGCTGGCATCTATATTAGTTCCTCACAAGCTTACTAGTTGTTTCTTAGCTATATTCTATGCTGTTGAGGTTTTAGGAAAAATAATGTCCAGATAAGTGAAATCTTAGTTCATGTGACTTAAAACTCTGCCTTTAGTATATTATCTTTCCCCTTCATTCTACAGTTTTTATTTTCACTTTTATTGGCATTATTTTACTGAAGGCCTCTTTTTGGAAGCAGATATTTACCATTTATATCTGCCTTCTGCATCTTGTCTATGTGTGATATTTGTGTGTGTGTGTGTGTGTGTGTGTGGAGGGAGCACATGCATCAATTTTTTATTCAGAAAATACTGCTAACCATGGTCTCTTTGAAGGGTATGGTATGTCTATCATTGTAAAAGACAATTATTTGCTATTATGACCTTCACCTCCTGGATGCATATCACCTTTGGATCCTGGGATGGCTGGTTTTCTCCTGCTGTCGATCTGTGTGCTGAAGAATATCTTTATGCAGCATGCGAGTCTCTATTTTAGCATTTATATATCAGGAGAAACATTCTTCTTAGGAATTTTTAGGAATACTTGAGTACTAATGCTGTCTCACCACTTAGTAAATGCATGTAACAAATGATCTCCTGCATGTTGGTACCATGCACAATCTTACCCGGTAGCACAAAGCTACTCTTGTCACCCCCAGAAGGAACTCAGCTCAATCAGTTCCTTCCTCTTCCAGCTGATCATATTTACTGTTCAGTAAGGCGGCATATGATAGAATTGGCCCAATGTACAAAATAGGCTTTATCATGGAATCATATAAAATTTTAGCACTCTAAGGGGTCTTAAAAATAATAGTTTGGATAGCAAGAATATGGAAATTCCATAAAAAGAAGAAAGTTCTGTGAAGGAAAGGAAATGAATTTTCATCTACCGAATGTTCCCTATGGCCTGGGCACTGGACTAACTGCTATACTTTTTCCCCCCCCCTTTAATCCTAGCAGCAATCATGTGGAGCAGATATTATTATCCCATTTAATACATAAGAAAACTGAGACCAGGAATAATTAATTCATCTTGCCCGAGTCTATAACTATTAAATAGAGGAGTCATTATGTAAACTCGGGTCTATTTGACTCTGACAGTCAGGCTCTTTCCACTGCTGTACTCCACTATGCCTCTCCTATGTAGAAATTTCCTTTGACATCTGTTGCCAAAAACTCATTTAGCTGGGTTAGTCATTCCCAGCAACACTTTAAGACTAGCCCGTCCCTTTGCAGTAACAACCTGATCTTTTGCTATTCATCTGTTCTTTTCAGTGCACCAATATATGGCTATCATGATGGTAGGCAAATTCATAAATAAATCTGCTCTTTTCACAGCCCAGTGTAAGTTTACGGGAATGGGATATAAAGACAAGTGGAGAAATGGGGAACAAAGTCTAGCTGTCTCACAGAAGGCAGCTCCAAACTACAAAGGGGGCATCCCTGGGTCAATTCAAATTAGAGAAATCATATCCACTACAGGACTAGATCTTTATTTGTGGATTTTCTATTTTACGTTCGATTTTTTCCAATACTATACTGCCTTTCAAATAAAAAGTAAAAATTTACCATGTATAGCATGCTTGAAAAGGTTCTCCATAACTTAGGATATGGACATTTTTCAAACAACAGCTATGAAGTCATATGCAACCTTAAAAAGAATCTCTCATGAAAATGGACATGATGTGACTTTTGTCATGTCCCTACTAAAGCATCCATAATCAAAGTTTCTGCCCAGTTCACTAAAAGTATTATCCATACTAAAAATCTGGAGCATATCCATTTTAATCCACTTATTCGATACAAGTGTGAGCCTGTGGCAGAGTGTTTTGATAAAACAAACAAACAAAAACCCCTACTGTAATCCTATCCTGTAAAATTATGTTGTATCTTTGAAACCGTTCAACAGAGTGAATAATTTTCCTCAGTCTCTCTCTGCTGAAAGGGGAGTCAGGGAACAGTGTTGCATTTTTGGTCGTCGGAAGCATGTTAAATCATAGAACTTTTTGGATGCACATTAAGATAATAACTATAAAAATGTCAAATGCTTTACTAAAAAGAGCAAGTCTGAAGCATAGCAAACTCAAAGGAAATAGCAACAACAGCAGAACTTCAACCTTTAAGATCCAAGCAGTAGGGACCCTTAAAAATGTCAGGCTGAAAAAATTAGACACAGACTCACAGCCCACAGGAACATTCTGCAGAACAATGATCACTTCGATAGCATGCCATTCAGGTGTGGCAGCCCGATCTGAGGGACTTACAGTGAAAGAGAGTCACATGTGAACAGACTGGTCAATGTTTCAAATAAAGATGAAAATTTTGCAGATCTTATATATGTAGCAGAGATGAAAACTATGGAAAGATCCAGTGAATTCTAAATGGCCCAAACATCCAGAGTCTAGCAGTCTAAGTAGAGTGGCCAAATCCTTTCTTAGCTCTTTATTTAACCTTGGCTGTCCAGGCAAGAGCTGACTATCCAGTTGCAGCTAGAAAATAAATGCTGAATGCCCAAAGTTCAGAAATTACTCTGGAGGGAGACCAGTGAATTTTAAGTATTATTTTCAGCATTAGCTTAGCTTTCATTTTTAAACAGTTCTTCAAAAGACTGATATGTTCATTCTTAATTATCCTCGCCCCAAAGCAGTTCCCTGTCCCCTAGAAGTAAGTACATCATAAGGGAAACTTACACAAATGCCAAGCTCAAATATTTTTCTTTTGCAAACAATGCCAGCTCCAGAAACACGTTACAAACAGCTGAGACTGAATTTTCTCTCCTCTGGAACAAGGATGTTCTCTTATCAGACGTAACCCACTGTAAGAGAACATTTACTTTTTTTTTTTTAATGCACATCAATCAGTTGGGAAGAGGTGGTTGCGCATAACACCAAAGCCACGTGGTAAACTTGGGGTGGAAGAGAAAGAAACAAATCACCATTTTGTGAAAGTCTGCACATTTTCGGGGTGCCTGGGTGCTCAGTCGTTAAGCGTCTGCCTTTGGCTCAGGTCATGATCCCAGGGTCCTGGGATCGAGCCCTGCATCAGGCTCCCTGCTCAGCGGGAGGCCTGCTTCTCCCTCTCCCACTCCCCCTGCTTGTATTCCCTCTCTCGCTGTGTCTTTCTCTGTCAAATAAATAAATAAAATCTTCAAAAAAAAAAAAAAAGAAAGTCTGCACATTTTCATTGGTTGTCATTCAATGATCAACATCTTATGATGAGCACCTTCTGTGTGCAGTTTTACAAGGAGAACTGTGGGGAATTCCAAAGGAAAAAGATGACAGAGATCACTATTCTTAAGGAGCTCACTCTTTATTCAGAGGTACAGTGAACAAATATTGCACAGGTCAAGAATTTCAACTTCACCTAGTTCTAATACAGTTGTGATGAACAGAATCTCCCCCAGGATAAACAAAGAGGTAGCATTTATTGAGATCTTACCATATTTGCATACATTGTCTCAATTTATCAACACTATAACATAAGCACTCTAATTATCTCCATTTTACAGACGAAGAAAATAGGGCTCAGAGGCTAAGAAAATTGCTATCTGTCACAAAGCTAATAAATGGTGGCATGGGATTTGGGAACCCAGGCTGTCTGAATCCAAGGTTTCGTATATTTAACCACCAAGAAAATATACTCGGAAGTGAGGTACCTGAATAACAAATTAACTTTGTTCCCTTTGGCCAATTCAGTGAGAGGACCATAGCATCATCATAAGGGCATATTTGGGAATTTCTCCCAGCTATAGAAATACATTTTCACATGATCTTGTCCAGCTAAAATTTAGTCAGACACTCCACCAAAACTGAGGTAACACCAGGTGAATGAAAGCCCTATTTAGTTTGGAATTAACTTTGAAATATGCAAATTTAATTTCTATTACGAATTCACTTTTGCAATGGTCAGAATTTTTCTGAAAACACTGATATTTTAAGAGAGTTTGAAAGAGTTATAGAAAAACCACAGGTGAATAAACTTTCAATAAAAACAGAGAGGATTAAAATGCTTTACTATCTTTAGAAACAAAAATGAATTGACATTTTTCGAATTCATTTGTAAGCCCAGATTCACACCAAATACATTCAAAACTGCTTCCTGCATGCCCAAGTGAGATGAGCTGTAAATAGAACTCAATACACACTAAGATATGCTGCTGAAGGCCTCAGAATTCTCTTGAAATACAAGCCCTGAGAACTAAATGCCCATCATCTGGAATCTGTTTTATTCCAAGACCCTCAGAAGCCTATGTTATTACTTAACCTGGCGGCACAATAGTAATTTAAATGTGCAGTCATGTTATTTGATAAAATCCCAACTGAGTATTAAACTACATTGTGGTTCATTCAAATTACCACTGTTCCGCTGTTGAAACACACACACACACACACACACACACACACACACACACACACGAGCATACATGCACCATAGGGCTGTTTGATGGTGGTGGTAAAAACAAACTATAAAGCAGTAGCTTCAATACTAATATTCGAGCATATTGTTAATCATTCATCTGTAACACATTCTTCTTTGTAGGCTTTGCATCCCCCTGAAACAGTGGCTTTCAAACGGTTTTGACTATAACCTACAGCAAGAGATACCCCTTAGATCATACCCCAGAACACACACATACACACAACTAGAACAAATTTCAGAAAATAATACTCTTCCTATATGCAACATACTAATTTCTATTCTACTTAATTTCTTTAAATGTTGGTAATAACTCACAAATTTGATTTCATGACCAACTAATGGGTCACGGACAACAAGTTGAAAAATGCCATCCCAAAGTGCCCAACTGACAGGCAAAAAAAGTCATGGTCAAAAAAATTCATGGTGAAATATAGAATAAGAAAAAGAAGGGAGAATTTTACTCACTGATGAATTTCAAGTAGTGTTTAAAGAATGCAGAACTATGAGCCTTGCTAATTGTTCCACATCTCAATGCGCAAAGGGAAAAAAATTCTTTGGATTGGTGGCCAAGAAAGCATTTGAGATATTTGAGTTGGCCCTTGAATGATAAAGGAAAAATAGCATGACATCCACTGGGCAGATAGGAAAATTGAGGCAAGAGAGGATAAATGCTTCCTTTGCTTAGTCTCTAAGTCCCCAGTAGAATCCTCATATGAACTGAATCCTTACTGCGGTGCCCAGGCAACGGCGTCAAGCTTTTCTATAACTAAAAGCAATGAGTCTTGTCCACCCATCTGCACACATAGCAGGCTCTATGCACTTTTTTGGCAAAAGTATCACCGATGTCGACAACCACTGCAACATGGGGAAAGGCTGAGGCTGGGCCAGGACCCCAGCTGAGATGGGGAGTCAAAGTCAACAAAAACACTTTCCAGAGTGAGGCTTCAAAGGCTTTATTAGAATACCTTTTCATTTCAAATGTTAAACATTTGAGACTCTAATCAAAACTGAAAGGTAGACCTATATTTCTGGCCATTCCCTTTTCTTATAACATATTTCAACATACACAAAATAAAGAGAATGCTAAAATAAACCCCTATACACCTATCAGCCAGATTCAACAATTATCAAGATTTTGTTGCACTCTGATTAGTGCTCTATGTTGTTGGTGGTGTGGAAGTATTTTTAAGCAAATCCCAGATATAATTTCACCCCTACTTACTTAGCGTGCATCTCTAAAAATATATTTTCTTTATATAACCACAATGTCATTACTGTACTTAAAAAAATAACAATCATCTGGTGTCCTCTAAAATATAGCCACATTCAAATTTACCAGACTGTCTCAAAGATTGTTTTGTATTAATTAGTTTCCTAAAATCAGGATTTAAACAGGGTCCACACATCACATTCGGTTAGCACATGTCCTACGTTTTTATAGTCCAGAGCAGCACTCCCCTTTCGATCCCAATATTAATTTTATTATATACATTTGACTTACAGAAGAAATCAGATAAGTTTTCCTATAAAATGTCCAACATTCAGATTTATCTGTTTACTTGCTCAAGGATCATTTAACTTACTCCTCTATCTCCAATTGCCCACGAAACAGAATTTCATTTTAAATGCTTGACTGGATTCTAGGTCAACTTTTTGTTTTGGCAAGAATATTTTATGAGTTGTGCTGTTTCTTTTACACCATGTCAGGAGGCACACAATGTTAGGATGCCTCACTGTGAAGCTATAATTGGTCAGTGAATTCAGGTGGCGACAGCCTAATCCAGACATTGGAAAATTATCAATATTTCATCTAACAGTTTAATTCACTGATGATTTTGTTTGCATCAATTACATAAGGGTTGGCAAAATGGTGGTTTCCTAATTCTTCTCCCTATTTATAGTTATTGGCTAAAAAACTGTGAAAAACTTTCTTCGCAACTAAATTGTTCAGATACTCAGAAATATAGTTACTAAAGGAAAGGCAGGACAAATGCTTAGGTCTTTCTCTTTAATTGCCAACTTCCAGATTAATAATTTGGAAAACGATGAGTTTTTTTGTTTTGTTTTATTTGAATTTTTATGTATTCAGTGTGTTTCAAATAACTGTTACTGTAATTATTCTTGATAACCTCATTGTTGCATCATTAGCCATGTCCCCTCACATTGGCTTCTATGTCCATTTAGTAAGATTAGTCTTTAATGTCTTCCTTGCTTACTGGTAACACAAGATGACCCATGTGCATCTTGTACATTTATGGCCACATTTCTGGAATGGCCCCTTCTTCCAAAACGCTCTGATACCTTTTAGTGAAAAAGCCCCTATTCCTTTTAGTAAAAATGGTATTAAGAGACCACAATTTAGGCATTAGGAGTGTTCATTGTTCCCCTCTTCGGTGGACAGAATTATGCTTTTGGAAAAAATAATCATGAATTCCAATTCATATTTAATACTACAGGATTTTCTGATTTGATACTGGGCTGAAAATATAGGTATTTGCTTTATCTTAAAACATCTTCCCAAGAATATTAACATAGGTATTTGTTATATCTTACAATATCTACAAACAGTTACAAAATAATAACAATGTTACTACCAAAATACAACCATTGATTAAAATTTAAGATTTCACTGCAGCTTCTGATTTTGGACTGTATTGCACTAAGAATGTCACTTGAAATATTTCTCTTTTCTGTTAATCATTTTCTTTAAAAACAGTAAAGAACACGTTCCACTTCTTAAAATTGCAAAGCTTATCACCAATGAAATGACAGCAATTACAGGTCTGGTCAGCATCAGAAAATGCTTCATTAATTCCCATTAAAGGAGAAACAGTGATCTGACCTTGCCTCTAGCATCTGGGATATCAAAAGAACAAGTTTGAGCTGACCAGTTATTCATTCTATACATGGTGTAGTCTAATATTAACTTCTTACTGTTCTTGCCTTTTCATAATCTATGCAGAGCATGGCAGAGCCTTAATGAGAAAGGACACAGATTACACGCTCAATAAGTATCTGCAGAAAAAAAAAGAATAATACTAATGGTAAATCAGCACCTATAACAGGAACAGATTTTTTCAGTGTATTTATTTACCATAGAAAGCAACTCCTACTAAAGTTTTATGTACAGTCTGTCAACCTGTTTTTTGTCTTCATCATCCTAAAGTCTAAACACTTTATAAAAAATATTTTTGGTATGCCAATGATGTTTTGTATAATGGAGGGAAATACAGAAATACCCCACATGCTAAAATTTCTTTTTAAGTGCACCTAGGGATTTTCTGTTCCTTAATTTTTAAAGATCAGCTTTAAAAATAGTCTTACCACCTTCCCTAACTCCCACATTTTACCTGTCATCCACAACCCATCTTCATCTTCTCATAGCTTCTCCCAATTTCCCAGAAACCTACTATACCCAGGGAATAGAAGTAGTGTAGTTTTCTGTCTCTCAGGTCTGACCATGTTGAAAACAACATGACTTTCTGCGACTGCCCTCTCGGCAGCTATGTGATAGAAGGACATCTTCTGCTTCAATGAATACGCAGTATGCCACATATTCTGACTGGGCTGAAGTAAAAATGAAAAGGTACATACAAGCCAAGTGATTATAACACTTTAAAGAAAGCCCTCTGAAGAAAAATAGTGAAGATCGTCAGGCTGAGGGTACAGCAGGGGGATGCTGGTAACTGATAATATGAAGTTCTGGAGGAATAGGAAAGAGCTAAGGGAAAGGTTACTCTTGAACAGGAAGAGCATCCATCCCTCCCTGGGAGACTCAAGGAATGTGTAAACACAGGACAGGTATTCTCTGTTGGGAGGGTGTTGAAAAGTTGTGGAGTTGGGAGTAGATGGTCTGTTTTCTCTGTGAGCAGTATGAGTCAAGGCCATTTGCTAAGAATATCAGGACTGAAGAAGAGAAGATAACTAAGCCGATAAAGAGCTAATGAGTTCCTGTTATGTGTTAGTCATTGTGACAGGATATATATATCGACATACCTATATGATATGAAATATGTTTATGTTATATATACTATGTGCATGTCCTATTATGTGTATTTATTATTTTATCAAATGATTTATAACAAAAATCAAGTTGACATTAATATCCCGGTTTTACAGAAGAGGAAAGTGTGGTTTGGAGAAGTTTGGTATCTACCCAAATTCACAAAGTGGCAGAGCCTGAATGTGAACTCACCCTACCTAACTCTAAATATAGAATTTTGGGGTACCTGGGTGGCTCAGATGCTTAAGCGTCTGCCTTTGGCTCAGGTTATGGTCCTGGGGACCTGGGATCGAGCCCTACATCGGGCTCCCAACTCGGCCGGGTGCCTGCTTCTCCCTCTCCTTCTACTGCTCCCCCTGCTTGTGCTCTCTTGTCCTCTCTGTCAAATAAATAAATAAAACCTTAAATAAATAAATAAATAAATAAGTAAATACAGAGTTTTCTCTTTCATAGAGAAATGAAAGAAAGGCAACAAGCTAAAAGATCATAGAATGTCAATGAAGGCTCCTGCCAAGATCAGAAACTATATATTAATCATAGCACAAAAATACGGTCAGTAATCAGAAAGCAGCTTTCCAGATCAGTCTGGTACTGAGAGGTTTGCATGATAGATAAACATAGTAGATGCTGCCAGTGCCTCATCCATATATTCCTGGTACTCACATTTCCTGTGTATGCTGACAGCTTCTCAACACAAGCAGCTAAGTGTTTCTGCCTGGGGCCTTTCTCCAGCTTTGGAAGCAGGCTTGGCCCTCAGACAAAAGGGAAACAAGGAATTCTAGGGAAGGAGTTCCTCTGGGAGAACTCTCAGTCCCTGGCCCCTGGATGTTGGCGGATAAACACCTTACCTGCCCTGCCTCTGGTGGAAGGGCGATTCTGAGACACGTTCATGGTCAGATGGAGCCCTCACTGCCCACAGCAGCAAACTGCTTCTTAGCACACTCTGCAGGGGGGTTTCTTCCTTCCCTTCTCTGTCTCACTGGCCAATGCCTTTACACGTGCTTCCGAGAATCACCTCTTGAGTAAATGACTTGCGCTCAATCCCTCAGGAGCCACTTCTGGAGACTCAGAACCCAAACAGTGGAAGATGGGATAAAGAAATCAAGAAACTGAAGGTGTTGATGAGAGAAGAGTAATCCCAACTGCCAACCGGGAGATTCAGTTTGGGTAAATCAAAAAAAGAACAGTAGTAAGAGGACATGCAGAAAGTAAGAAAGAGCAGAGAGGTCAAGAGACTTGAGGTCTTCATAAGGAAGGACAGATTAGCGGGAGTGAGGAAATGGGGAAGGTGGAAGTAGATAAGAGAGCGTGATATCTGGGTTTGAGATTTCACTGGTAGGACAGTTGGAGGTGGTGATAAGGTCAAGGGTGAGGCCATGGGAATCCTTCCCCAGTGGAGCCAAAGGGAATGCTAATGAAACCGGAGGTCAGGAAGCTAACAGCTGGAGCGTCTGATGTGTTTCCTTCGGCTGAAATCTGCTGGGACGATGGCAGGAGTTGGGAAGAAGAGAAGAGTAGGCAGCTGTCTAGAGCGGAAGTGACCAGGATACAGGCAGACGGCCATGAGAGATCACGTCGAAGGCAAGAAAAGCTAAGTGGTGCAAATTTCAAAGGAGGGGGGAGAAGCTGAAAGAGGTGGTTTGGAACCAAGATAATGCTGACACTGCTTCCTAATGGTTTCGAGGTATGCTCCCAGGGCTTCTCCGACGTTTACCTAAGAGGAATACAAGTAAGGAAACGTTCTTAGCGGAGAACCGGGTTTCACTGAAGGCCTGAAGGATTTTGTTTTGTTTTGTTTTAACAATGGAAAAGAATTTTCAGTGTGCACAGTGGGAAGAGCTAAAAGGGAAGTCAGCAAAAGGAAGATAAGTGTTGGAAGAAAGGGAGGGTCCCTGCATTGGATGACATCATAAGAGAATTAATGACCCCAAAAGCTTTTGGCGGTGAGTCAGGGGGGGGGGGGGGGGGGGGGGGGCGGTGAGAATAACTGGGTAAAAGGCCAGGATGACGGCAGCAGAATCCTGTGTTTGAGAGCGTGGACTTTGGAGACAGACCCCAGAGTTAGATCCTAGGTCTGCTACTGATCCTGGGATCTTGGTCATATTATTAAACTGTGATCCCTCCATCTCCCCATCTTCATAATAGAAATAGTTACCTCATAGACTTATTTTGAGGATTAAATAAAATGCTTAGTTTCACTCCTGGCTCACAGTCAGCATATAATAAATGTTAATTTTTTTTTCCTAATGAGAACTTTTAAGATTTACTCTTAGCAACTTTGAAACTTGCAATATAATACTTTAACTATAGTCACCATGCTATATATTATATGCCTATGACTTATTCTATAACTGGAAGTTTGTACCTCGTGACCCCCCTCACCCACCTTGCAATCCCCCTCACCTCTGGCAACATCCAGTCTGTTCTCTGTATCTATTCATTTTGTTCATTTGTTTTCTTTTTTAGAGTCCACATATACATGAAATCATACAGTATTTGTCTTTCTCTGACTTATTTTACCCTCAAGGGGTAAAATGTCACAAATAGCAAGACTTCACTCTTCGTGAATGAGTAATATTCTATTGTGTAAGCATACCACATTTTCTTTAGCCATTCATCCATTGATAGACACACAGGTAGGTTTTTGTCATATCTCAGCTATAGAAAATAATGCTGCAATAAATGTAGCAGTGCATATATCTTTTTGAATTAGTGTTTTCATTTTCTTCAGATAAATACCTAGAAATAGAATTGCTGGATCATGTGGTAGTTTTGTTTTGAATTTTCTGAGGAATCTCCGTACTGTTTCTCATAGTGGCCACACCAATTTATATCCCCACCAATAGTCCATGGATATGTGGTAAACACAGAATGACTACTTTGCTCCCATGGCAAACCACATCTTTGCCAACACTTGCTATTTTTCTTTTTGGTAAGATTCATTCTGACAAGTGTGAGGTGGTATCTCATTGTGCTTTTGATTTGCATTTCCCTCGTGATTAGTAATGTTGAACATCTTTCCATGTGTCCATTGGCCATCTTATGTCTTTTCTGGAGAAATGTCTGCCCATTTTTAAAGTTGAACTATTTGTTTTTTTGTTACTGAGTTGTGAGTTGTTTTTTTTTAATATATTTTAGATATTAACCCCTTCTCAGAGATACGATTTACAAATATTTTCTTCCATTTAGTAGGTTGCCTTTTCATTTTGTTGATGGTTTCCTTTGCTGTGCAGAAGCTTTTTAGTTTGATGTAGTCCCATTTGTTTACTTTTCTTTTGTTGCCCTTGCTTTTGGAGTCAGATCCAAAAAAATCATTGCCAAGATGGACGCCAGTGAGCTCATCACCTATGTTTTCTTTCAGAAGTTTTAATAGTCTCGGGTCTTATATTCAAGTCTTTAATCTATTTTGAGTTAATTTTTGTGCATGGTATAAGGTACTAGTCTAATTTCATTCTTCTGCATATCGCTGTCCAGTTTACCCAACACCATTTTTTAAAGGCATGGTCCTTTCTCCATTGTATATTCTTGCTTCCTTTGTCATAAATTAATTGACCATATATGAATGGGTTTATTTCTGGGTTCTCTATTCTGCTCCACTAGGCTGTATGTTTGTGTTCATGCCAATACCCCCACTGTTTTGACTACTACAGCTTTGTAGTATAGTTGGAAATCAGGGAGTGTTATGTCTACTTTGTTCTTCTTTCTCAAGATTGCTTTGGCTATTCAGGATCTTTTGTGGTTCCATACAAATTTTAGGATTGTTTGTTCTATTTCTGTGAAAAATGCCATTGGAATTTTGATAGGGATTGCACTGAATCTGTAGATTGTTGTGGGTAATACGGACATTTTAATAGTTAAGTATGTTTTATTGTAACTAGCTGCATGGTTCTGAACCAATCCTTTGGTACAAAAGATTTTAATACCATTTGACTGAGGATCCCAGGTATCGTGAGGATCTGTGTATTATACATCTGACAAGCAAAAATTGTACACACACACACATACAGCTATCAGTCTAACATAGAGTCCTGTTCCCAGAAATTATAAATTCTGAATTGAGGCACATGCCAACTTTTCTGCCACCAGGCCCAGGACTAGCGTGAGGCACAGGATGTAAGCCACTCACACTCAATGAGTGCCTGACTTGAGAATGAGTGCACCCTACATGGCTCTCTTGCCTTACTCTAGTCCTCGCTCTGTCTGTCAGTGTCCCCATTTAGACTAGATCAGTTGTTCCAACTGCCGTGGAGAACTAGCTCACACCCAGACCCTGATCAAGCCAATTGATTATAGTCCATGGATATGTGGTAAATGCAGAATGATTACTTTGCTCCCATGGGGATGGCCCATGACTAATTGACAGAAACAAATACTACATTTCTTGCAGCGTTTCACTGCAGTTTATATATGCTAACAGATTCCTATCTTATATGGTACATCCTTTAACTGTTCTAAATTAAAGTATGTATGTCATGATCAATGGCATCCTAATAAATCCAAACCTAGGCAAATTAATCAGCTCCTTCGTGAACTGTGCTTCTTGGACTCATACTCAGATAATACATTCAGGTGTTGACACTTTTACTTACACAAATTAATAGCACTGGCAAAGAAAATCTAAATTGAACCATAATTCACACATTCTACAATCATTATCACCTGCCACTATATATAACTTAACCGTTGCTTTTTGGCTACAACATAAACATTGAAGAGCTATTGCGACCTCATTCTTTATGCCTTTTAGCCTTTATTTGAGTTTAATATGCACTTTTATTGCATGTGCTAGCCATTGTGCAGAGTCCTTTCTCATATGCTACTTCATTTATTCCTCATCAAAGCCCCATCAGGTATTTCCATTTATTAAGATATTAAGAAATTGCTATTTAGCTCACTGTTAAAGACACGGGTTTGTTTCCAGCTATCTGTGTTGCTTCATACGGTCAGTATTTGCAATAATATAATGGGAAATGTTTCTATCTCTATCCATATTGACTTTCTCAGACATACATTATGTTGATTAAAATTCATTGACTTAAAAATGTAAGAGAATTCATGTTATATAGAGAAGAGAAGAAAACCCCACTATGTATTATTTATCTGCTCTACTGGCCTCCTAGACATCTCTTCTCTCTTATTTGTATATGTCCACCCCCCCCTATTTTGCCCAGGGAGACCACCCCTCCTTCTGTGTCTGCTCTGGGTGAGACAGTTGATCATGGTGCCCTCTCCTCCTGTCACCGAGTGGGTATGTGATCCAAGACTGACCAAAGAAATTCTCATTCCCTGGAGGCTGGGGACAACGACACAGAAGCCAGATGGAGCTGACTGTCCTCTGAGGAGGTACCCTACAGACAAGATTTTCCAGTTTCTGCTACCTGGAGCCTCAGAGCTGCCCTGATTCCCCTTCCCTTCCAAGGTTTGGTTTTTCAGACTTTCTGTGCATTCTACAAACAATCCCACGTTCTTCTAATAAATTATTTTGTTGGGTAAACTAGCCAGAGTCTGTGTCTGTTGCTTACAACCCAAAAATATATATGAATACACACCATCTTAATACTTCCATTATGATTTACATGTATTACTCGCCAGGTTTTTTTATATTCCTATTTTTACATAGGTAAGAGTCACTTACTTTGGTTCCTGTTGTACACATGGGTGTTTCTGATGGTTTTTATTATTATTATGAACAATCCTACGATGATTATTTTCATGCATATCGCTTTTTCCATATTTTGGATTCTTTCCTCTGAGAGATTCCCAGAAGTGAAATTACTGAGTCAAAGGGCACAGATATTATTATGGCTCTTGAAAGATATTGCCAAAATGCTTTCTAAAAGGGCTCTGCCAATTTATAATGAATTCAAGAACCCATTTTTATCACATTTCTGGTCAATGTCGACCATCAATGTAGTTTTGACATTTTTCAGCCAATGTTTTCTATACTTCCCTTGAAATGATGGAGCATATGATTCACACTTTCTCTAGGAAAGATAATAATTTCTACTCAGGCATCCTGAATTATTTCCACAAAGAGTGGTATATTCTTTAACTTTTACATAAGTATCACATAACTTCCCAATATAGAAATTACTCCAGTGTCAAAATGTAAGTCCAACTGATGCTGTTTCCTTTGCTGATCTTGCTTGAATTATAGTGATTTCTATAGTAAAATAGCAATTTCTTCCTAAGGAATGGATCACAGAGCAAGGAGCCAGTAGGAACCAGTTTTCCATGAGTGCTGATACAAGTATATACTAATACAAGAAACATACTGCCCAAGCTGCCCTTGTGGGCACCCGCAGAAGGGCAGGGTTTTTTCTATGACTCCTGGGTTTGCCATAGGCTCTGATCTAGAGCTGACACCTTTCCTGTCCCACTTAAACTCTGACCTAGGTAGCTGAGAAAGTAAAAAAAAAAGCATAAGAATTGCCACTGTGTTCAGCCAATCCCATGGCAAATTCTTCCTGTGCAACGACTATGTGCAAGGAAGTGGGCGCCAGGACCCAAATGGTCCTTGGTCCCCATCAATGTGTGCCCCTCTTTCCCCAGTCTGGGGCCTTTGATCCTCATCGGACCCACCCGGTCCAGTCCTTTGAATCTGTGAAAGCTTCTTCCACCCTCATTCTTGCAAGTCAGTTCCGAGCCTTCCTTGATCACAGAGTCCCATTCTGAGGAGGGGATTCTGGCTCTGTTGGGCCACGGAGAAAGGGTTCACTCTCTCACCCCTCAGAATGAAAAGTCTGGCTGGCTTCTACCACAGTTATATTTCCAGTAACAAGCCTAGAATCCTCCTGACTCTGGGGTCCACAAAATTCAGGATCAGTTAGGAAGCTTAGAATTTTTTCTAGGCTAAAGGTGCCTTTTAAGTAGGGACTTAATAAAACAGGAGTTCTTTTTAGATATTTAACTGGTGAGAGGGTGGAGGATTTGTGAAGCGGTAAGAGGCCAGTTTGGAAGTCCTGCAGTAGTCCAAACACAGAGTGGGGTATGGGCTGAGGTGAATTTAGAAAAGAGAGAAATGTCTCCTCCCCCATCCATCTAGTACTGAGATGTGGCACCAAGACTTGCTTTAAATCCAGATCATCTTTTACATTTTATGGCATCCACTTCAAAAGTTTTTAATGCTTCCTATTGGCCCTAATTTCCCTAATAACCTTTTATAGATCTGTGAGTAACTAAAGTATTCATAAAAACTCTTCTTGGAAAAGACAGAGGAGCTATGGAAACCCGAATAGCTAACTGCTATAGTTCTCCAAAAACACAGCTCCGATCACAATGAAACCACGCTACAGTCATCCCTGGACAAAGGAGTCATTCAAAAAGAAAAGGCTAAATGCATCTGTGCCATGTTTTGCTCTTATGTGTTCTGCTCTTTATCCTTCTATTCAAGGAGCTACTGACTCAATCACTTTTGAAATTTCCAAAGTCCCAGAAAGTTGTAATTCCTTTGACTGAGGATAGCATTCAGATATATTATTAGGTCAAGGAATTCTCACTTTTGGTGAAGGAATTAGTCTATTTGCAACAAATCCTTAATGCAAAAACAGGGTTCTGAGGTGTTTTGTTTTTTTTTTTTAACCACTCATCCGTTTTTAAGCAGCTTTCAAATTTTAGTGAAATAGTTTAAAATTAAAGATATTGCATTCTAAAATAATAAGGGAAAGGTCAAACTATGAAGACTGTAAAAAAGTCAGTGGTTGCCAGGTGTTAGGAAAGAGAGAAGGATGAACAGGTGGAGCACCGAGGATTTTTAGGACAGTGAAACCATTCTGCACGACACTATAATGAGGGACATATGTCATTATATGTTTGTCAAAAGCCATAAAATGTACGACACCAAGAGTGCACCCAAATAATGTAAACTATGGACCTTGGGTGATTAATGAGGTGTCAATGTAGATTCATTAATTGTAACAAATTTACCATTCTGGTAGGGATGTTGATGTGTCAGACAGCATTTGGGAAATCCGTTTACCTTCCCCTCAATTTTGCAGTGAACCTAAAAGTGCTTTAAAAAATAAAGTCTAGGGCGCCTGGGTGGCTCAGTTGGTTAAGCGACTGCCTTCGGCTCAGGTCATGATCCTGGAGTCCCAGGATCGAGTCCCGCATCGGGCTCCCTGCTCGGCGGGGAGTCTGCTTCTCCCTCTGACCGTCCCCCCTCTCATGTGCTCTCTCTCTCTCATTCTCTCTCTCAAATAAATAAATAAAATCTTAAAAAATAAATAAATAAAGTCTAAGAGCCGGCCTGCACTCACTTGCTTCTCGGTGCCTGCTCCTGGTGGCCCCGAGGGCGTGCGGGCTAGAGGCGGCCCCAAAGAGTCCAAGGCGGAGGGGAAGCTGGTGTACAGGTCTAAGTGCCGTGGGGGGCACACTCTTCGGGGAGAATTGGCAGGAGGAGGAGACTGCGAGGATAGGCCCAGGAGCAACGGCGTCCAAAGAGGAACAAGCAGTAAAAAATCTCAACGTGGAGAATGCCAAACAGGAAAATGAAAAAAAGGATGAAAAGGAGCAAGTTGCTAATAAAGGAGAGCCCTTGGCCCTCCCTTTGGAAGCTGGTGAATATTGTGTGCCGAGAGTAAATCGTAGGCGGTTCCGTGTTAGGCAGCCCATCCTGCAGTATAGGTGGGACCTGATTCAGAGGCTTGGAGAACCACAGGCAAGGATGAGAGAGGAGAATATGGAAAGGATTGGGGACGAGATGAGACAGCTGGTGGAAAAGCTGAGGGAAAAGCAATTCAGTCATAGTCTGCAGTTAGCACTGACCCTCCTCACCATGACCATCATGATGAGTTTTGCCTTATGCCTTGAATCTTGATGCTTTCCCCGAAGTTAATAGGAGGACACACCTGCTTCCTAAACTTAATGTTCTCAACGTACATTTGTTGTAAACCTTTTGGTGTTACATGTCTCTTGTGGGTCTCCTATGACCAGCTTCCAATTGAATGTTGTATTTTGACCCAAAATATAAGATTCTGTCAGCAAGGGAGTTTCACCCTATTTCATGGCAAGATGTTCATTATATATTGTGAAATTAGTAAAGCAGTTTAAAAGACAAAAAAAAAAAATGTCTATTTAAAAGTCCATAATGATGGGCGCCTGGGTGGCTCAGTTGGTTGAACAACTGCCTTCGGCTCAGGTCATGATCCTGGAGTCCCAGGATCGAGTCCCGCATCGGGCTCCCTGCTCGGCAGGGAGTCTGCTTCTCCCTCTGACCCTCTTCCCTCTCGTGCTCTCTATCTCTCATTCTCTCTCTCTCTCTCAAATAATAAAATCTTTAAAAAAATAAAGTCCATCATGATGATGATGATGATGATACAGGATGTATCCTTATTAACATATATATGAAACTGTACTATATGGAAAACCTCTGCGGCGAAAGTCGCATCAATTCCCTAATTCCCAAAGGCCTAGATACCTGTAAGTTACTATTTGAGTCTTCTGGTACACAAAGAAAATGTTTCTATATTAGAAAAATGTCCACAGCTTATATGAAAAACTATTCTGAATGTTACCAAAACTTGGAAATATAGTAACTGAAAATTAAGGCAGATGAAAACATCTGCCTCTATGTAAAGTATGTCTCTTTAAGGTCAAACTGGGTGAAAAAAAATAGCCAATCTGGCAACCAAATAAAACTACAAAGTAACAGGGAGCCTGGGTGGCTCAGTTGGTTGGGCAACTGCCTTCGGCTCAGGTCATGATCCTGGAGTCCCGGTGTCAAGTCCCATATCGGGCTCCCTGCTCAGCGGGGAGTCTGCTTCTCCCTCTGACCCTCTTCCTTCTTGTGCTCTCTGTGTCTCATTCTCTCTCTCTCAAATAAATAAAATCTTTAAAAAAAAATAAAACCCAAATTCTTAAAAAAAAAAAAAAAACTACCAAGTAACAAACACAAGTATAAGCACTCTGAAAAGTGTTTCCAAAAGATAAGAGAAAACAATCCTGGAAAATGGACATTAAAAAAAAAGTGTGCTGAGAAGACAAATCATCTTCTACTAAAAGCTTATGTTTTCTTTATTCGTCCACCTAATAAAGGCTTTAATCTTAAAAAAAAAAAACACAGAAAATGAATATTTAAAATGTATCACACGCAACTTTTACTCCAATATTTTAAAATAAGAAAAATACCTGTCTTCCCTTTAAGCTCTAAGACATAGCTGCCTCATTGATCTCCAACACATATATTTCTCACAAGTCTGCCACTGAAAATCTATCCGGAAAACACAGGGCGCTTCATTGTGCCTCTGTGATCCCTACACAGGCCCAGGCCCACAATACCAAATGAAGAAGAGTTAACATGTTGACATCTGTTTTAGGCTAAAAATGGAAATTGTGAAGTTGTTCTCTCTTCTTCCAAGAGTTCTCTGGAATGGATCAAGAGGCTTCAAAAGACTTGGCACCAAGGGAACTTCTAGGCAATGTCTACACAGCAGAAAAAGAAAGGGAGATTTGGCATCTTCCTAAAGAATCAGGGCTATGTTGACTACTGGCAGGAAGAGCGGCTGTGGCCAGTCTTTTGTGACCTGAAAGGGCAAAATCATTCACAAAGCTCCAGAGTTTTCCTTTCTATGGATCTATATAGCAACTTTTCCTCCAACCCCAAGGAAAACTCCTTGTCTTCAGTGTGGCTAGACAATGACTAAACATCGAGGCTGGGCCAAGTGCTTGCTAGGCATGGGATTGGGGGCACAAATGGCCGAACTCTCAGAGAAGTGAGGCAAAGCAGTGTCCGGAATCTGAATTTAGAAGCAACCTTCCCAATCTCCTCCCCTGTTTTGTTTTGTTTTGCTTTTCACACCAAATCAAGTTAGCCTGTACAGTTTTGCCATTCTTGAGACTGAGTCAAGATTAACTCGCCTTTGTGAGCAGAGCTGTTATTTGAGAACACTCCATTCTTTACAAGGGGTCTTTATATGTAAAGCAGAAGCATTTTCTGTTTTGCCTTTTAGCTGGGGTGGGTGGGAAGAATTGACTTGTTTTTCCTCCAAAGTGAAAAGACCAAACCCAGAGACTCCTTTAAAATGTTGGGTTTGTTTATCGGTTCCAAGTTGAAATAAAGCATAATGTGGATACTCAGCGCTCTATCTTTCCCTGATTAAAGCGCTCCTGCCCTTTGAATTGCTACCCAGGATACTGCTCTGTATGGCTCACTCGCGCCGCTGTAATAAGTCACCACAGCTTGGCACCTCGCCCAACAAAACACAAACTCTCCTGAAGTCTTGAGCTTTCCCATGGCAACAACACAGTCATCAACACAGCAAACAATTGCTCCAATCCCTACTCCCCGTCTCCTTTCGAACAGCGAAGGATATCATTGCAGCCGGCCTTCTAGAACTGGGCTAATTATCATCTATGAAAGGAGATAGTGTCCGAGATCAAGTTGCCTTCAGCACTGAACTTCAAATGAGATCAAAGGCAGGATAACTATGGGAGCAC
>NW_027397138.1:93078-179514 GCF_003265705.2 Callorhinus ursinus | reverse complement strand
GGGGGGGGGATGCCATCTTAAAGCTGCAGCTCCCACACATTCCTGAAACTGCAAAACTGCAACTGTTTTCCCAACCTCAGCTGCTTTCTCCAGCGAGTGCTCATTCTGCTCTTACGGGAAGGCCGCCTAGCAGTAGAGCCGGGTTGCACTCCCCACAGCAGATTAAAGCAGAGCCACTTCCTTTATAACCACCTCTTTTCAGATTCAAATAACATCCTTGGGGGTGACAGTCTCTTCTCATAAAAAGTGTCTGGGCTCCCACAAATCCTCCGCAATGATAATCTCTCCTTGTGTATTAATTTGATTTTCAATCCACGGATGGCCCATGAGAGTTCAGGAGCAGAACGAATACCAAACGCAAGGGTTGAATGGTCTAGGACTCATGGGTGGGGATCACTTTATGGGGGGGTGGGAGGGAGCAAGGAAGAGAGTCCTAGCTTCGCGTGGTTCTGAATGCTGATTGTTCCGCTCTGAATTACAGAGTAGCCTGCACATGCTCACGGAGGACTTTATAATTCTAGACTCAAACCTTATACAGTGCTATAGATTACATTGGGCGCCCCCCCTCCCGGTACCTCAGAATAAGAATCAAAATTTCAGAGGAAGCTTCATTTCAGCGCAGCCACAATTTGGAGGGTTAGTGCATGAAATAAAAAAATACAAAATACTAATGACAAAGTATGGAAGTAATTACACCAAGGTATTTCAGTGATATCCTAAACCAGGAGGGAAACAAAATGAAGTGATTTCCTAAACAGCAGAATTCTGAGATGTAGCAGAAGTCTTTTTTACATACATATGGGCGACTGCTGTGTCATTCAAGACTCTCTGTGTGTTTAAATGCTAGCCCACAAAATCTATTCTAGTGACAATTTAAATAATTATGGTATTGCTATAAACTCCGGTATCAGCTTTTTACTTAGTACGTACTCAATTATGTTTTATTCCCTATTATCCAATCATTTCCAAACTCCACAATCTATTTATGTTGTAATTTTTATCAGCAAGAAACCTAACCATAGACATAAAGTATTGAGGTATGGATCAGAGGTGCTTTATCACTCCAGAATGTACTTTCCAAAATGATTTCCATGGCTGATTCCTCCGCTTTATGTCTCAGCTTAAGTCTAAAGTAAATTGGGCTCTGTGGTCAACAGATACTTGCTACTATAGTATCTTTTGGTATGTTTGCTTGTTTTTACTCTGTCTCCCTTTTAGAATCTCAAGTCCTTGAATTCAGGGATCATGTACTGAACCCAGTGTCTTGGAACAATAACTATTGAGCAAATATTTGTTGAATGAATGAATCTTTCATTTACAAACAGTGAACACATGTGCTGTTTTCCATCCTGCGTACTCCTGTCCAAATGTAAAAACGCTGCAACCTAAAGAGATAAAGAGATAAAATAGAACAAAAATAATTCGTTGTTTAAGTTCAGTAAAATATACAGCTAAGGGAGAAAGAAATAGAACCAAGGGTCCCTGGTGGAGTTAGCTGGCAATGTCTTCATCAGTATGTCTTGAAATATCTAGATGAATGTTTTTGGGTTTTCAGAGAGAATGAACTCCCACTGAAATGAGTAATCCATTGTGTCTGACATCATACTGAGATCTGGAATGCTATTGTATTTTACTGTGAAATGCTTGACAATGCATTCACACTCAGAGGCCAAAGTTTCAAACTGCCCTTTGGTTTAACCCTATAGATGTGGTTTTGTAGAAAGACTCTGTAACTGCATGATTCAAGTTTATTGGACATTATTCTGCTCATAATTATGAGTGGTTTGTTCTCACCTACAAACATGGAATCTGTACAAATAGCTGCATCTGACCCAGTATCTAGATTACTGAGATGATGTGGAGGATAGGTGTCTGGATGATGGCGTCTAACCACCACTGAGCACCATCACTATGCCTTCTCACTTAATCCTCACACCAGCCCTGTTAGGCAGGTTCTATCAGGTCACCATCTCATTGAGGGGGGAATTAAAGCCTTAGAAGGAAATCATTTCCCTCAATTTGTAGTTAATAAATGGGAGAGCTTGGATTCCAGGGCCCAAGGCCTTAAGTATGATGATACTTTACCTCCCAATTGGATGATTTTCAAGACCCTTAAGGCCCCAAAATTGGGGCCTATTATCACAAATAGGGAGAACACTTGCTTCTTGCTTTTATTTTTTTTTTAAGATTTTATTTATTTACAGAGAGAGACACAGCGAGAGAGGGAACACAGGCAGGGGGAGAGGGAGAGGGAGAAGCAGGCCCCCTGCTGAGCAGGGAGCCCGATGCGGGGCTCGATCCCAGGACCCTGGGATCGTGACCCGAGCCGAAGGCAGATGCTTAACGACTGAGCCACCCAGGTGCCCCGCTTCTTGCTCTTTTAAAAACTAGTGTCACATGTGGAGCCAAGAAGTCATAACAAGGGTTCAGCTTATGCTGTGATTATGTCAAAAAGGAAATTCTACTATAGATATGTAAGAATCGATATGCAAAGGAGATGTGCAAATCCAGAGAAAATCGCCAAAACTACTATTGTTGTGCCAGAAGTTTGAAAGTTTTTTTGTTTTTCTTTTAAAACTCATCTAGAAATTGGGATGTGGAAAGTCAGAGTCACTTAAAAGCGACAAAAATATTGAAACAACCTGTTAAGTTCATTTTGCTTAAGAATTCCTCAGGATGTCCACCATCTCGTCAACCCCATTATTCCCTTGGGAATGACTAGAGTTTGTCAAATTCCACCCCCATGTGAACCTGACCTGAAACTGTCAGAAGCATGAAATCCCTGGAAAGAGCTTTCAAGTTACCACATTGCTGCACATGAGCCGAAAAATTTTCGTACATGGAAGAAAATAAACATTCTAACTCTCTTCATAAAGCATGGCTTCTTGGATATGTTTTCTAAAAAGCAAATGATTAAAGCAAGAGACACGCCAGTCTTTTCTCCCTAGTCGTTAGGTTGGCAATAGTATGGAATCAGTAATTCTAAGATCCTTTCTCCTACATAACAGAAAGCACTGACCTAAAGAGTCTTGACTCTGGTTTGACTCTTTGGTCTGCCAAAGCCAATCCAGACCAAGCCACTACCCCTTTCCCACACGTGTGAAAAGAAGAAATATCTCCAGCTCTTTGGATTCCACAGAGTTGTTGTAAGGATCAAACAAGAAATTGCTTTATAAACTATAACTTGCTGTGCAAATGCATGGAATGCTTGGGACACACATTTTTCAATATCATTTATGCAAATGCAGATGAGTGCATTAACTATAGCCAGAAAAATAACAATAAAGAGCGTAGGAAGCATGTAACAATAATAGTGGCTAACACTTATGGAATTCCAACTATGTCTAGGCACTAGGCTAAGCACTTCATATGTATTATCTCATTTAATTATCACAGTAACCCTTTATGAGTTATTATTCCATTTTTTATATAAGGACACCGTAGCTCAGAGATGTCAGGTAATTTGTTCAAGAGTTCACAGCAAGAGGAAGGTTAGAAACTCACATCCAGGTCTCAATAGTTACCTACTATGTTTCAATATGTTTATTTCTGTTGGCTAGGAGTTTGAGAAATCATATAAACCCCCTCTGGCATGCAAGAGAATGATAAAGGAAACAAAAGAAGAAGCTGAAGAGTGAGAAGAAATAGAAGAAGCTAGACAGTCACAACACACTTTAATTCTTCTTTAGAAAGCCATCAGAAATCTTTATTATCTAAGATAGTTCTGCAAAGTGTCTTATAAAATCACATTGTGATTTCTGGACTATTTCCAACCTTGAATGTTGGTCATCCCTGAGGTAGGAAAGAACAACTTGCAACATTCCTCCCATGGGGATGGCAACAGCAATATACAGCTAGACTGTGGAAGTTGGACAGGACTCCCATGGCTGAGTCCAGCAAAGACATCTCTTCTTGATTTTCCAGGTACCATGCTGGAGCACAAAATACAGTCTTACATATAGAGATGGTGCTATAGGAAAATACATGCCACCTTATACACAGCCCACTGACAAGCTTTTGGAATCCAACTTGCTTATAATAGGGGGACCACATCTATGATGTGGAGTTTCACTTGAGCTGGGCAATTGAAAGTTGTCTACATTTGCTTTTCTAAATGATTTTCCCCAGATCCTTCTTATGCTTTTTATTAGGAGGCCTTTTTTCCCCCCATTGGTATAGTATTTGATTTTAAGAACAAAGGTATCCTTCCTTGCCAGTATAGTATTATAGCCATCAAAAGAAGGCTCAGACACCAGATAAAGGCCTGTGTAACTAGAATGAGGGAATGGCCTATATTTTCAACCAAGTTCATCATCTCACAAATGAAAAGTTCAAAGCAAAAGATAGGCTGTTTTAGGCCAAGTCCTCCAGGGTATTTTCTTTTTCAATTACCCAATGAGAATCCAGAAATGTGGGTTTTTGTGCATGAGAAGTGATTGCAATTCAACATTAGGACCTTAAAACATCACTGGATTCATCTTTAAAACTGATTTATTAGAGAATGCACTGACAATGGCAGGCCCTGAGAGCTCGCCCCAGAAGATAGACAACATGTGTTTCAAAATGTAGTCACCCTTCAAGCTAAGTAGGCTCATTTGAACAATAGTTCCTAAATTACAGCTAAAATGAATTTCCCTACAGAAGATCATCAGGGAGAGAGCCGAAAGTAATACTTGGGCCATACACATTTGTTTTTATTGTAGTAAAATACACATAACATAAATTTACCATTTTAACCATTTTTAAGTGTTCAGTTCTGTGACATTAAGTATGTTCACATTTCTGTATAACTATCACCACCATCCGTCTCCAGTTAGGCCAAACTGCAAAAATTAGCCTTTGGGCACCTCCCTATCAGGAGTTAATTTTACCTAGTTGGCCACTATGCTGTGGCACAGAAATAAATAGCACTGGAATCTGAACTAGTCCATCCTCATTAAATATTATGCTGGTTCTACAAAGCCCTATCTCTTCTTTCATTGGAAGAGCAACTATATGCTTCATTTCCCCCTAAGAGTTACAGAGGTCACAATGGACAAAGTAATTTTTTTTTAAAGATTTATTTGTTTTAGAGAAAGAGAGAGAGAGCGAGCACTAGCAGGAGAGGCAGACAGAGGAGGAGAGAGAATCTCAAGCAGATTCCACGCTGAGTGGGGAGCCCGACGCGGGGCTCGATCTCACGATTCTGAGATCACAACCTGAGCCAAAACCAAGAGTTGGGAGCTTACTGACTGCGCCACCTAGGCTCCCCCTAAGTCATAATTTTTAGGACAGTAAGTGCTTGGATGTGTTAGCACTTTGCTGAATATTTTACATGAATCAACTCAGTAGGCGTTGCAACACCTAATCGTCGTTATTATCCCTATTTTACATGTGAGGGAAACTGAGATCCAGAGGCTAGATAAACCGTCATGGTCCCACAGCTCACAAGACTCTGCAGAGCTAGGATTAATACCCCAGCCCATCGGACTTCTGAAAGTAACAATCTAAGTGGTTCACAAGGCAGATTTCCTGCAGCATCAGTGTCCCCTGGGAAGCTTGTCACAAATGCAAATCCTCAGGCCCCACCCAGATGTGCTGAATCACAGACTCAGGATGGAGGGGTACAGCGCTCAGTGGGCTAGCAAGCCTCCCAGGGGATTTGGGGGGCTCACTAAAGTTTAAGAACCATTGCTCTAACCACTGCCTCATTGCATTTCCCTTTTTTTCAACCTTCTTTCCTCATCTGTCAAGTGCCGCCCCATGCTCTGTGGCATGAAGTCTCTGTTTCATTGCCCCACCTCTCAGAAATTGCCCCATTCTTCAAACTGACTTCTCTCCTTCCTCTTTTCAAGTCTGTCTTCCTCCCAATAAAGACTCCTCTCTCCTGACGATGGTTTCTGCTACTGTTTAATTGAAAAGCAACCCTAACAGATCCTATTAGGCTTTGGTGCGTTCATTCATTCAATAAACATTTACAGAGCTCCATCCTGTCTCAGGTGTTTTTAGGAAGTGATTTAGATGTTTGGGATACATTCATGAATAAAAGACAGTAAAATACCTAGCCTCATGCAGGCCCTCATACGTTATGGAAAAGGCAGGTATTTGGGCCCTATGCCAGAAATGTCGATTTTCAAGATCTGAGATAGGACCCTTGGACCTGCATTTCATGAAACACTCCAGGTGATTCTGCTGCCTGAATCAGGTGATCTGTATACCCTGAAAACATGCTCTGAAGTCCTCTGATTAGGAGCACACGGCAATTCACCCAGTTTTTCTTTTTTTTTAAATTTGCTTGGTTTCTTCCCACAGTGGGGTCTTTGGGGGCAGGTGTGAGATACCAAAAGCAAAGGAAAAAACTTGAGGCAAACTGAAGCAGAACTTTATGAAGAAAGGACATTTTCTAAGGTCTTCTGGGACCAGTTGTGCAGAGGAGATCTTGCTCAGCTTTGCCCTAGCTGACAAGCTTTAAAGATGAAAATGAATGCCACAGAAGGGCACGGAGTCAAAGGTGACCTCGTACCCCGCCCAGCCACAGAGCTGCTGGCTACAGCGTGTGACCTGCTAGGCCCCAACACGGAGTCTTTCTGGATCATTTCAAAGACAACACCTTTAACTCTGAGTGGTAGTTTGGAATCATTTTTATGTCATCTTGCTATGCCCCCTCTTTCCTAATAAAAGCAAGACCAGTTTGTTTAACATTTCCTCATACCACAGATTTTTTCCTGAGGCCTCACCCACTCCCAGACAATGACAGCATCCTTCCCGTGGGTTGGTGACCAGAGCCGTATCTAAGAGGCATACTGAGCATTCCGCACAGTGGCACTGTCACCGCCTTCTCTTTGTTTCACCTCCTGCTAAGATAACCTAAAACAGAGGGAAACAGGGCAGCGGGGCAGATGATTTCAACCTTTTTCTCCCTTTTCCAAGATGCCTCCCAAATTCTTGCCCCGTGTCAACTTTTCATTATTCTGTCGAGAAGATAACGGAGACTCATTTTGTACCCAGAATAAATATTTGGCACAGTATGGTCCACAAGGGGAAGTTGCCAGAGGAGTGGCCGGGGCAGGCATGGTTCCATCCCAGTCCCCCGACGTCCAGACTAGAGGCCAGAAGACAAACCAAGTCAGCAATCTGAGCTGGAAGCAGGTGTCACAGCAACCAGGGAGAAACTGGGTTCTTATTCATAATTGAAAGGACCAAACATGTGTCCTACTTAAAACAACAGGTGCCAATTCTAGAAGTTCTATCAGAGTACATAGGAGGCACTAGAAAGCTTCCAAAATATACGGTATGGGGTCCCTAACCTATTTTCGACAACCTGGACCACCTTCCTCAGTCCTACCAGGTATATTATAAAGGACATTCTCAACCAGACAGGTTTGGCAACCCCAGGGAAAACTGGCAACATCCGACCCTGGTCATGGCCTGGTGCCATATGTATAGAAGGTGCTGAATAAACATTTATTGAAAGGATAAGAGGTGAAATGGCACCAAGGGATGTTCTTGGAAAAACGTGGTGGTCCTTGTTACAAACTGTAAAGATTGGAAATGATATCGCCAAACACTCCCTAAGTAACCCATTATGATTATTTATGTATTTATGTATTTATATATTTCACCTAATATACATATATGCTTATATGGATATATTCATGTCTCATCTAATTTAATTCACACTTATATTTCTATTCAGCCTACTACCTCTTGGGATTAGATTTCCCACAAGCTTACTATTTACTGTATAAAGTAGAACTACCTTTTATTTGTCATGGTCAAATCAAACTTCAAATTTAAACCAGGCCTTGTACCTAGGATCTTGTGAATGGCTTCCATGCTTCTAGTTCTTTCATGTACCCTTTTAAGATTTTGTTCCTTTGAAATCAAAAAGTTTTAGAGCCCCCGGGTGGCTCAGTTGGTTAAGCATCTGGCTTTGGCTCAGGTCATGATCCCGGGGTCCTGGAATTGAGCTCCATGTCGGACTCCTGCTCAGCAGGGAGCCTGCTTCTCCCTCTCCCTACACCGCCCCCCTCACCCTGCTCATGCTGTCTCTCTCTCACACAAATAAATAAAATCTTTAAAAAAAAAAAAAAAAAAGTTTTAATGTTTTTGGTTTATCTTCATGTAGACATTCACTCACCTACTCTGACAGGTCCGAATGACTCACTCTCTTCCTTCCTGGTACCCAGGAGGCCCAAGAGAGAAGAGAGCAATCTGGCATGTTCCTAAGGACATCTGGCGTAAAGCCTCCCTGTCACCCTGACCTGGGCTGTGCATCTTGTCTTAAGTGTCAGCATGCACTACGGGGCTGGCTGTGAGAAAATCTATGGTCCTGTTGATGCAAACTTCAGTTTCATACAACCCAGCTCCAGAATTCCTTTCCTCCCCATAGTCAGATCATCAGTTATATATGTTAGCCCTGAAGGCAGCTGAAAGCACCAGTAAACTGTGAGGTACCAGTGTTCTAGCACATGGACCCAGCCTGGCTCTCACCTGGGCAAGAGAAAGACCTGGAAAACAGAATGAAAGGATCTCTGGTTCCTTGAATTTCAGTTTGGGTGAGTGAGTCTCTAGTTGCACACTCCTGCAATTTCCTTCCATGTCATATTCTAGAAGGATAAATTTGTTTGGAAAACAAGCAGATATTCCTGACACTCATTCTTCATACCCTATCCTGTGGAACACAGGAAGTCACGGCACTTGTTCACTCAACCACTGAGCAACCGGTAGGCGCAAACGCTCGGGTGGGTACCGCGGGTACTCTGGTGAGGAAGAGAGCAAAATGGATTTCTGTTCTAAAGAGGAGGAGGGACCAAGATGGGCAAAAAATAGGTAAATAAATAAAGGCAGGGCAAATTGTAATAAGTATAAAGAAAACAATAAGAGAAACCTCTTGAGAAGAGGCGGTTAGTCAGGCTGTCATTTAAGCTGAGATGTAAAAATTCAGCAGGACCCAGCCAGGTGATGAGTTAGAGAAGTAACACGAGGAAAGGGCTTCAGGAGGAAAGACCTTGATTCATCCAGGGAATTGGGTGCTCCACACAGGGCTGGAGTACAGTAGGCGAGGGCACAGTGGCTTGAAAGCGGAACAGGACACAGTGTGTGAATGAAGGACTTACAGACGAATGAGTTCGGATTCTAAACACAACAGGAGGCCACTTCAGTTTTAAGCAGGGGTATGATGTGAACAACTTTATATACTAAGAAGGCAACATTTGCTGTTTTACTTGGTATGTACTAAACGGGAGCCGGGGTAGGCGGCTGTTGCGTCAGTTGAGGGGCAAGGGGGTACTGACCTGGGCCAAGGTAGTGATCAGACAGGGGATTCGAGCTATGTCTTGAGATGGAATTAAAAATGAATCCAACAGACACAGACGGTCAGTTAGACAACTCGTCTGCTGCTGGGGCTCCAAGCCCCCTGCACCCTGGTGGGCAGTCACCACCATTTCCGAGGTAAGCCCTCAGTGTCTTGGCATTCATTATCTTCCCAAGCCCTCTGGTTCTAATTGTCCTTCAGCCTCAGGCCTGCATTCCACACATATTCCTGGGTGTCCTGTTCCTGCTTGCGTTCTGATATGGTGCCTGTGGAAAGGAGCAAACTATTCCATCCAGGTCACACATGAAGTCGGCAGATTTACCACAGAATGGAAGGTGCATCCTGGCAAATCTCTGCTTTTGCGCCTTCTAAAGCACCCAGAAGGCACGTGGGAGTACATGGATAGTTCTGAAACATCTACGGTTCAGGATCTTCAAAGCTCAAAAGTTGTGTTTCACACCTGACCTCCACAAATGTCTAAAATGTTTAAGCCAAGATGATTTCAAAACTTTCCAAGACTTGGAGTTACCCCCAAGTCTGTGTCTCCAAATGTGGCCTGAGGATCTTCTACAGAAATCCCCAAACTCCAGAGCTCCTGAATTTCTGCCAGGGGAGCCCAGCAATTTAGCACACTCCCCCAGTGACTACTATATACAGTAATGTTTGAGAACGAAAGCCCCAGAAGTTGCAAATATCTTCTCTTAATAAAAACAATGTGATGTGTTAACTTGATTAAGGTAGAAAATTGTTAAAGAGTTCAGAGAGGAAAAGAAATGTTTCCTAGGACCTTCTTTTTTTGTTTTTTTTTTTTTTATTGTTCTAAGTGCTATGTGCTTCTCACGGGCTGGTATATTATTCCATCCTCTCTATGAACGGGCCTAGATTGGTTTAAAAAAATACGATCCATCGAGGTCACAGAGCCAACAATGTTACGGCCAGGATTCAAACTCAGGATTGCTAGTCTTCAAAGCACCCGTTCCTTCCTCCTAGCCTTCTCTACCCTTGTGTCCTTAGAATGCTTTTCCTCTTAACTAATTCAGAGCCCATGACTCCCTGGAAACTGGTCACATTTGTTCATTTCTTCCAATGAGTCGAGGGATTATATGTCAGCCACGCACACACTTCCTGCCCAATGGAGGCAAAGGGAAATTAGGAGGAGATATATATACATAAACATATCATGTTTTTATATGTGTGTGTATATGTATATATATATATATATATATATATATAATATAATATATATATATAATATAAATAAAATGCACAGAGCTCCAAACAACCAGGTATCTCTAAAAATATACTGCACCACCCCCCACCAAAACATACCCCTAGCTCAGTTTGTATATTCTTTCTGGGGCTGGTGGTATGAGCGTCCCTACCTTGTCACCACCAATTTCTCTAATGGTACCACTCCAGGAAGGAAGATGAGAGAGGAGCCGAGAGGGGGGTCACAGGCTTCCCAGCCTCGGGAAGGCAGGCACCCCCTTGGCAGGAAGCAGCTTCCTTCTCAGTGCTGGGCTGAGGAAAATCAGGGGCCTTTCTGGCTCAGGTGCCTGGGATTGACCGATGAAGGCAGAAACCCCAGAGCGCATGTGTCTTTCCTCTCCAGACCCCTGTCTGACAGAGGACTTAGCAAAATACTGCAACAGAAACAGCATCAGTAGGAAACCATCAGGTAGATATTGAAAGCACTTTTACATATCTGTCTTGGATGGTTTAGTTTGGGTTGAACGAGGGGTCATTTCTGGTAGCACCTCTGGTAAGGGCCAGTCAGATGCAGTCAGAAATGAAGAAAAGGCAGGTAAAACTGAGTGGTATCTATGTAGCAAATCCTATGGTATAAGTGCTTTCGGTCATTTATTGCTTACGACTTCAAGGTAGCTGCTACTGTTAGCACCGTTGTATGGAGCCTCAGCGGATTCACACAACATGCCCCAGGTAACACAGTGAGAAAGCAGGAGAGTTCTGACTCAAATCCAGGAGGGTCTGACTCCCAAACCTTAATTCTTAAGTAATGGACTTTACTTCCCTTAATTCTTATGTAATGGACTTTACTTCCTCACTTAGCTATCAAAGACAGAGAAGTAATCATTTAAGACAGTTAACAGAAGAATGTAATCACTGGAGAGATTGTATTGTTACTACTACGTCTTTCAAAAAGCCTCCCCTTATTCTTGCAGATAAGGAAAATAGCCCTCCCGGTTTCCTGCTGAAGTTGGTCAAATGCAAGCCAACGTGAAACAATGGTTTGAGGTCCACGTACTTACCCTGATCACGTGGGCCCCCTGACCGAGGCATTTGTTACATGAAAAGCAAACTATAAAACAGAATATAAGACTCAGGAGGGTGAGGATCTTTGTTTTACTCCCCGATGTATTAAGTGCCTGGAACAGTGCCTGGTATGTAGCTGACAATAAATACATGTGAAATGAATGGTTGGCCTAATTTTAGAATAGTCAGTGGTATAACCTTCCTCAAAATCATAGTAGGGGACATAGTTACCTGGGCTACTGGCCAGTGTTTATACATTAATATGTTCAATAGCCTCCAAGATGGTCCCCAATGATACCTACTCCCTGGTGTTCATACCCCTCCCACAGTGTGTCAGGATTGGCCTATGAAGTCAACAGAGTATGGCAGAAGCAAAGGATTGTTGTTTCTGAGACTGGGTTGTGAAAGACTGTGGCTTATGTATTGGTTCTCACTCTCTTGGATCACTGTCTCTGGAGGAATCCAGCTGCTGTGACTTGAGAATACATAGGCAGCCTAAGGAAAGGCCAAGGTGGCAAGGAACTAAGCCTCTGGCCAATAGCCAACCGACTGCTGCCAACAACCATGTCAAATCAGCTCAGAAGCAGATCCTCCATCCCTACTCAAGTCTTGAAGTGACCGCAGCCCCAGCCACTGATTTTGAGTGCAATCTCCTGAGAGACCTTTCTGAATTCCCCACCCTTAAAAACTGTGAGATAAGAAAAATTTACTGTTTTCAGTGCTATGTTTTGGGGTAATTTGTTATGCATCAACAGATAATACAATTACCATCTAACTTTTGAACAAAAATCGTAATAAGAATTTTTATAGGAAATTCTAAGAGCTCAAGTCTGCAAATTCTTCTCCCTCCTGAAAGTTCTGAAAACATAAATACATGTTCTTTCTTCTGATGCACTATGGCCCCTTTTCTTTGCTACTCACTGAACAGTTACACACACATGTCACTACAGGAGGGCACAGATGCAGAATTATAGTTCTGTTTATTCTGAAAAAGGTCCAGGGTAGGGAACAGTATCCACCTCCCCCAAGGGAGGGAAGAAATATTCTTACAATTTTTTTAGAAAAAAAAAAAAATCTTCCCGCTGACATGAAATTAATTTTGATTCTATTTTAAATTTTTAGGAACTTACATTCAATAGTGGAGGAAATATAACCCATAAAACAAAATAATTAGGTATGTTTCGGATTGAAAAAGCACCACGAAGTCAATGAGCATATAACAACTCATACATAGAAGGCCAACCCTGAGACAGAACCAGTTGAGATTTTTCGGAATACGGCCAAGTGCCTAGAGTGGTACCTCACTCAAAAGGAACATTCATCAGGAAAAATTACCAGCTCATCCCACAGAAGCCACAGGGAGCTTTCGGAATGGCCTAGGGAGATAAGAGACATGCAAACTAGGCAAGATGATTTCACGGCATGATGCTTTTCCATCAAATGACTGTTGTAGGTTAGGATACATCTATGGAATGCCTGCAGTTCAACAAGGGGGGAAATGAAATAAAATGGAATTAACTCCTTGTCATACCTGATTGGCAAATGTCACCGGTCAATTAATGCCCCACTACAAAACTAACAATGAGGTACAATCAAAGGTCTGATGACATACCAGGAGACTGAGAGAAGGGAGTCATTACGAAAGGTACTACTTAGAGGATCACCACAGCCCCAAAGCAGCTCTGTTCCGCTGACTGAACAGTGGAACTTTTAGAATCTTAAATCACAAGAGGAAGATGTCAAAGTTCAACCCCTCCTTTTGGACATTTAAATTCTTGAAACTCCTGTAGGTCACCATCTCCTCAAAAGGTTAATATGTATTTTGTGGCACTTGCCTAAATTCCTCCCGGAGATAAAAGAAATAGACATATTTGTGATAGGCTTCCCTTCATCAAATTTCTGAATATATCTCTGTATTCACAAGTCAGTGAGAGTTTGGGATATTATTTATGTTCTCCTAATGGAACTAGTAAAGTCTCCAGAATGTAGAGTGCCCAGGAGATGTGTCTATAGAACACTTTTATTCTAAATATAGAAGACTTTTAGGGCATAAACTATTTCCTCAGCATACTGGACTGCTTCTCTTTGAGCTGTTCTGGTTGATCATGTAAATATGTGTAGAAGCCATCGTTCCCTCCATGTGTGTTTGATGGGCATCTGTCAAAGTAAAATGACCTAGCAGTTCCATTTCTTCTCCCCCTCAATTACCAGTATGACTGGACCATCAAATTAAGCAACTAAATGCCAAATTTTCTTTTTTTAGATCATGCATAGTTTTGAGTTAGATGAGTGGAAAAATAGTCCTGAAGTCTGAGCTTTTTTTTTTTTTTTAATAACAACTTTTCAACAGTTAAACTGCTCTTGGTAAATATGAGTAAAGAAAGTGAGCCCCCGTCCCAGCACATGTTTACAACTAAGTTAAAGGCTCTTAAAAATAGGGTGTTTGATGGTCCACTGCCAAAATACGAACTCCAGCAGCCTGGAGTGCACAGCTAATAATAAAGAGTCAGTGTCGCTATGAAAATCCCCCAGATGCAGCTCCAAATCAGCTTTACCCTTTTCACCAAGAGGTTCCCCACAATGAAACGGAGACATAAATTTGGAGGTCGAGGTCAAGGTAGGAGGGGAGGAAGCCTCAAAATGGTAGGAGGTCGCTGAAAAACAAAGTAACAAATTGCTGGACTGGGCTCAAAACAAAAGTGCAAAACAGAACAAAAAGAGTTCAGCTGCTGCTAGAAGACCGCTTGCCTTTGAGAAAAGAGGAAAATGCTTAGATAGCTAACAAAATAAGTAACAGAACTCCAAGGTGAAGGAAATATGTTAGGCATGAAGAAAGCTACGTGTGCTTTCTGTTCAGGTTCCCAAAACCAGAATGAACGGATACACAAAGAAAGGAAACACTTGGATGTCCTAGAACTGGCTGCTCTGTGTAGAGTGAAGAATTACACTACCTAGTTTCAGTGGATTCTTCTTCCTGCCACCACAAGCCTCACCGTCACGTTCTTTGGCCCTTGAGTGTTTGGAGAACCTGACAAATTATGGTATTTGTCCACACTGCATATGCATATATGCCATCACACAAAACTTTGCAATTAATTTAGAGAATTGACATACTCAAGATGCTCTGTCACTTATCTTCTAGGGTAAAAGGAAGCTATTGATGAGAAAGTATTTCCCAAGAGAGCACAGAACTTGTCTTAATTGCTACTCTATTTTGGCACCTAAAATGGGGCTGGGACATCATACCTCAACACATATTCTGGTGATCTCACGTTTGGGGCATCATTTTCCCATTTCTACACTGTTTCTGTCTCTGCTTCTACCAAAAAACGGAATACTGATCATAAGTAATAGTCTCTCCAGAATTTCCACATAAGTGGGGCTTAGGGGCAAATCTGGTTGCAAGTCAGGGAGGGAACGAAGCTGAGTTTGCACTGCACTTTATAAAATACTGAAAGAAAAAAAATTCAGTCACCTTCTCCCTGAGCTCTCAGAACAGAGGTTATAATGTCTTCAAGGAACTACCAGTCTTTAAGGCACTTACAACCTAAAGCTACAATGTATTTAACCTATTTAAACCTAACTTCATAAAGTGGTGTCATCAGATCCCCCACATGTGGATTCCTGGTCCTGAAGAATCCATTCCAGGGGCTTGTCAGCCATGTTGCCTTCTCTCTGCCCACGGCAGATATCAATAATGAACCACCATGGCCCTCTTCCCACCAAGCTTGGATATCACCTTAGAACCCTCCTCAGAGCCCTCCAGGGGGTTACTACCAACCTCCCTTGGCATGCAAGTCAAAACCTATTTGTCACTCACAGACCTTACATGTTCAAGTGTGTTCCACCTCTTGAAAACCAGGAGGCTGGAAACGGTCTCAAAGAGTAATCTGTAGCCCCTAGGCATTCATTCTGAATTTCATCTGCACCTCAGACAATGAGTTAGCTCTAATCACTAACTTTCAAATACCTTGTTGCACTTGGGCTTCCAAACCCAGGCCTGAGTCATGTGTGAGCTGGAGTCTGATATTACCTGCGTCGTGACCTTCTCCTATATGCAGTAGGAAACTAAACATACTAAACACATGGGCAGTGGCATCATCCTGCTTTGTTCAAATCCTGACTCCACTACTTGTGGCTGAGTGACTTGGGCATGTGCCTTCCTCATCTGTCAAATGGAAATAAGATTGTACCTACTTCATCATGTGATTATGAGGACACTTGAGTTCATACTCTAAAAACACTTAGAAGAGTCCCCGACATGTTAAACACTTAATGACTGTGATTTAAAAACAAAACAAACACTGAACCAAAAGGCTCTCTCGAAGAGCGGTGTCTCACATCAGGTGAATGGTACGTTTAGTCACAGAAATAGAAAGGATTGGGGTCCTTCAAAAATTCATGCTCCCCACAGTTTAATTTCAACAAACATTTACTTACTAGGTATCTGGCAATGTTGCAAGCCCTAGAAATATAAAGATAAATAAGATATATTCCACTTTGAAGCAAAATCCCATCAATTACGAACTCTTGCATTTTCTCCGGGTAATGAGAAAACCCCCATCAGCATGAAAAACAGATTCAACTTGGATCTGAATGGATTCAAAAATCACTTTTCAGCAAAGAGCTGCAGTTCTCTCCCTTAAGTTCCATCTAACATACTCATTCCAAAATAAGCAAGAGCACTGAGAAAAACTTAGACCAATCTCGGTTACAGAGGCAAAGCTGCTTCTTTGATTCCAGATCAAGTTTCTATTCATAACAACCTTGTAGCCCTCTCTCCCAAGACCTATGAGTTGGCTCACTAGATCCACAAGAAATACGGTTAGCAAATTGTGGGCTTTCCTAAATTAAAAAAAGCTTTCTTGCCTTGCCTTGTATTCATTTTTACAAATTAATAAATTTTTAAAAAGAAAAAAACCCAAAAAACAAGACTGCCTTTTTTCAGCCTCCCTTATTCTAGATTTGATGTGCCCTGGGTGCCTGACATCCTCATTCCATTCATGATTGACATTCTTTCTAGGAGAGTCATGGCTTCAAATCATGTGTGGGTATGCTTCTGGAAGCGCAAGACATTCAATGCCCTCATCTTAGATGCAAATTCAGTGATGTATTTGGGGCTCAGCTCCTCCACTTTGTCAGCTGTGTGCCCTGCACAGACAGGCCCAGGGGTCAGGAGGGTGCATCTCTGCTCACTAGTGGAGTTAGTGTAGGCCAGTTTGAGTTCCTTTACCAGTCTCTAAAATGGAAATAATAATGCCCCAGAGAACAAACTGAGATGATGGGTGCATCCATACTTTGTAAACTGCAAATCTGTTATTCAAAAGTAAGATATTATTAGCATTTCTCAACTTCTCTGAGTCTTGTTTCCCATATGTAAAATTTTAAAAAGCTACACTTGCCTTATTTATGTTTTTAGAGTGGGGAGGGCAGAGGGAGAAGGAGAAAGAGAACCCTAAGCAGGCTCCCCACCCAGTGCTGAGCCCAACAGGGGGCTTGACCTCACAACCCTGAGATCATGACCTGAGCCGAAATCAAGAATCAGACACTAACCGACTGAACCACACAGGCACTCTGTCCACTTGCCTTATTTATAGCATAGGGTTTCCGTGTGGGCAATATGGGTTGCGTACATGTAAGAGGGTATTATTACAAAGATTGCAAATTACACTTACTGCTTTGGCCTGCCCCCTCCCCCCCCAACCAGGACCTACTTCCTCGACCTCCTTTTGGTCCTGATGCTAATTTCCTATTTGTTTTCTATTGCAAAGGAGGGGCCATATTCTTCTTTCCCCCCCCCCCGCAAGGTTGCCTTTCCGTAGTTCCTCTTTAATTCTCAAATCTCAGTGACTTCTAACGAAATGATCACAATAGCTCCAAAGCACAGACGATGATGCTGACATGACCACCTTCCGCCCTAGGAGCATGAGAACCCGCATTTTGCACAGACTGGCCAGAGCAGACCGCAGTGCAGGCAGCTGTCCAGGCACTGGCAAAGGAGCCCATCTCCTATTCTGAGGGTAGCTGTTTGTTTATGCTTATCACTTTCTACTTCCTGAAGTGTTTCCCAGATCTGCTTCCGTTTAATTAATCCCAATCAATCTCCAATCAGCTGCTTGAAGGAACAAAGAGCGGTGCGCTGTATCACTAGTTAAATTTATCTCATTCCTTTGTTTTACGCTCTGTCCTCCCCTGCCCGCCATTATAATGTAAACTCCATCAAATAAGAACTTTGTCTCTCCTGTGTGTCGCAAGGGACTAACGCAGGACCCAGCATATAGCAGTCGCTCGGTATATGTAACTTCTCCATCATCCTTGTCCTTGTACCAAGGTTTTCTACCGAGGAGAGGCTGGGCTTTGGAATTTCAATCTGGGAAAAATCTTAAACGATCATCACACTCTTGTGTCTTTCAAATGGCTGTAGCACTAGAACCATGTTTTTAATCACATTAAAGGATATCTATACCTATAAATATGGCTCTCTCTCTATATATACTTTAGTGTGATTAAAAACTTGGAGTTTTATATGTATAAAATGCATAATCCAACAGGAGGTGGGGACTTCGGAGGCCCACCACGCGTTCTTCGTTCTCTCTTTCATACCTCCGTTCCTGAAAGACTCATAAGACATCTCTAGTTTGGGGCGCCTGGGGGGCTCAGTCAGTTAAGCGTCTGCCTTTGGCTCATGTCATGATCCCAGAGTCCTGGGATGGAGCCCCGCATCGGACTCCCTACTCGGTGGAGAGCCTGCTTCTCTCTCTGCCCCTCACCCCACTCATGCTTGCTCTCTCTTTCTCTCAAAATCTTAAAAAAAAAAAAAAAGAAAGAAAGACATCTCTAGTTTCAAAGCCATTGATTTGATCATTCATTCAACAAATATTTACTGTGGATCCAAAATGCTCCAGGAACTGCTAAGGGCTGGGGCACATGTAGTGAACGAGACTGACAAGCTTCCTGGTCTCAAGGAGCTTGTGTTCCAGTGGGGAAAGGTAGGAAATGCACCAGCAAACAAGGAAGTGACATAAATTCAAATAGTGATAAAAGTTATGAAGACAACACCTCCATAGTGATAGGGGAGGAGGAGAGAGAAAGAGAGATCAACTGTGTAGTGTACGTTGAGTTAGGATAGCCAGGAAGGTCTCTCCAAGCAGGTGATATTTGAGCTGAATCCTGTATGACAAGAATAGTCCAGCCAAGCAAAGTGCTGTGGAATCCAACATTTCTGGGTAGCAGATGGGGAAACTAAGCAGCAAAGGAGGGGTGACTGGCCACAAGGTCATTCTTTTAGTTAGCAGTAAAACTTGGACCAGAATGGAGGTGCCTTGTCACTTTACACTTAGCACTATGATA
Source organism: Callorhinus ursinus (assembly GCF_003265705.2). Taxonomy (NCBI): domain Eukaryota; kingdom Metazoa; phylum Chordata; class Mammalia; order Carnivora; family Otariidae; genus Callorhinus; species Callorhinus ursinus. The sequence goes on along the minus strand of NW_027397138.1, from coordinate 160,595 downwards.
CAATGTTCTCTTTCCTAGTTTCTGCAACTTGGCATACTCTTGTCTTCTGGAGCAATTTCCTTTAAAACTGATCTTCTTTCCCATACTTTTTAATGTATTCATTCTGTGTTCTTGGGTAAGTCACCCACTAACCAATTTGAGTCCATATACTAAAAATAATCATGGTAAAAAAGGGTGTGTGTGTGGGGGGGGTGTGTGTGCAGATACCTGTGTGTAATGGGGACCTGGGGTACGTTTTCTAAGCAAAAGTAAGACTAGATCTATTGGAAAAAAGGCATCTTGACTTCCTTTATCTTAGTATTTTTAAAAAAGAAAAAGCAATGTTGCGTAGCATAATACCAAGACATTTTCATCTAAAAAAAAGAATCTTAGAAGAAAAGCTAAGGAGTTTAAAAGTTACTAGACAAAATCACCATCTCTAAGGCTCTAATCTAACAGACAATGAAGCTGAATGTGTCTACCCTTGGAAACAAAATGGAATGACAGCCACAACCAAATGACCCTCTTGGCTTCCTGCTAGTTTCATCTTGGTTTGTGAAAGAAAATGTACTGGACTGGCCTGGAGCCCAAGATGGGCTCCACAGACCCCAAAGATTCTAGGAATCCTAAAGATGCAATTTGTAGAGCTGTGCTCTAACTAAATCAAGAGATAGGGAGGGAGGGAATGGTGCTATCAAAGAAATCCTCTAGGTTTAATATTTGGTTCGGTACATTTTCCTTTGTGGATTTGTTTGGAGCAGATCCTGTGCATTCCTTTTTTTTTTTTTTTCCACTTCTATTAAATCCCTAAACAGATCTGAGTTTTAAGGGCTTAGGGCTGCCCTTGGGAAATAGGTGATTACACTCTCTGCTTAGGGTTTTAGTGATAAGAAAAAAAAAAGAGGCAGTGGATTGAATTCCCCTCCCCCAGACCAATTTCTCAGTGACTCTCTTTTGTGCTCCTCTTGAAAGCAGAAACATATTTTTAAAATGAAGTGGTGACACGTATAAAATCCCACCCATTAATCTGCACTTTTCAGTTGTGTGTATATGAGAGACAGACAGACTAGTCAATACCTAAGGAAGGCAGGCTCCGTTAAGAGTCTTTTCCTTTGCATTTTACATTTTATATTTCATGAATTATTTCACAGGGGTACTCATTTGGGAACCTTCTCTACCCACAGAAATGTTCCAAGGGTAGCTGGGATAATCTAGGCAAACAAAAATAGTACTTCCTCTAAAAAGAGATTTAATGAATCAAACTCTAGGCCTACAACTGTGTTTTTCATACTGAAACCCTAAGCTCCAACAAATAGGGTCAGCGACGGAGTGATTTGTTCATGACTCCCAGGAAGTGTGTTAAGCAATTAATAGGGCTGTGCGCTCGGCCTTTGCCACAGCTGGACCTTGCTCCCAAGATTACTTCAGACCCTCCTCACTAGTATTTCCTTTAAAAAACAAAACACCCTCCCCCTTGTCACCTTTCCTTCTTTCAGTTCTTCCTAACAGATACATTTAAAGGAGAGATTGAAATGTGAAAAGCAAAAGTGAAATACCAGGGAACTTATTCGAAGTGTATCCACCTAAAAGGGGCCTCCGAGGTGATCCAAGCCACTCACCAGGTGTCCCCTATTGTTTTTCCAAGAAGGAAAGTAAGTACCAAGGAGGTAAAAGGACTTGGCTAAGTTGCCCGACTAGTTAGTATCACTAGGACCTTCAAATCTAATTCCTAGCCCAGGACTCTCTGACCATATCACTGATAAGTATGGGTAAGTAGAATATAGTGTCACTCTACCATGTCCTCTCTGTTGATTCACTTATTGGGAAGTGTAGGTGGGAAGAATGAGGGACTGGGAAGAATGTGCTACAAAAAAAAAAAAGAAAGAAAGAAAGAAAGAAAGAAGAAAAAGAAAAGGTGAGTTCAGAAACACGGCTCTTCAAGATGGAACATGCTTACCTTTTCCCCCGCACGCTGTTGGAGCTAGCAAAGCCTTCTGTGACCTAGAAGATCGAATGCAATTACATCGCCCATCTATATTTGCTATGCTGTTTGACTCTCCCAAGGGCAGCATAGCAGTACAAGGGGGAGTGACATCTTTATGAGGTTAACCCTTTTCTATTTTAAGGGGAGACTACCGAAGGCAGATGTGTTCCCTGGAGCGTAACAAGAATGCTGGAAATTTGGTAGTTAGGAGGCATGACAGCACCAGGCCATCATCCAGGAGGGAAAAAAATAAATTGCTGTTCCGAGGAACGGCAAGCTGGGAGAGCCTCTAAGGAAGTTGATGCACATGAAGTGAGAGTGATAAAGATGACAAAGGGAGATGACAAAGGAAGGGGGTCTCAAATCAGAGCCCAGGGAGAAGGGACAAAGGAGCAAGCAAGGAAAGGAATGTTTGTGAAGCTCCCCCACGGGCCAGACCACACACTAGCTGCTCCCGTGTATTATCTCATTTAATCCTCGCAAGCTTTGGCACAGTTTCTACCACCATGAAAGCAGAAAATGAGTCTCGGAGATGTTAAGTTACCAGCGCTGATGAAGCCATCACCCCTGCTAAGGTTTCCCAGCTCCAATTCACTTAACCTTTGCTAAGTTACAAACCACCCCAGGCCACCCCAAAAACTTACTGGCTGCAAATCATGATGTGATGTTTCCCATGATTCTCTACGTTGGCTGGACGGTTCCTCTGCTGACTTCACGGGGGCTCACTCACTCGTGTGGCTCACGGAGTTGGGAGGATGGGCTGGCACGAGATGGCCTCACTCTCGTGTTGGCAGCTGGTGCTGGTCAGTGACGGGTACCTTCGTCCTCTGCATGTGGACACTCATCCTCCAGTTGGCTACACCACCTTCTTTATATGGTGGTCTCAGTGCTCCAAAGAGCTTTTCTTAACCACTTTATTGAGCTATGATTGACATATAAACACCTGTACTTATTTAATACATACAACTCTGTAAGTCTGGGGATAAGTGTACATCCATGAAACTACCACCATCACCAAGGCCATAACCATACCTATCACTTCCCAAAGTTTTCTCCTGCCCTCTTTATTATTTTTACTATTATCTGTGGTAAGAACACTTAACATAACACTTTCCCTCTTAACAAATGTTAAGTCAAGGAGGGCTTCTTGGGATGCCTGGGCTCAGTCATTAAGTGTCTGCCTTCGGCTCAGGTCATGATCCCAGGCTGCTGGGATCGAGTCCCACATCCGGCTCCCTGCTCAACAGGGAGCCTGCTTCTCCCTCTGCCCCTCCCCCTGCTTGTGCTCTCTCTCTCTCTCTCTGACAAATAAGTAAATAAAATCTTTTAAATCAATCAATCAAACTTTTTTTTAAAAGTCTTTAATAAAAGGACAACTCTTTATAACCCAGAATAAAAAACTTGAGTTCTAGTCCAGCCTCTACTACTCTTTTAAATGGGCTTTAATTTTTTCATCTGTGAGTGAAGAATTTGGTCTGTTTTCTCTCCAAGGGCTTATGCTACTCCATAAATTGATAAAATAGTGTCCTCTTTTCAGATCAGTATGAAACAGCCCTCTTGGGGGCTGGGCAGGATGGAGATGAGAAATGACTAGAAATGAGATGGCCTGTATTTAACATACTCCCTTTCATTGCTGTGGGTACAGAATTTGGGAGGCAGTGAGCAAAGGAATTACCTCTTCCCATGGTTGGTTAAAATCTTCCATGATCTGGGTGCTGCTCTGACCATTTCCATTTATTATATGCTAAGCCAGCGTGGGTCCCTCAGCGTCATACCAAGGATTAGAGTACTAGTCCTTGCTCTAAGGGCTTCTAGACCTGGTTAGCCATAACAACTCCTAAGCAACACACACTCACACCAGCTAAGCAGACAGGAGGTAAAAAGACTCCTGAGCTGGTCTCTTCCTGAGGGAAATGCTTAGCTGGGATCTCTCTCAGAAAGATATTGTTGCCTCATCTATGGAAGATCAAGTTCCCAAGGAGAAAACTAATGTTTAATTTAGCACAAAGACAGTTCAGAATCTCTCTGGGGGACGGAGCCTGCAAACAGATCCACATGCAAAGAATCTAAGCGAGAAAAGGAAGCTCTCTTTGGTGCAGTAGCTACAGGACTTGGGCGCAAACTTCACTCAGCTATTGCCTCTGCCTGTTGTTTCTGTCAGGAGGACCGCTGCTCTTTCCTGTTTACTCTGATGTCTGTACTTTGTACTTTTTCAACACTTCTGTGAAACAACCAAATGGGATAATACCACTAGCACATGCTTTTGCTGTCTGAAATTACATGGTGCAGTGTGGCAATCAAACGTGCAAGCCTTAGCTGGTTTAGCAAGTATTGGTCCACTTAGGTGAACAACAACATCAACAAGAAACTTTGTGTCTCAGCTGCTTAGCCAGAGAATGCTTTCATTTCTTATGTAATTGAGACTCCAGAGACCTCCAGAAATGAGCAGTGCACATTCATTTAAGTATGGCAATCATCATTCCAAAGACAGTACAGGTACATACTGTATTCAATTAAGCCACGTCTTTGCACTCTGGTTACCACGGTGTTAAGAGATTATACTGCTATTCAAAAGTCTCCTGGTAAGTTATTAGAAGTTGTAGCAAACTTTTGCCTGAAGTAAATTTTCTGAAAAGGTAAAAACCAGCACAAACAAAACCAAACCCAGGCATGTAATTAACTTTCCATTCAAATCCATCAGAACCACCTGAAGAGAACTTTGCGGTGCAATGAGGAATTCAAGGTGTTGGGCTGCCTGCAGGCGACAGTCCACAAATAAAACCCAGCCATATTTCTGACAGAAGAGACTTTTTAAAATGACAATGTTAATGATTCTCTATCAACGTATGAACCTGCCATGACGACTCAGGAAGCGAGAACACTGTTAAAACAATATAAAACAAAACAAACCCAACACGAGGTTGACTCTACATTTCCTAAGAATATTACACTTCCAGAGGAGGCGGGGGATTGAGTGTAAACGATGGGGAACAAACACCCTCACAAAAAAAATTCTGACTACATTCTTTGCTCGGAGTGAGAACCAATAAATCCATCCTTGCCCAAACACCATCCACCCAACAAGACTATTCCTATTCTCATCCTGTCACTTCTTCAGAGAAACATCATACTTTTGATGAAGAATCGTCCTCAACAAAACTTGCTTTGAAGCCTTAGCAACATTTTCCTCATGTTTCTTATGGAGTCAACCTTTAGGTGGTACTGAGCAAAGAAGAGAGTCTAAGCTAAGAACCACATCGAGGCGTGAAATTTTCCACATGCCCCACGTCAGGGGTGGAAAGAGGACAAACTCCTGTTGCCGCTCATTTGTGGTTGCAGGGAGTTAACTGATTCCTTAGTGACTTGAGCCAGGGATTTGGCTTTCAAAAGCATAATTTTAAATCTCCACAGGAGGGAACTTCTAACTCTTTGTGACTCCGTGACCAGATTCACTTAAGAATTATTCAGCAGTCTGAATTAATAATTCAGTTTAGTTGGTAAATGTGGACTAATCAGTTCTAATGATTCCAAACTCTCAATAGATGGTTTAAATGTCTCACTTACCCACGAAGCCCATATGCCACACTTGCTAGGCAACTGAATGGAAAACCAGCCTCTATTCCAGAAGGAGTCAAATAAACACTCTAGTCAAGTTCTAGATCAGAGGTCCTAGAATCCCAGGAATGGAAGGGTTATTCATTGATCCTGTTCTCAGGAAGAACACTATTAATCCCATGCCAGGGAAATATAAATCTATCCCAGATGACACCTCCATATTAAACTATTTAGAGAAACTGGATAATATGGCATCCATTGCTAACCATTTTAATTAATACTAAAGAGAAAAACCATGCCCCCACAAAACGTCTCTCACACATTCTAAAGATGGAATCCTGAGCTGGAAAGAACCATGAATCTGACTCAAGCATGTCACCTTTCACAATAACAACAACAGCTAAATTTTACTGAGACTCTACTAGGTGTCAGGCAATTACCTCATTTAATCAACAACCCAGAGTAGTTCTATTACTATAATTCCATTTTACAGCTGAGGAAACTGAGGCAGGAGAGTTTGATTGACTTAATTAACCAAGAAGACATAGCTATTCAATGGTAGAGTTGTGATCTGAAACCAGGTAGTCTCACCCGTGATCCCAGGCTCTTAACTGCTATGCCACCTTGCCTCCTTAAGCCAACTTTCACACCTCTATTTCCAACCCTATCCACACCCCTCTTAGACGTAAATACTAAGAGAGCAAAGGCTACATCAAATTGCTCACCATGGATACATGAACTTTCATGGCACAGAATTACTGCACAACAATACTTTACTGAATTAATAGATAATTTCCAAACTCCGTAAAGCACCCACGTCCACAATCTTGATGTAAAATTTCAGGACCCTTGCTAAAATCATTAAGACCCACAGAGAGCACAGTGCATGTAAATACTGTTATTTGCCCATATTCATAGCCATTCCTTCAGCAATTTGGCAGGGCCCAACTCTCTAGCCTTTTTTAAGACTTGTGGAGAATATGTGAACATCTCTTTTCATCCCCTCTATAAGGAAATGGAACAGCTTTGAGTCTTTCACATCTGCCCCTTAGATACATGTAGAAAGGGTGGAAGCTGGCAGCCATAGTGAGCCCATTCACTATGGTCAGCATCCCAACATCATACCTTCAATCAGAAAGCGTTGGCTTTTCTCCTCTGCCATCTTTTCCATAGAGTACCTTCCCTGTGCCATGTGAACATGGACCACATAAGGGGGAAATGTATCCCACTGAAGCTTAGGACAAGTACATGATATGGAACACATCTGCATTAAAAAGCAAGCAAGCAAGCAAGCAAGTAAATCTCAAAGGCCATCTGGAATCACAGCTCCTCATAAGGTTTCTGCTCACAATTTTTTTTTTTTTTAATGAAAAGACTTTTGTCAAGTTTATAAAAAGGCAAACTCATTTATTGGGAAGCTAAGTTTACACATCAAGAGAAGATACTTTTGCCCACAGGGCAATTCTTACTTGCACTGGAAGGCCTAGCGAGCCTGGGAAGAGAGGTGTGTGTCATTGGTTCTGCTTCTTTTAGTTTCTTTTCTGTGTCTAGCGAGCGTGCTTTTAAAACCATCTCCTTTCCATGCCAAAGGCCATGTCATGCTGTATATAACTCACCGGGAATAAGGGAAGTGTGTAAATAGCAAGGCATTAAGCAGCTCAAGGGACTTGAAGATAGGTAATACAGAACACTTAGGCAATGTGCTCTGAGAAGAGGCTGCTGGAGGGGAAGTGTAATACTTGTCTTCAAGTGTATGAAGGATTATTATTGCTTTATAGATGCTGACTCCTCCGAGGCTTCCTTGCTCTACCATTTTCCAGGGCTACTGACATACACTTGCCAGAGCTTCATCCCCTCCAGGAGTGGATCAACCTCACCTGTCCCCCTCAGTACTCACCACCAAGCCCGTCAGTCAGGCTCCACTCTGTCCCACACCTGACGTTGATACCCATCTGCCCTCTGCTACCCCATCCCACATTTCCACAGGCTCCCTCCTCCCAGGCCCTGCTGCTGACCCACACAGAGCTCTCCCTGCCCCAGGTCTGAAGTTCTCTCCTACCAACTCCTAACAGTACTCACATTTTGAGCACCTACTGTGTGTCTGGCACTGTGCTGAATGTTCTGTTAAAGAGCACTAGCTTTGTTTTCCAGATGAAGATACCGATGCCCAAGAAGAATAAAGTTATTTCTCCAAGCTCATAAAGCTAGTAGGTGTGAAGTGGGATCCGAATACAGGTCAAAATATAAATCTGTGCACTAAATTCTTCCATTTACTATTTCTCTAAGTCTCAGTTTCCTTATTCATGAAGTGGGGCAAGTGTTGCTTATTCACCAGGGTTGTTTTTTTTTTTTTAAGGCATTATATAAAAAAGTGCCTGGGACATTCGAGGGCTCAATAAATATTTATTCCTTTTTTCTTCTGATTTTCTACATCAGTTTTGGTCCACCCACCTAGTTAGTACTTGTACCGTTCCTTTATCGATGTGGTCTTGATTTGCCCAGCAGACTGGTAAGCGAGTAGGACTATGTCCTTAGCAGTATTTCTCCCTATTCTCCCACAGAGCCTGTTAGAGTGTGAGGGAAATTAGCATGAAAATGCAGAAGAAAGAATTTGGAATTGTTTTCATTAAACATGATCCAGCCTATGAACACATATAAGGACCTGTATTAAAGAACAAGGAAGTAGTAGAATCCACTCAGGATAGCTTCATTGCCATGCATGGCAGAATGGATGATTTTTTAAAATTTCCATCCAGGCTTTGAGATTAAATAGCAGCGTGAAAAACAAACACACACAACAACAATTAAAAACAGGAACAGCTAATCATAGCTGCTCTTTTAGTCATATTTAATTATTATGTCTTAGACCATTTGAAAACCCATGTTTGTCTTGGTAACTTACAAAAGGTTTACAGGCATAGGGAAGCCACACAATATTAAACTTCAAGGTTTAGAACTCTAAGGTTTGAAAAACATCGCCTAACAAGGACATTATTTCAAAGAACACAGATGCCTTCTGTAAACAAACATTGACCCAAACAAGCAAGGCATCTTGCCTGACACAACAGCCCTCGCTGTCAAAGCAAGCTTTCTGACCATTTTTGATAAAGGATTGTGCCAACTTCTCTCTCCACTTGAACTCTTTTGCCTTTGTGAGATCTTATAATTATATTTACTTGAAAGAAGTAGTAGGAAGGTCCTGGAGAGATAAGAACTCTCCCTTTATTACTTTGTTCTGGAAAACAGAACAAAAATAGGTCAGTTCTTACGGAAATGATGGCTGCATATATAAATAATGTAAACACTCCTATCACTGTCCTGGGGAGGATATTTATCATGTAGACAGCTAGAGACACCCAGATCTGGCCAATGAACTGTTTCTGTTCTCAAACCCCCACATACAGCTCTCAGATTGTGAACTGTCAATTGGAAACTTGATTATCATCAGTTAAAAATAACCAGGGAACTCTGGCAATAATTTAACTTGTTTGACTTTCTTAAGCTAACAATTAACATTTTAGACTATTGTTGACAAAATATTTAACTTTCCCATGCCATTTGTGCAAACGACTTTTCTAATATTCCTTAGCCGCCCTGGTGGACACACCTTTCCCAAGCTGCTCTGGTCCGGGCAGTGGCCTGTAAAGGACATGCGCGCAAAGACCCTAAACACTTTCACAACATTGCACATTTTAACTAAGAGTCCCTGGGACCTTCAGGAACACTTAAGCACACTGATACTCAGCCTTATCTCGGCAGAGCTAAATTTGAAATACCAATCCCTCTATTTACAATAAAAGCTATTTCACCATTTAAAATAGACAGCTGAAAGCTCAAGTATACTTTTAATCCCTGGAAAAACTGGTATTATGATTCGTTGCTTGGTAGCTTATTATTAGCAATACTAGCAATAACGCCTTGCGTTTCTGCAGTGCTTTACTTTTCCCAACGCCTGGTCAGAAACACACATTCATTTGCTTCTCACAACAAGCTAGGACAGCAATACTGTTGTCTCTGTTTTACAGATGACTGCTAAGTAACTTGTCCTAGGTCACCCCGCTGGTTAGTGATCAAGCAGGCAAAGAATCAAGGAGGCAGACTCCTTGTCTGATCTGCTTTCTTTCCTCCACACTACGTTAGAGAAAAGATAATCTCTAAAGCCAAAGATGACTTGGAACCACTTATCTACCCATCCTAGCAACACAGTCTACGCAACAGAAAAAAGAGCTTGTCTCAGGCAAAAGGGAAAGATTAATAACGAACTGCAGAAGCTCTAAACCTTACTGTTCCATGGACCAGCAATTATTCAGTTTCACAGTTCATTCAAAGATTCAAACATACTTCACCAGAAAATGATTTAGTGCCTAAAGCCTGCTCCAAGTGGTTAGAAATGCATATCTGCTCAAAGCCCTATAATCCAGGGCCTCTGAAAGGCCCTATTCCTGTAGTCTCTGCAGCAATGGGGCTTCCCCTGAACTTGTACTTGAGCTAAATGAAGAAATTGGCTGAGTAAGGGCAGCAGAATTAGGCTCGCAATGTGGAGAGCATTAGAACTGGCTTGGAGGTTATTCTTGCATTGTTCTTGAAACTTAGGCTATTGGGAAAAACTCAGACATTATATATTTCTTGCAGTACAACAGCCCTTAAGCCAACGCGATCCCACAGACCAGAAGTTCCCCTGCCATCCACGTTCAAATATTACTGACTCCATACTAGGCATTGTCCTAGCAACTCTGCAGCATACAGGGCTTTCATCTGAGGATGCAGTGCATATTTGATTTTAGATGATCAATATTCTCTCTCTCTCTCTGAAAGGACCTTTATGGCCACTTATGGCATACGGATTAACTATTAAAGTGCTACACTGAACACACCCAGACAGAAATAAATCTGGTTACGGACACAGCAATAAAATTAAGAAAGAATTCTGCCACTCATTCCGCACAAAGACCCCTTTAAATTAATAGTGTTTCTGAAAATAAGAGGACCTCGCGTGAAGTGGGACCTGCAGACCTAATGGGCTTGATGAATCACTCCCCAATGCCCAGGCCTCCCTTCAAACACAATGTTATCAGGTTAATACAGTACTTGCATCACCATCTCTGAGTACCATGCTGAGTAACAAAGCTCCAAATTTAGAAGCTAAAATGGAGAAGGGAATTTCCAATAACCAAAAGGGGGGTGGGGGACCAACCTGTGCAATGCCACACGTTTCCAGTAAAAAGCAACCATCAGAAATACACTGTTCTTTTTATTCCTCACATGGCCCCCCTCTCATTCATCACTGTGCTCGGAGAGGGGTCTCCTCCAAGGCAACGTTTTAGGAGGTGGCTGGCGGTTAGGAGGGAGAGATCAGACTCTCTCTTAGAGCACGAGTGGTACAACAGCCACCTCTGGCTTCGGCAGCAGTAAGCCTTCAGTCAGGAGAGGCAGGAGCCGGTCCTCTCACTTCCTCCCAGCATGGATATTGCGATGGTAAAGTTACAATGACCACTGAGGTTGGTTGGTTTCATTTTGCATCCCAAAGCTCACCCCCCCCAAAAGAGGCAGCCTCATTTTACTTCCACGTTGGAGAAAAGAAAAAATCAAAAGAATACGGCCATAAGCAGATATGCCACCTTCCTTGCAGAGGCTGGGATAGGACTGCCACTTCCAGTCTCCCAGGCACCCAGGACAAGACATCGGTCTTCTGCACTGAAAAAGCCTGGGCGCCTCGTCCCCTGTATCATCCCCAGAAACACTTACCAGGAGACTGCGAAGTACACAAAGCAGTATTATTGGGAGACTTGCAGACAGATTATAAATTTACTGGGGACAATCAAGGCATTTAGATACTTTTGGCTGCAGATGCCAGGGACACACACACACACACACACACACACACACACACACACATACAAACGTCATTCTTCGCTCCATTCGAGTGACTTCCCCTGACCCCCACTCCCATTCACCTCAGCAGCTCCCTTTCACAAAACAAACTCCCACTGCTCTCCTAGGGAATTCCAGGGAGAGGTGGGGATGGAACAGGTGCTAGGGAAGGGAAATTAGGCCTTGACGCTCTAATAGGACCTCACAGGTTAACTGTGTTCACGGATGAGACAGCAAACACCGGGCAGTTTAACTGTTAGCAGTTAGTTTTCATCTGGAACTTGTGCCAGGAAGTTGCAGTTCTAGGCGACCCAAGCAAAATGTGTGTGTGGTGGGACAGAAGACCACTACCCTAGCTCCTAGAACTTCTGGAAACTTCATCACCCCACACCTGGGCTAGGGATCAGGGGGAGCCACAAAGAAGCATCCCATAGGCCGGGCCGGGCTGGGGCGGGGGTGTCCTCTCTCTAGAGCTCCTTTTCAAGTTCCTTTGGAAAAGGGAGTTCGACGCGCTGCCCTCCTCTTCTTTGGGCTTTTTGAGTACTTTTAGACTCACATGGCCATTTCCCGTTGCTGACTTTCATTAGGGCTGGCTTGGGCAAACTGGAAACTGCGCTGTGAGCGGACACAGAACATCAGGGGCCCCACAGACCTCAGAAATGGAGGAAGCCTGCCAGGCTGCGGGGCAGGGCTCCACCTTCTACCCAGAGGCCACTGGCCCGGCAGCTCCGGGGGAAGCCGTGCAGGGCGGGCAGTCACCTGACCCGGACTGGCACGGAGAACCAATGATTCAAGGGATACTCCCTCTGGGACGGGGTGTGTCTGTGCCTCTGAGGAAGAACTCCCAGCCAGAAACTTCATCAGAACTTTCAGGTTTGATGTCCTGTCACCAGGAGTGGCTGAAGACAAGGTACTTCCTAGGATGATAGCGTGGAGACAGCCCCTTCGTGCCTGCCCACGGTCATGAACACTGCCAGCTGGCGCTACCTGACTGTGGGGCCTGGGAAAAGAAGCGAGGTGGGAGGGCGCAGTGGGGGCGTCCGTGGGAAATCAGGGAGCAAGCCTCTCAGAAACATTCCCTCACTGGTCTTGGGGATGTTTTCCCCACAGTTCGATTTTGACTGAGGGGACACTCATGGAACTTCTCTGTGTTAGAGATCGCCACTTATGGTCTCTTAACCCAAGAAGGGGCCACTTCAAAGGGGGAAGGGGAAAGGAGAAAAGAAGGAAAAGGCTTCGATGAAGGTCAGCTGGACTGAGAGATACCTTCAGGCTGAAGAACGGCTTGTTGGACCTAATCAGAGCTGGCTAGCCAAAACAGGAGGATCTGTGAGGACAGGGCCTTCCTCAGTGGCTCACTCAGATCTTGCCAGCCTACCCACCTCTTGACTCCAGAGGGCCTCTGGAAAACTCGGGCTTTCTACTGCCTAAGCGACACCCTACGAGTGTAGGAAAGCCCCATGAATGAGTACCAGCAGAACTCGATGAGTAAGAGTGTAAAACCGCACCAACTGCCTACCCAGTGGCCTTGGAGGTAGTCAGGTAACACCTTGGCCCTTTTCATTGCTGTCCACTCCACCTCAGGCCAAGGCAAGCTCTACCCTCACAAATGACCACCGGACCACAGCCAGAATCATGAGAAAACCAGGTGCCTTACCGCAATCAGGGCTGAGTTCCTCTGGTCCCCAGGGGTTGAAGCTTGTGATTGCGGCTCCCCGTCGATCCCACCACCGCCACCATTACTGCTACTGTTCAGCAGGTGCTGTTGGTGGTGATGGTGATAGTCTGGTGGGGGCGGTGGGGCGGCTGTCGCTGCGGCTTGAGAGGCTGTAGGAGGGGCAGCAGGGGGCGGTGGAGGGGCGGTAGTGGTGGCCGCAGCAGTGGTGGCCTTGGTGTGCTTGCCAGCCTTCCTCGCCCCCTGGCCATGCTGTACCAGGCTCAGGAGCTGCAAGGTGCTCTCTCGTTCCCGGTCAGAGCTCTCAGCCCTACCACGTTCATAGCGTCCTTCACAGCTTAGGTGGTGCTGGCGGCAGACGGCGATCCGAGCCCGGAGGCGCTCCACGATAGCACTGTGCACTCTCGGGGTGACTGAGCCCCCTCCAAGGAGCCCCGCCCCAGGGGCCCCCCCTAGCCCTCCTGTGGGGGCCTGTGGGGGCGCTGTGTCCCCCATCTTACTGGACACAATGCTGCCTCTGGGATGGTGAGGTGGAAGGAGGCTACTGCTGGCTATTGCAGCCAAATCTGTTTTTGACAATGTGAGCTCAGTACTCAGGGCCACATGAATAGAGGTCTTCAGAGGTTGGGGGGAGCAGTGGAGAAGGTGTGGGGGAGGGGAGTTAGTAAAAACAGGGTGAGGAGACAGAACAGAAACCAATCGCAGAGGATTAGTTGGAAACAAACCCTTATCAACTTACTCTAATTGCATTTGACAGCTCTTGAGAAGTTGGACAGAGTTGATGGGGCTTTTTTTTTCCCCCACCACGCTGACGAGAGCCACTAGGTACTTTGTAAACACACGATCTGGAGGTTAGAGCAAGAATTCAGGGATTGTCAAGCCAGAGACAGAAACAGACAGCAAAGGGAATTGAGAGGGGTATTAATAGAGAGCTGGACTCCCCCTCACCTAGTTGTTTCAGAAAAAATTTTATGGGGATGTTTCTGCAGAGAAACACAGCTCTACCACGTCTATGTAACCTGCAGCCTTTACTTTTCCTTGGGTTAGAAAAAAAAAAGTGCTGTTTCAGAAAATTTTCGAAGTCAATGTTCAGAATGTACAAAAATCAAGAGAGGCTGTCTTTTGGCTTTTAATTTTTCCTCCCTTTCCTTTGGCTCCGGTGTTTTCTCCTCTTTGAGGTACTGTAGGATGTTGTCTTCTCCCAAACGAGGGAGATGGCTTTTCAATTGTTAACAATGTCAGTAATTGGACTTTTGGACCATGCTCTTTTCTTCAGTTAATCCAATCACCGGTAAAATCCTCATTCCCTCTAAGGTTTCCTAGCCTTAAATGAAAGCAGTCTGATCAAGTCGCTAGCCACTGAGAGAGATCCTTCAACACATTTTTTTCCTTCCCGCTTAGGCTTCCTCACCCCCGGCTCTATTCTAACAGTATCAAGAGAGAAAACTCTTCCGAGAGTAATTTACAAACGATGGTCAAACTTACAAACTTCCAGCCAATTGCACCGAGTCATGTCCAGCCACTTTTCTGTCCACTTTTGTACATTCCATCCCCGGCCAGTGGATCTGAGGGTCTGGACTCGCAATAAGCAATGTGGTTCTATCTCTTGTAGTGCTCCGCTTTATAGATGGGGGAAAAAAAAAAAAGTAGCTTGTATTTTCCTTTCTGTTTCCCGTCTGTTGTTAGCCGCTTTGCTGACACTGGCTCCGCCGCCCGGAGTCACGGCGATACACAGGCTTTCATTGTGCTCCGACAGGAGACGGAGAGAAAGAGAGAGAGAGTGAGACAGAGAGGGAGAAAGAGAGAGCCAGCAAGCTGCAGATGGGGGCGGGGGGAGGGGGTGGGCAGGAGAGCTGATCCGCGGCTCCCTGGTGGAAGGCTGGTGCCACTGCACGAGTGAGTAATTGCAGCCAGGCCCCGAAGAAAGGGGAACGCAGAGGGCCTCCCAGTGGCCGAAGAGGTAAATCCCGAAGCCTGCGCGTCTCAGTGGGGCTCACTTAACCTCCCTTGGCTAAGTGGGGAAGGCTGGGGAAATTCCCCAGCCTCTACACAACTACTTCACCAGCTCTGAATGTTTAAGAAATTCCCGGCCAGGGAATGTATTTTCCCTTTCAGACCTACATTACGCCCCCCTGAGGATATCGTTTTCATTTTTCAATATGTTGTAAATGACACCACTGAGCACCCTAGCCAGAGCTTGGGTGAGCACCGAGGAAATGTTCATTAGTATAATAAGGAAGACGGGTGAGTATGTGCGTGTTGGGAGGGGAAGGAGGGCGGGGTACAGAGGAAATCACATTGCTGGCGCCCAAAGGGCAGGTGAGTGTCTACCTGGCCTGTTTGGTGTGTCTTTGGGTAAGTCAGCCTGGGTGATTACAAGCAAATCAGTAGGCATAAATACAAGATTTTATGACGATGAAATCACCAGTACCAGTTCTAGAGAGGAAAATAAAGGTTTTTCTTTGAAAACACAAGATTACCTGTGACAAACAACTGCAAGATCTGAGGTCTCCATGGAGCTCTGGTTTACATATTTAAGGAGGAAAATCAGTATGTAACAGTCGAGTTTCAAGAAGTTTGATAACACAAACCAAATACATCAGTTACACACCCTTGTCCCCTCATCTTCATGTGATCCTGCCTTTAAGATCTCAAACTGTAGATTGGACTCTGCTTGCCATTATCAATTATGGAGAATAAATGCAGATGAGCACCATATTGGGATAGTCAGGACTAGAAATATGCTGAGTGTCCTAACTTGGAAGTCATTTGGATTTGAGGTCTCAAGCAGTGGGACTTCATTAAACCAACTCTCCCATCTCAGTAACATGGTCCTTCTCCAAACTGACCTATGGATAGAAATGAATGGGTAAAGTCAATGCAAACATTTGTAAGACTGGACTTATTTACAGTTTAGTTCCCAATAGGCTGGCCTGCTTTAGTCCATTTTATTTTAACAAGTTCTGGAGTATTTGTTTGGAACTGGGGACAAGTATACTCTGATGGAATGTAACTTTTTTACTTTTCATTGGAACTTCTGTCCTTTCCAAGGCTAAGTTCCTCACTACTCATGTGGGGAAAGGCAGAAATATATTGTTAGGTATGTAAATTTGATGGAGAACTCTATCATTAAAAATCGAAGGAGTTTTGATCATTTTATATTTGATTTTTTAAAAAGTTGTATTCATTAGACATTATCTTCCATTACTCTGAGTACTTTATATTCAGCAATCGTACTTGATAAAAGAAAATGTAATATTTAAATTTAAAACTGTTCACTCGACAGTCATGTCATAGCACTGGTTTTCATTAGTAACTCAGAATCCTTACTCAAATCTGCTATTCCTTTCTGATATAAACTTTGATTTCCATGCTAGACAGGGACATACCTTAAAAACTTGTCAAGCAGGAATGTAATAAGTTGTCATACTATATTCAGTGGTGTAAGTCACTTTTTTAGTGTCTTTTGTATACATTTGTCCTTGACAGCCATTTAATTTCAAGCTGAAATCATTATCATCTACATCCTCATTTCCACTCACATCAGCTACTGTTTATTTAATCACTGTTTCAGGCACAGCACTTCACATAGATCTCCCTCAATCCACAGTCTTGAAAGATAAGTATTATTGACCTCATTTAGAAATGAGGAAACTGAGGCTCACAGAAATTAAGCTTCTTGTTCCAGTTCAAGTAACAGCTCAGGACTCCCCCTCAACACTGATGTCAAGTCTATGCTGTCTTAACCACTGGGCTTGCTGCCTCAGTAGAGCAAAGCTGCAATTTTACTCTAATCGGCTTGCTAGAGTCTAAGCCAGTCCTGTAATACCTCCAAGAAATGAGTAGTGAATAGAACTACCCATCTGAAGATGAGAGCAGACAAGTGAGAAAACATGGTCAATCCCATCCAACTGCCAATAAAATACACATTTATTTTTCCCTCGTTCCCCCCCCCCCCGCCCTTTTTATGGTATTGTTCTCTAACCCTAAAGTTTCTGGGTAGCCATATGAATTCTTTTAAGCATTACTTTCCTTGTACTTGTCCATTTCTCTCATCATCTCTACTAACCATGGCTACCTAACACTAAAGCACCTAACACCACAGTAATAATGCCCAGATCTAAATAGTTCACAGACATGTGAGATTTTAAGTTTACAAAGTATTATTTATTGTTATATTGAATCAATGATACTGATGGTTATGATGATGACAAAATAATACAGTATGTCATAATACCCGTAAAGGTTAATTCAGTTTTTTCAACATTTCCATTTTCTTATGGACTACTTGCTTTTGGCCCCCCTAATCCATGCTCATTCTCATTTCCTAACAGCCTGTCTCTCTGCCATTCTTTTGGTGTTACCATATGCCTAAAAGCCTCTTGTATTCTTCAAACACCCACTGAAGAAGTTTGCTTGGTTGCAGTAACCTCAGACATCAGCAAAACTACTTTTACATTTCCTGATCAACAGTCAGAATGCTGTTCCAACCGGAAAGATGCTTCACGCCAACAAGGTGCCTGACCTAGGAACTGGGTCAGCTGCCATCATTAAGTCCCTCTAATCATTAGTGCCTTAATTTTTACAAATCAAATGCAGGGTATTTCAAACAATACATAAATTAATTTTAAAAACTCCAGGTGGAAGGAACTCTCGCTCTTCAGCATTCTCAAGCTTGTCTGTAGTGTCACGCACGAATGAGAAATGATGCTTCCAGGGGCATTAGAGATACTTTACAAATCATTTGTTTTCCTTTTCCATGGCCTTCCTTTTTACAAGTCATTCATGATCCTTCACGCTTCCAACTTGACTATTACTTTCCCTCCAATTCTGCCTTGCTTCTTTTTGGGCACTGTCACTTCATCTTCAACTTTCAACTATGGCTTCATTTTAGTTAAGGATTATTTCGATATGCCAGAAAAATAAGAATAGAGATATGTGACTGAAATTTCTATTTCACACTTTTCAAAAAGGTATGTACTTCTCACGTGAAACATCAGCCTCAGTATTCTCAGCACTATTGTGATCTTTTTCCACTTGTTTTGCTTATAATAAGAATAGGGATGATTTCAGAAAATTGATGAAAATACTAAGTAATCTCTACGTAAGGACTTAATAAAGTGTAGCTTTTTATGTGTGCACATACACTGAACTCCATGCATGAACCACATAATAACTGAAGCCAGGTTCAATGAACACTTGAGGTGAGAAACAATTATCTAAAATTGCACCGTAAAATAGATCCTAATATGACACTACCTTTAAGAATTAAAGATACAGAATAGACAGGGTCCATTTGGTCACTATGAAACCATTTCACTTTATTATATTTTGGGAAAATTTAGATGTGCAAAGCAATGCAGATGCCAAAGTATTCTTTTAAACTATTTTTGGCTGAATTCGTCTCTCTGAGGTCTTCAGATCCTAACATAAATCCATATATGGGAAAGGTTTTGGATAAAAATAAATAAAATACATCTTAATCATTAACATGTAGACAAATTGAATAAAAGATAGAAAGAACATTATGAAGCATGAAAATACATATCATGAAATTATTCCTGAATGTGAGGGTTGAAAGACTCTGGAGGCCTGAGATCTATTTCTAAAGGGAACTTTAGAAAAGGAGAGAAGCTCTCTCTTTGGAATGGGTAAACTACAATCTGATTGTGACACGAGGGGATTGAACTGAATGAGACATTCGGTTTCTTCCATGGCCCACTGATCTAAATAAGTAAAGAATATATCAGTGCAGATCATTTAATACTGTGAAAAGATAATAAACACATCTGGGCAGGGATTCAATAATAAATACACACAGATGTTAGTCTGAATTCATTTTTAAAATACAGTATTTGTCTATTAAGCTGACAGGACACGAACAGCTCATTTGCTTGATAATCATCTGTTATAAAGGCATTGTTTTATAATTTTAAAATACTCTTACTTAAAAATTATTAGGCCTCTGTTTTCTATGTACAGCAGATAAAACTTTTATTTGGCTGTAGAGTGCCATTTCATGGAAATTAAGATGAACATATGTTTTAAACAAGATATTTGCCATGAAAATACACACAAAATATCTAAATATGTCACATGATACAGAGAAACAAGACTCATGATCTTCACATTTACAGGAATTTATAAAATCTTCTCTGAAGGAAATGTGTTACAATTCAGTCAAACTTCTCATCTTGAAAGTAATCCGCCCAATTTAGATATTCTTGAAGTTGACCATATTTCTGTGTATACAATAAAAAAGCTAGTTATTTTACTCAAAGCAAAGAAGATAAGGTAGGCCTTTTCAATCTATAGACACAAACACGAACACGTTCACTTCTCATTTCAGGATAATCATGAACAAAAATCTTATAAACAGAGACACAATTTCAAATAAGCATTTCTAACCCATAAAGTATTGGAAAGAGATCAAACTGAATATTATTATTAATCTCATAATGTTCTTATAAATTATAATTTTTCTATTATATTTGTGGAAGTATAACAACTTCAATAACTTATTCAACAAAAATTTGTTGAACACATAACGTATATTGAATACTTTCTAATGACTGTCTAGGTACAAAAAAAATTGCTTTCCCTGTCCCTAGGAGACCAGAGTTTGGTGGTAATACAGCAATAATAAGTGCCATAAAGAACTATACAGACACTGTATGAAGGTTCAGGAGAGTAGCCATGGTTAGGTGAGGTGATCAGAAAAGAAGAGAAGCACTTAAACTGTCATGGGAGAAAGGATTTGGTTGGCAAAGATTTCGGGGGGGTGCAGGCAACAGTCCATACAACAGTGAAAAGGCAAGAAAGTATGAGGTTTGACTACAATTTGAGGTTTGTTTAGGGGAATAGAGAGAGATGAGACTGAACCAAAGAGGTTGTGGTCAGAGTATGAAATGCTAGGTGAAGGAGTTTAGTAATAATGTGACAGGCAATGTGAAATTGCTAAAGTGTTAAGGCAGACACTGACATGATCTGGGGTGTATTTTAAGAAAAATGGTAAAACATCCATTCTAGAATATTTTGGCATTTAGTTATGAATCTATTGTAATAAGTTAGGTAATGAGATCCCAAATTCGAGTGACAGCCAATGAAGATGAAGAGTCAAGACTAGGGTAGGACAAGATAAGAGAGGAGTCAGGATGATTTGGAAATTTCACAGATAATTTGGAAAGTTCAAACTGCTGACTTCAGCTGAGGAGATTAACTGACCTAATGGTTTCTTTACTTATGAACTCTGGTTCCACTCCTAGTAAAGGAAGAGAGGATCCTGATACCCTGACTTTGGTGGTGATAGGAACCTATGGAAAAGTATAGGAGGAATGTGTTTTCCTTCTAGACAGGGCCATGAAACTTTTGTCCCCTCAAAGATCTCTGACTGGATCACCTTCTCTGGAAAGAACAAAGAAAAGAACAGGAGGGGAAATAACCTTTGAACTACTTAGGGATTCTTTTGACCAACTACTTAGGTTCTACTAGACAGAAGTAAAGTACTCTAGAATTAGAAACCTATACCTTAAAAGTTTGATTGTTTTTATGCTTTTTATATTATCTTTCTTTATATTCTTTTTTCTCTTACTAAATTTTTTCTGGAAAATTATAATCTATCCCAGCTATACTAAGAAAAGGAAGGAAAATCTCTCCTTGCTTTTATTACTAATAATAGTTAACATTAATTGATCACTTACTAATTGCTAGGTCCAATACTAAATGCTTAAAATGTGTTGATCATTTAATTTCCACAATCAAAACTCTATTATTATTGTCTTAATTTCTATTTTACTGAAGAGACAACTTAGAGAAATAAAGTAACTTGCCTCCAGATTCTACTGCTAGAAAATCTTTAAATCCATGCTTTTAACCATCATAGTATGCTATTTCTGAGACTTAAAGTGGGGAGGGACGAGGCTGGGTGCAGCTTTAGTAAGAAGGAAAAAAAAAAAAAAGCCCTCCAAAGGAAAAGTGAAACTCAGAGAGAAGGCAGTTCGTAATTCCTGGTCATTCAATCCATTTAAAGATTCTGGTTCCATCATTCTTTTTTCCTAAAAATCTGGAGAGTTTGGATTTTATTATGTTAACCCCTTCAAGTGCCAGGATGGACCTACTGATTAAAACAGGTGGAACTGTGGAAAGGGAGTGTGAGAAAGATGTCAGAACATAAAAGAAGGAGTTTGGAGTCTTCTGCTCAGAAACAGAGCAGTTAGACGTGAAGAAAGGAACAGGTTTATAGAGGCGGAGAGCTATAAAGAGGCTGAGAACGGAAACTAGAGCACCTTTAAGCAGGGCCCTCAATGTTTAATTTGCTTAAGAATCACCTAATTTATTAAATATTGGGTGTTTAACACCCCCAACCATTCTCATTCAATAGGTCTGCAGTGAGGCCAGGAACTACACATTTTCCCCAAACTTCTAGGTGAGTCTGACATAGGTAGTTAGGGCCATGATTTGAGAAATATCAGTTTAAGGAACGAAAGAAAAATTAAAAGAAAAAAAGTTTTAAAGGAGAGAAAGAAAAAGACACCACCACACAAAAAGTTTCAGGAAGGGGTGGGATATCAAATCATTATTTAAAATTCTTTCTTATGTAACAATCTTTATGTAATACATTTAAAATTTACATACAATTGTAAAACTGAGACTTGATACTTTTGACGTACTTTCTTCACTTCCTGATGTTCATGTATTCACCACCCCATCCCAACAACCCTATCTTCAGCTTCTCTGGAAATCCCATCATCACATTCACTTTCTTCTTAACAAGAAACATTCGTTAGAATTTAGCCAGTGGCATATGATAGTATGTTCTTCCAGTCAGATTTTGAACGAGACAATTACTTTTATTATATTTATTATAGGTTTTGGTTTTATTATAATTTTCTTATCATTCATTCCTTTCTTACACTCAAGTAGCCCCTACCCTTTAATGTCATCCTAGGTTAAAAACAGATCATCCTAGCTCGATTGTTAGGAGGAGGAACAAGAAGAATGAAGTCAGTCTAGTTGGCAGGTCTTTGGGAAGATAGGCTGAGATATCCTGAGACAAGGGAAGAAAAACGCTTGGAGGAGGAAGGGGCAGGTAAGAGAAAAAGCAAGGTATGTAATACAAGCTGGGAGGAAAGCCAGGACCACATAGTTTTTGTGAGGTAAAAGAAGGGGTTGACATAATAGTTAGGAAGTAAGAGCAAAAAGGGCCACAGATAGGGCGACTCAAGCAGCACTGAGCCCTGGCATTCAGAAGGGTTAGGGTAGCTATGGCCATGAGCCTGCAACCAAGGAAGAAGGTGTGCGTCACAAGCACATGCAGTGCTGTCACACGAGGACACTCACATTCTCTGAGGGGTAGGTGGAGTGACGCTGAGAAATGTCAGAGCACCTGATAAATTCTGAAGTTTAATCGCAGCACAGAAAGCTGCTGCATATGGGTTTACAGTGGCTCTAAACTTTAGTTTCTAGGACATCTTTTGACAAAATTTATAAACAAATATTTTTAGAGCAGGAGGGATCCCAAAAAGAAAATGAAGCTCTTTGGTATTGCATGTGGAAAAAAAGGTGCATGTTGTCCTAGACTTGCATGGTCTTGAACTACTTTAACTGTCCACTGCTAAGTGTTGTTCTTGAAGCATAATAGAACACTTGGCTTTTTTCTTCCTAAGAGTATTTTTTCTTATTCCAGGTCCCTTCTGTTAGAAACCCTGTTAAGCTTTTTCTAAGGTTCATGACCTGGAAGTGCTTTTAGTTTTTCTCTGCAAGAAGTTTAACATTCTTGGGGCACCTGGGTGGCTCAGTCATTGAGCGTCTGCCTTCAGCTCAGGTCGTGATCCCAGGGTCCTGGGATCGAGCCCCACATCAGGCTCTCTGCTCAGCGGGAAGCCTGCTTCTCCCTCTCCCACTCCCCCTGCTTGTGTTCCCTCTCTCGCTCTCTCTCTGTCAAATAAATAAAATCTTTAAAAAAAAAAAAGTTTAACATTCTTCCCCATTTATACTATTATTACATAATATGTATAGTATAGTACATGCACAGTGATTTTTCTACACAATTCTTTAAAAAATGGTGTCCCAATAGGTTTTTCAACTCCACAGGAGGGTTGGCAACCCTTAAATGCACCCATAAAAGCAGCTAGGAATTTCATGTCAGCATGGAAAATGAAGATGGGACTTACTGGATAAGTCATGGCTCCTCCCTAAGGCTAACAGAAAAGCACAGAGGAGTACAGGGAGGAAAGCACTGGAAGAGAAGTTGAAGCAAAGTAAAAGATAAAAAGCTGAGGAGAGTAAAATGAGAGAAAGACTACGGAAGGTTCCAGATGGGGGGGCGGCGGGGGAGGCAGAGAGATCACCAGGTGGGGGCTTGTGGTGGGAGGAGAACCGTCAGAAGGGAAACCAGTTCTGATGTCACTGTCCAGACTGGGAGACCTCTGCAGAACATGACATGTCCTGACAAGTTCCTGTTGTTTTGTTCTCTTTTTCTTTCCCTCTGCTTATAAGTTTATTCACTGAGCTCTCTTCTTTTTTATCTTCCTCTTTTACAAATTTCCTTATGATATAAATAACCCAGGCAACAGATCTTGTCAGCCTTTTTTTTTCTTTTTAAAGATTAAATATACTGTTGATCTGAGTTGCCTGAAAATCTACTATATGTTTTCTCTCATACATTCATGTAACTAGACTTGTTTTAGAAGATTGCAATCATATTAGCATTCTTTCCAAGTACCATAAACAATTCTAAAAGCTCTGTGAGCAGACCAGAGCTTATGAGCTGCCAGCAGATCTTCGGGAATCCAGTGCACTCTTCAAAACCCCCACTTTATCCCTGATATCAAACTTAGTGATCAACAGGATTTGGGGGGATCAAAATCAGTGCCGTGGCCTGAAACCTCTGCATTCCCCTTGATCTTCAGTTACAGTGCTCACTGCTCAGCCCATGTCCTCAAGAAGAGGATGTGGGGGGTATTAGAACTGGCAGCCGAGATCCTTTCCTCAGATTGGTACCAGGTGCTTCTTCACTCTCGGGTCACAAGAACTGTTCTAAAGAATAGGAAGCAGACAAGCAGAGGTGAGTCCTATACTTCGTCAAAGAAAATAAGCGGACTTAATATATATGTAAGGAATACCATATATATAAAAGTGAAAGGACAGAGGTCCTTCATTACAGGACGGTATTATTGCGGATTTCAATTTATCTGATGAGCTGAAGGAATGCTTAGAACATCAGGGCACCTATTCAGGGTGGGACAATGGTAAGCATGAAAGGAATGGGTGGAAGAAGAGAAAATACAAAGACGGGGAAAAGGAGAGATTCTCTTTAAAATTTCACTGTCCTCTAGTCATTTGTATCCTTCTGCTGATCATAATTAGGCTCCAGAATCTATGAATGAGATGATTCTTCTATATTCACCTTACCTCCTTAATCCAGCCACTTTCTTTTGACTGACTGAAAATTCTTTCCACTGTTTCTTTAACCTGTTCATCTTCAACTTCTTCTGTCTTTGCAATGGAGCAACATTCCTGGTACAGCTTGAACTTAAAATGTTTCAGTTTATGATAAATTCGGGTACGATTAGCACAAATTGTGCCAACAGTAAACACCTAAATCAAGGAATAAACATTATTATCTGACATATGAAGTAAAAAATATACTAATGATTATACAGCTTTTCTGGCTGTATATTAGCAAAATTTAATAAATGCATTATTAATTTTTAAAATGTGTATACAATGGTTCCTTTACCTTCGCTCATTATATAACTTAGATAAGAAAAACTGAGCATCTGCTATGTTTCAAGTATTGGGCTAAGCACTGGAGATATATAAGTGAAAGATGTACTACCTGTGTTAGGGGAGCTTACAGTCTTGGGAGAAAAACAAACGATCACAGAACAATGTGTCAAATGCTGGGCAAGAGATGCTATCAAGGTAGAGAGGAGGGACAATTAACCCAATTCAGTGATGAGAAAAATCCTTGAGTAGGTGATGCTTGAACTAAGTCTTCAGAAAATAGCTGGCCAAGTTTGAGAAGGAGGAGAAAAATGGCTTTTAACACAGAAGAATGGGCATACCTGAAGCAAGAAAAGCATGCAAGCAATTGTATGTACATAGTTACTGAGTTAAAAATGCCTAGATTACGATAATTTTCTAACTTATAAGCAACATGTAAAACTGAAACAAACTCTTATAACCAATATTCAGTATTGGCAGTTTTTCATTAAATTAATTTTTTCCAAAAAATTTTGTCAAGTAAAAAATAACTTTGTGTTTAGTCATATTTGTTTCCTTAATTAGTCACTCTGATATAACACATTAATACTTTATTGTTAGCAAACTATGAGAATTTTAATTTCTATGTTTATATGGACTTCTAGGATTCTATGATTAAGAATACTCTTCTTGGGGGGCGCCTGGGTGGCTCAGGTGGTTAAGCGTCTGCCTTCGGCTCAGGTCATGATCCCGGGGTCCTGGGATCGAGTCCCGCATCGGGCTCCCTGCTCCTTGGGAGCCTGCTTCTCCCTCTGCTTCTCTCTCTCTCTCTCTCTCCCTGTCTCTCATGAATAAAAAAAAAAAATCTTTATAAAAAAAAAAAAAGAATACTCTTCTTGGGGCTCCTGGGTGGCTCAGCCGTTAAGCGTCTGCCTTCAGCTCAGGTCATGATCCTAGGGTCCGGGGATCGAGCCCCGCATCGGGCTCCCTGCTCAGCGGGAAGCCTGCTTCTCCCTCTCCCACTCCTCCTGCTTGTGTTCCCCCTCTCGCTGTGTCTCTCTCTGTCAAATAAATAAAATCTTAAAAAAAAAAAGAATACTCTTCTTGTGAAATCACCCAACCAGAACATTCCTCTTTCAGAATGTTTTGCATATGCTATACACACTGATAACTAAAATAGGAAATCTAAAAACTGAACATTACAACTAAAAACATTATAACATGATCAATCTTCTTCTCTGGATTAACCTGAGGAAATAGACAAACTCCTTGTTAAATTATATATTTGTCTCTGTGCCAAAATCACTAATGGGTTATGCTTTCATGAGTTCAGTACAAGTGGTATAGTTACAGAATTGATCTATGTAACTTGTATTCTATCTGACAATCTGACAAAGAACTATTATTTTTCTGAAGCCACACTGAAAGGGTTCACAGAGGTGATGAGTTCAATAAATAATCTGAGTATATTGGCAAAAAAACAGTAATAAAATGAAGAGTGTATTGGCAAAACTGAATAAAAGTCAGGTTTGATGCATCATCTTGTGAAGATGGTATTTGGGACATCTTACAATCTTTCTTAAAATCCTCGAAAGTTGAAGAAAACCAGGTTTAGATTTCTGTTCAAGTTCTATGAAAACCTTTCTGTTTTTCAGATCATTAGAAATAATCAGGTATTATTGTACATTGCTTGTTTACTCCCAGGAACCTTCCCGTTTCAACATTATCATCAAACCAGTCATATCAACACTAACAGTTCCCTTGCCTATGCCTCCTTTTTTACTTTGAGTGAAAAAGGTACCACAATATTGCAGTGGCCACAAGCGGTACCCTCTGTCTCTCCATTTCTGTCATCAAAGTAGACTGTGTGGGAGAAGTCTCCTATGGCTGTTCTGGATAAAGTACAGTAGAAGAATAATATAATTTTTAAAAAAAATTTCCAGCACACTGTATTTTATATTTCCACAAAACTGAGGAATTTATCCGTATAAAATTTTTAAGTTGGGGCAAGAAGGAAGGAGAGGTATTTAAAAAATCCTTATTAAAATTTTTTTTTTACCTGTATGAAACAAAAATACCCATTGAAAATATTTAACATTACAGTTTACTTCTTTCCATTTCTAATTCCTATCTTTTTGGCTGCTACTTACACTTATGTAGATCAATAAACCCAAAATTACCTTTAGAATATTCTCATACTATTTTTCCCCAAAATGTGATCACATTTTAAAAGCCTAAACCATTGTTAGTAAGTGTTCACAGAAAAGGGTAAATGCTTCAGCGAACTTCATGATTGTGTCATCTGCTTTAATTGGATTACTTTGCCTAGCATAAACTTTATGGGCACTGAATATGTATAGTTTTATGATTCTGGCTATATGTAGTTATCCAGTATTCTAAAAAGATGTGTCATAATCTTTCTCTCTCTAGGAATCCTACAGTCCATGAAACTGCTAGTTTCAATGCAACCATGACAGAACTGCATTTTATCATTTGATTTTAAAAATACGTTGCTACTTTGAGAACTATCAACTGGCATTTTAAGGTAGGTTTTAATTGTATACCTTTAGATGGAAAATAATAATTTTCTAATATATTTGTTAACTTTGATGTTTTCCATTGTGTGGCTGGTGTATTAATGTTCTTTGCTTTTGTTCTGTGAGATCTCTTTTATTTTTTAGATATTTGAATAACTATTTTGTACAGAATCTTTACTCTTTCACAGGAATATCAGAACTCCAGAAATGGTTTTCTAACTCACTTCCCTTTCCAGGATTAGCTGTAGACAGCAAAGACTGTGAATGTATAGCACTATTTTTGACCTATACAATAGAACATGATCCTTAAAGTATTAAATCACTTTTATTAGGATTCTATGTGTCTTAACTCATAAAACATCATAGATCGGTTTTTAAACAATGGGGAGATTTGCATATAGACTATGTTGAGAAAAGAAATGTGTTTTCATAGTAACTTGCCAAATGATACATTAAAGACTAATTCTGAATTCATTATCCCCATGCAAACTTTCTAAGTGAATCTTACAGATTGTTTAGAGGGATCTGGTCAATTACTGCCACTAGTACTGAGGAATCGTACTACCCAATGTAGCCGAAGGATTTAGATTAATAATCTCTTTCTAGCTTAATAAGTGACTGGCAGTATTTAGAGGCAACTCTGAGAGCCCCCAAACACACACACCCTTCATGGATATACAGACTCACCAGAGGAAGCTCTCAATATTAATATTTTTGCATTTATAAATGTAATACTTTTATAAAGATTAAAAAATAAATAAAAGTAGACTACACCCTGCACTTCTCTCTTCACACTGTACTGCTTTGCTTGTTTACAAATACTTCTCTTCAAATATTTCCAATATTTTCTTCATTTTTGTCTTTTCATTCAAAATTAATGGCACCTTAAGTATGTGTTGATTATCTAGACTTTGACACACTTCTGCTACACTCTAGGGTGAAACATCGTTTTCTTTCTATTCTCGTATTAAGATGACAGGCATCTGGGAACTGTCAATTTGGTAGATTATCTGCCATAAAATTTTCCACTTGGGTTAAATTCTCCTTTGGACCTAAAGGGGACTTTTGCTTCCCTTGCCCCAATTTTCTGCCTTTTCATCCTCATCCTACACGCTTCTCCCCCCCCACACACAGTTTGGGTGATGTGCACTTACACAAAGTTTAGTATCTGAGTTAGGAGTGAATCTGCCAGAGACATAGCCAAGACATATTTTTCACATTCAAAATGTATACCCTCTCTCCTTGTACTCTTTTCCCTTCTCCTAGTGCTTTTTCCATTTATAAAAACAACAGGGTTATTTGTGCAAGCTACGTATTGAAAATTTCTAAATACTGAAAACTAAAATGTGAACGAAAAATACCTGTTTATCATGTGACATGAAATCATCTGTTTCCATAGTCCTGGTGTTGTACAACTTTCCTGATAAATGCACTGAGTATCTGCAGTGGCGATGCAATCCACAGGCCTGGCAGGAACAGTTTTCAGGATTCTTCAAATGGATACTTACATTAGAATAATTTTCCACCCGCTCCTGAAAACAATTGAAAAATGTAATGAAGCTTTCCAAGATTGGAAAAAACAACAATAAAAGAAAACATAAAAAGAACCTAACCAAATTAAAGTCAATATTTGGAATCACAATAATGGGGTAAGATGTAAGAGCAAAACACACTCTTATTTCTTACTTTAACACAGAGCACACAGTAGATATTTGACAAGATATTTTTAAATTAAAAAAAAAGAATTTATAATTTAGGTTGTTAAATGAAAAGAAACCAGACTAGGAAAAAAATTAGTTTCCTACTTTTGAGTTACTATTAGGTAATATTCTTCACAGATTTTAATTTACTTTTTTTTCCCCTCCTCTCATCTCTAGTTAGTATAAATGAGGTTTAATAGTTAAAAATAGAAAAAAAGAGCAGCAAAAATTCAGGATACTATAACAAAAAGATGAGTTCATTTAGGTTAGTCAAAAACTGAGAAAAACCAGATCACATTCAGTCTCTTTGGTGTAAATTATATCCTATTTCCCACAAAATATTCCAGAAATGATTTGATCGTCCTATGGGCACTTACTAAAGGCCCATGAAAATAAGCAAGTTGGAACTAGGAATGCTAGGGGGCCAGCTCTGATACGGACAGTCTAATAGCTGAATTAGCAATGAATAAGTGAACTGAGAAAATATTTGGCATTCATAAATAAGCTTTATTAAGCTGTGCAATTACTTCTGGTTGCATATTTTTGCTCACACTCTAGGCCTGTGCTAGATACTACTGTCATAATTAGTAGTGTAGATTAGGTTTTACCATAATATTTGAACTACATACAGTGAGCATATTAGCAGGGTTACTGATCCACATTTGTATTCTCTATCAGCCTGATAGTAATTAAATATTCAGTATACCGATAGTTTCCTTTTTAACACTCTATGATTCATAACTACATTGTATTTTGTCTACTTTTAATATTTCTCATATTTCATGGCAGTTTGTGACACACATCACTTACAGGATGATATTCAGAGTAAATAGGTGACTAAACCACTTTCCCTTCTTGTTTCTGTGAGCAGACCATTCCATATGTATGGAAGCACATTCGAGATGAAAGCTCTATCACCTTGGCTCTGTGAGTGACTACAATATGCAGAACGCTATTGTAGATTTACATGGGATGTATAATAGAACTGAAAGTAAGCTTTGTTGGTTTAAGCTGTTAAGATTTTTATTGTTGATCTGTCATATTTATTTTTTGCAGTATAACTTAGCTAATTCTGACCAAGATCATATTGAATTATCTATGTCTCTGAATTTTTAAGCTAATATTTTCTTGTATCTCTCAGTTATTATTTCAACATCGGGTAATCCAAATTCAGCATAACATGCCATGGTATAGTTAGGCACAATATGGCATAGTGGCATGGGCTTTGGAGTCAGATAAATACTAGGAATTTATGATTTCTAGGTTTAAACACTGGCCTAATTACTAGCTGTGTAACCTTGTGTTTGGAGTCACAGTTTTCTCAACTCTAAAACAGAGGAAAGAATAGTGCCTTCCTCATAGGGTTACTGTGAAGATCAAATAAGATACTTTGCATTGCATGAAAATTACTTGGCAAAGTTAAGTGATCAATAAATATATGGTATTTTTCTATTTTTTTTAAAGATTTTCTTTATTTATTTGACAAAGAGAGAGAGAGAGGGAGAGCACAAGTAGGCAGAGAGGCAAGCAGAGGGTGAGGGAGAAGCAGGCTTCCCGCAGAGCAGGGAGCCCGATGTGGGGCTCAATCCCAGAACCCTGGGATCATGACCTGAGCCGAAGGCAGACGCTTAACGACTGAGCCACCCAGGCACCCCATGCTGTTTTTCTATTAAAGAAAATAATATTTATACCATGTTCTAAGAACTGTGCTATGTATTGTGTAAGTAAGTAAGTAAATATTTCCCTTTAAATTAGGTAAATATTTTCTGTATCTGAGGAAGAGAGTGGAGTTTAGAGAGGTTAAAAACCCACCCAATGGCGGGGCGCCTGGGTGGCTCAGTTGGTTAAGTGACTGCCTTCGGCTCAGGTCATGATCCTGGAGTCCTGGGATCGAGTCCCGCACCGGGCTTCCCTCTGACCCTCCCCCCTCTCATGTGCTCTCTCTCTCTCTCATTCTGTCTCAAATAAATAAATAAAATCTTTAAAAAAAAAAAAACCCACCCAATGTCAAAAAGATATATATGGTGGCCCTAAACTCAGCCATCCTCCAAACTGAAGTCTTCTATTTCTGTAATCCCATAACTGTCCCTTAAATCTAAATCATTTGTGGCTAATTTATCAGGTAATTCAAGACTGAACAGGCCTTCGATGAAACCAAATCTCCTGACATAAATGAGGTAGAATAGCTAATGATTTAAGTGCCAGAAGGACTGTTAGGAACTTGAACTTCTGTTACCTTGCCATTTTTTTTTCTTCTTGCTAATCATTAGAAGATAGAATATTAAAAGTAGGGAGATTAAGAAAAAAACCCTTAAAAAACATATAAGACAGCCTCTACTATTAGAGATTCATAAAATAGAAATCTATGAGATAACATGGAATAAGAATTATAAAGTAAAAAGATGCTTCCCTGAAATTGGTAGAATTACAAAATCTTAATTAAAATAATTACAAAACCTTAAGGTCGAGAAGGATGTCAAAGACAACCTAGGCCAGTGTTTCCCAGATTATGTTATGGAAATCAATTATTCTAGGAGGTGATAAAATGTAGCTCATGAAAAGGAGCCTCATAGGAAAACACAAATTTGAAAAGTATTGCATTCTACATCACCCTCTTGAAGATTAACAGTATAAATTCACACATTAATGTTCCTTGAAAGGTCCTCCAGTTAAGTTTAAGTTAAACCCACCGTTTCTCAAACTTCTTTAGCAATGGAACTCTTTTCTGAAACAACGATTAACATTCTGTGAGATAAACTCATTTTAATAGATGGGCTAAGCTCTGGGGATGTTCTAAAGTTATTCATCATTTAGAACTACTTAACTGCTGGATACATATAATAAGTGTTACAATAATTAAAACAATAGCAGCCTTTAGAAAAGGTGAGAAACAACAAGCTGATTATTAACAAAGAAAAATGCCAATGATTTAGAAGATTATCCAGTTAGTATTCAGTCAATATTCAGTTTGATAACTGGATACTGAAATCCTGATCGGTCTGCCACTCCCATACCCCCAACCAGAGACTCAAAACAAATTAAACTGTATACCTTATATTGCTCTTTCCAACGACTTCTAGAAACTAAACTCTCTAGACGAGGCTGAACAAAGCGGTTATCCAAATAATGGAGAGATGTCAACATATCTTGTGCATATGATTTTTGTCTGGTGCCATCTGTTCAGGGGAACAACAGCAAATAATCACTTAGCCCTTAGGAAATTATCTATCTATCTATCTATCTATCTAAGCTCCCACACCAATGAATTATCCACTCTCAAATACCAACAGTGCCAAGGTTGAGAAACATTATTAGGCAATATTTAAAAAGTTGAATACTTAAGGATTTCTTCCCATAGTTTTAGAAAGATACTTGGTTAATTGGTTAGAAGCATTTGAAATTTTTAAAAAATTAGTTAAGTAAAGAAAAAAAGATTCCATCAGAGCATTAGGGAAAGGAACAAACCACAGAGGCCTTCTAATTGTTCCCTGAATACATCAAACTTATTCTTTTCTGTTCTTTTAATCCCAGTAAAATTAACATGTAGTGTTATATTAGTTTCAGATGTACAATATAGTAATTCAACAGTTCTATGCATTGCTCAGGGCACATCGCAGTAAGTGTACTTTTAATCCCCTTCACCTTTTCACTCATTCCCCCCCCCACCAACTTCCTCTCTGGTAACCGCCCGTTTGTTCTCTATAGTTAAGAGTCTTTTTTTTTTTCCTTTGTTCATTTGTTTTGTTTCTTTTTTTTTTAAGATTTTATTTATTTATTTGAGAGAGAGAGAATGAGAGATAGAGAGCACTAGAGGGAAGAGGGTCAGAGGGAAAAGCAGACTCCCTGCTGAGCAGGGAGCCCGATGTGGGACTTGATCCCTGGGCTCCAGGATCATGACCTGAGCCGAAGGCAGTCACTTAACCAACTGAGCCACCCAGGCGCCCTCATTTGTTTTGTTTCTTAAATTCCACATGTAAGTGAGATCATACAGTATTTGTCCTTCTCTGACTGACTTACTTTACTTAGCATTATACCCTCTTGATCCATCCATGTGTTGCAAATGGCAAGATTTCATTCTTTTTTTATGGCTGGGTAATATTCCGTTGGATATATATACCACTTCTTCATTATCCATTCATCTATCACATCAAATGTACTTTTACCTAATAGTCTTTTGCACTTACTGTGTTCTCAGATAGATCAATGCATTATTTTCCCGCCAACTTTGTCCATTTAAAAGTCACCTCTTGAGAGACCGTCTTTGACCAATCTAACAGATACTTTCTTTTCCTTTATCACTCTTGGGTCTCCTTAACCTATATTTTTTTTCAAGAACTAATCACTAGTTGAAATTGTATTATGTTATATATTTGTTTCATGGTCTGTCTCTCCCGTTAGACTTTAAGCAACATGAGGGCAGGAATCTTGTATGTCATAGTCATTGCCATATTCCCAGCCCTCAGATAAATGCTGGCCCCTTAGGCACTCAATAAATATTTGTTCAATAACCTGAATGAAATATCACTTAGGCAATTAGGTAGATATTCAATACAACATATTTATAATCTTTATTAACTTCCAGATTCTGTGCTAGATGCAAGGGATAAGTGTATATCTAAAGTATGGTTCTTCTTTTACTCTTAGAAGAGAGGAAGGCAAAAATACATTTTCAATACAGTAATGAAAAGTGTATACACATCAGTACCACCAGGGAACTGAGAGCACAAATGAAGGAGTAAAAATACTGAGTGGGTCATAGTAGCTTTGACAGTGAAAACAATTTTATACTCACCTGGAAAATCTAGGGTAGAAAGGGATTATATTTTAAAAGGAAACAGTATGAACAAAGGCACAAAAGTATAAAATAGCACATAACTTTTGGTGAAACTCAATGAGCTTAGAGAGGCTGGGACAATACATGGCTATTGAACTACTACTCTGCTGTTTTGAGTCTGTCCTACATCCTCACATTCACTGTCAACTCTCTAAGGTCAGGGGAACATGACATATTTCTTTTGCACTTTCCACATATCACAAATAATAAAGAGTAACAAGTTTTTGATGTGAATGGGCTTCTGGTGTAGTTGATCCTAGAGGGAACAGTTGGAGGGCCTTAAGAATGGATCTCTTGGTTTTGCTTAAGTATATATTGTATCACATAGTATTGTATTATTATATTAGTAGGGTGTTTAAAAATTGGAAAAAGAAAAACAACTCTAATTGTTCCATTTGTATTAACTTACCATACAATGTTCCCAGAAAAGAGTCATCTAAAGCATTGATCAGAAGAGCCTTCACAACTCTTTCAAAGTGAGTATAGTGGTCACTAAAAGAATCTGAAATTAATTTTAAATATGTATTAGAATATAGTAGATAAAACAATTCCCTGAATAAAATAGGTTCCTTTCTCTAAGAAATTAATACTGTAAGTAGGAGAAGTCACTTAATTATCCTAATTTTATAGCTGCCTCAGTGACTTGTCACTGAGCAAATCTCCATTTTCCAGATTTACTGGCTTCTAATCCAAATTTCAAGTTGTTATTTCAAATAATCTTCACTTTCCAAACTTATTAAGGGAAAACTATTCAGAAAATATTAAGAGATACGCTGTGAAAAAAAAAAAAAACCCAGATCATCCCCTGTGGACCCAAGTTTAATTATCAACTTAACAATTAAGGAGAGCAAGAGAGAAAACTTTTATAGGTAGATTGTTCAACATGTACCTGAAACTCCTGTCTTTCCTTCTCTTCGAAACATGGTACGTATGAAATTACCCAAAAAATTACTACCCTAGCCAAAACCCCAATGGCTATAAAAACTCCATTTCCCTTTCTGCTGCAACAGATTTAGGATTTTCCATATCAGTTTAGAAAAGTTCTGTCTTCTCTTTCTCATACTCAACATATAAGCCTACCTTCCCACTAACCCAACATAGTATAGTCCATGGAATCATCTGTTGTGATGGGCCCTGCAATGGTAAGAGAGAAGGTCCCTACTATTTCCCATTGCTCTTGGGTCAAGGTTTACTATGGCTGTAGAAATATTCTCTACTAAACACAACCTCTTCCTTGATCCAAATGGTCATCACAGAACATTTACCCTGGCCTGGGCACCTATAAGAATATTAGGGGTAGCCTGAGCATTTCAGGAAAAGTGGATGATGCTTGGTGAGAAATTTAAGCAAAATAAGACCTATGTTAGCATTATTGAGTGAATTTTGACCTTGATTTCATTGAAATAAAACAAAGATGAGATTTAACATGGAGAAATGTTTTTACTTATATTTTAGCTACTGAAAGGGCTGTATAACTCTTTAGATTTCAGGAGAAATATTTAGTAAGCAATCTTTTTTAAGCAAACATTTATTATAATACTAAAGTGGCCAAAATAAAGCAGTAATAAAATTAAATGACAATAGCAGATAATTTGCACCGGGGCCATTAGACTTTAGAGTAAATTGCAAAAGAACTGATCACAGCCATTTATGAGTATTTTTTAAAAAATCAGTAGAATGTAATTGGAAAATGAAATAATACTTCAGTACCATTCAATTTTGACTAGATTTTCATCAACCTCTGGATATAATATAGTATTGGACCATCGTTTAATTTGTGAGTGTTAAGCTGCATTTAAACTCTATCTAGCACTTTCCAAACTGTATTAAGGGAAAAATGTTCTGGGAATATTAACAGACATGTTGAGGGGAAAAAAAACATGAAATTCATTCCCTGTGCTCCTAAGTTTAACTATCAAATAAATTGAAATAGAATTTTTTATCCCACTGATTTTATCAGTCTTTGAATGTGCTGATGCTCAACCTTACTCACGTGCTGTAGAATTTGGGAACTGTTGTTCTATTTTTTTTTAAATTTTTTTAAAGATTTTATTTATTTATTTGACAAGAGAGACATAGCAAGAGAGGGAACACAAGCAGGGGGAGTGGGAGAGGGAGAAGCAGGCTTCCCGCTGAGCAGGGAGTCCGATGCGGGGCTCAATCCCAGGACCCTGGGATCATGACCTGAGCCGAAGGCAGACGCTTAACAACTGAGCCACCCAGGCGCCCCTGTTGTTATATTTTAAAGACCTTGACAGTGTTTCTTTAGAATTGGGAGTAAAAGGAAAGGGCAGAGGATCAGAATCATCTGGAGAATTTTTGCCTAACCACAGAATCTCTCTCCTACCAATATCAAAATCTCCTTCAAAAGAGTCAGGAAGGCCTCAGTTTTGCTGTGCTTGAGTAGATAGATGGGTGGTGGAGGAATTAAGCTCCTGGCATCTCAGATTGAAAAAAATATTGTATTGAGCAAGTATATGCCAGGGATTGTTTCATGTACTTACATGCATTGCTTTATTTCTCAATACAAGCCTGTGAGGTACTATCATTACCCTCAATTTATTTTTAGTTAAGGAAATAAATACAAAGAGGATGATAAATTTCCCCAAGATCACACAACTAGTAAGTGTTGAAACTGGTGCTGGAACCCAAACAGTGTGACTCTAGATTTCATGCTACTATCCCCTAAGGAGATGTTGTTCTGCATGCTAGTTAGGTTTGATAATATAGTTCAGAGCATGGAATTTTAGACTTGGATGGGAAATTGAAGAAAATAATTCAAATCTCTCATTTCATTTTATTTTGTATTTTATTTTTTTAGAGAGGGGTGGTGGGAGGGAAAGCAAGAATCTTAAGCAGGCTCCATGCCCAGCAGGGAGCCCGATGTGGGGCTTGATCTCACAACCCTGAGATCATGACCTGAAACAAAATCAAGAGTCGGATGCTTAACCGACCAAGCCACTCAGGCGCCCCTCAAATCTCTCATTTTAAAATTTTTAAAAATGACCCAATGATGAAAGAACTTACCCAAGGTCACACAACTAGATAGAGGAAGAATCAGGATTAGAGCTCAGACCTCCTCCACAGCTTTTTTTCCAGTGCTCGAATCCCTATACTGGATGAGCTTCTGTGGAACATCCTAGGAATATCATTTAAAATTTTCTTCTATGATTATAAAAAAAATTGCAAAAGAATACAGGAGAAAATCAACAATTTTTGTGTTTATGCATAACTTGATTTTTTCAAGGTAGTCAATTTCCCCATACCCTATCATAGGGTAGTTTAGTCATTCTGTTGATTTTTCCATGCATTTTTTATCATATATTAATTTCACATATATGCTAAGATTTTGTTTCAGCACCCTGTACCTTTCTTAATGATCTGGCCATCATCTTCATGCCAGTACTACACTGCTTTACTTGCTGAAATGTTATAACTTTTTATATCTGGTGGGGCAAGTCCTTCTGATTTACTGTTTGTTGTCTAATTTTATTTATTCTCATATATTTTTCCCAAGTGAACTTTAGCATTGTTTTTGCAAAGTTGAATCAAAAAGTTAATTTCACGGGCTCCGGGGTGACTCAGTTGGTTAAGTGTTAGACTCTTGATTTCGGCTCAGGTCATGATCTCAGGGCTGTGAGACTGAGCCAAGCAACGGGCTCTGAGCTGGGCATGGAGCCTGCTTAAGATTCTCTCTCTCTCTCCCTTTGCCCCTCCATCCCAAAAAAGTTAATTTCAGAAGAAATAATTTCTTGTACTATTTATTGCTTTCCAGAAACATGCTGTGTTTCTTTTATTCATGTTTTCTTTGCTATTTCACAGTAAAGTTTATTCTTGTACCTATAAAGTCATGCTTTTCTTCATAAGATTAGACCTAGGAACTTTGTTTGCTACTATAAATGGAATTGTCCTTCATTATATCTTCTAAATAATTACTGATAGCATACAAGAAAACTGTTGAATTTTATATATTCATTGTGAATCTGGTCATCTTTCTGAGATCTTTTCAAATCCCGAAGAGTCAGATCTCTTACTTATTTGCAGAAAATGAACCTCCTAGCACATCACAGAGCTGGATAGAGGGAGATACTGTTCAGGAATTCCTGTGCAGTGACTCTGCTTTCTCCCCCAACCCTGAGAAGGATGTGGTCTTGCTAGTGCTAAGTTTATTTCAAGAACCAAGAGAATGTTTATACATATTCTCTTAGATAGAAGCACACAAGAGTGTTGGTGTACTTTCTTTTGAAATGGAAGTATGAGCCTAGTGTAAGAAAGCAGAGACAAAGCAAGAAATTGGGTTCTTTTTCTACTCTTAACAGGTACCCCCCGATAGGAAAAAAAGGAACATAAGAAAACTATGGAAATATATGCTGCATTTACTCCTGCTCTCAAGCTATTCATATGCTTTCTCTTTGTATCCCTGGTTAAATGAGTCAGAAACTTACAGCTTGTGTGTGTGTGTGTGTGTGTGTGTGTGTGTGTGTGTGTGTGTGTGTAATGTTCAAATAATGTCTTTTCCTTTTCAATAGTTGTATTTCTTGTTTTACTTCTTTATTGTTCAAAACATCTAGAACAGAGTAGAAAATTTTTGTCTTGTTCTTTTTAAAAAAGATTTTATTTTATAGAGAGAAAAAGAGTGATGGAGAGTGTGTGCATGAGTCGGGGAAGGGGCAGAGGGAGAGCATCTTCAAGCCGACTCCTTGTTGAGCATGGAGCCCAACACAGGGCTCCACATGGGGCTTGATCCCACGACCCATGAGAACATGACCTGAGCCGAAATCAAGAGTCAGCTGCCTAACTGACTGACCAAGCCAGCCAGGCACCCCTGTATTAAACCATTTTATAATTCTAAAAAGGATGGCTAGATAACTTTTTCTTCATTCTTGTAATTAGAAAAATATTTCCTTCGTAGATCTATTTGCAAATCTATTTTCATCAATTTATTAGGTTGTGAGCCTCCTTAATTTGCATAAATGCACGTGTTCAGCAACTCAACAATATTTTCTTCTATCACACCTCTGAATTCACATCTCCATGTTTTTCCATCCAAAAACATGCTGTCTCTTAGCACATTCAAATCTTTTACATTTCCCACTAACGCTATAGAATTTTCTTCCTTTAGATTTCCATTTGTTCTGTATTTCCCTGCAGAAATTTGTGAAATAGGATCATTTCTACTCCTTTATGTATTATCTTCTCCCTTAGAACTGTTTTCATTTTCTCTATGCAAAAGAACTTAAGTTTAACCTATATATCACTGATGATTTTCTATACTGTTAATTCTTTTTTACATCTTTCAGTACAGATTTTATTTCCGACTTTATATTTTTAATTTTCTAGCAACTAATCCTTATCTCAGGTAGCTCTATTTCCCCTCAAGTTGTTCTTTCCTTACAACTTCCTATTTCCTTTTCACAGATTGTAAAGCAAATGCTTTATACAATTTTCTTGCTTCCTTTAATGAAACACTTTTCACGGGCATTTTTTTTTTTAAGATATTATTTATTTATTTGACACAGAGAGAGAGAGGCGGAGAGAGAGAGAGAGGCAGAGAGAGAGAGGGAGAAGCAGGCTCCCCACTGAGCAAGGAGCCCGACGTAGGGCTCTGGGATTTTGACCTGAGCTGAAGGTAGCCGCTTAACTGACTGAGCCACCCAGGCGCCCCATTTACGGGCATTTTCTTCCTCTGAGTCTTCAAGGCAATGTTACCTTTCCCTTGTGCTACAATAAGATTTCACTGGCACTTTTTACTTATCCTACAAAAAAGGGGAAAATTCTAGAATTTAATATTGAATGTAAATGGCTGCAAGACTGTTCTTAGGCACACTCTGTCTTATGTTGATAGAATTATTCTCTTCAATTGCTAGGTGGAGACTAAATTAGTATTTGCGTTTAGTCTAATTTCCTGTATTCTAGCAAGTATTTATCTAACGAGGCACTAGTAGACTGAGATGTACTCTTCTGTCTATACCTCCTTCTCTGTCACTTTGAACATATCAGAGGACTGGAAAAACAATTTAATTTTTCAGTATCCACAAATCTGAAGGTTATTCCTATCTATCTATGTATAATATTATTAGCATGTGAACATTATAGGTCTGGAATACAGTGGACCACAGCTAGTCTATCCCTCTACTTTTTATCATATCTTTTCTGGGAGCTGCAGTCTCAAAATAAATTCAGAGAAATAAAGGGGGATTTATGAGAAGGAAAAAAGACCATGATTGTCTTCAACTGCATCAAAGGTGTAGTGTGGAAAAGGGAACTATTCTGAGGTGTTACAGACACATCTCTCAGAGCCAAGTGGCAGATAATGAGGAAGTGACAAAATGTCTTCATATAGACATGTTCTCATCCAAAAGGTAAAACTGGCCACTCATTGTGATTCTCACCTGAGTAGTGAATTTGGAATGAGAAAATGTTTCTCACAAATTGTGATCATATGTTGGCTATGAGTAGTTGTCAGTGTTCTTAGAGAGGTTGGGAAGAGAATGAATCTGGGAATATTAGCCTAATTTATAGCCTAACCAAGGCCACAGCATAATGTTTATTATTCATCACATAGGTTATTACTTTAATGAGAAATATATTTTTAAAGTGTAAGAATTAACCTACAGTGACTTTTAGATCATAATCCCTTGACAAATTGGAAACTGCCTACATTTAATTTTATTTATTATATTCATAAATGGCATAAACATTGATAAGTATTAAAAACAGGTCATACATTATCACTCTAAAATGTGTGGGGTTGTTTTCCTCTGATGTTTTTTAAGAAATCTGATCACATCTAACATTTCTGTCTTCAAGTATAGACCCAAGAACCTTTAGCCAATACACTTATCTTAATCATCCATCCACCCAACTAACAATGAGTTCCCATAATGTATCATCAACTTTAAATGGTGTGAGAAATGCAAAGAGAAGTGAAGTGGATTAACCATTGAGGTTATTTTTTGGAAGCGGGGATGCCCATTTATTTGGCTCTCTTATATTGAGTTTTACTTTTTTTACATACCATAAATTTCACTCTTTTTGGTGTACAGTTCTATGACAAATGCATAAAGTTGTGTAACCACCATGACAACCAAAAAAACAGTATTTCTATACCACCCCAAAACTCCTTTATGTTACTGCTCAATTATTTAGTTTTACACATATTGAGTCTGAGGTGTCCGAAAGATACCCTGATGAAAATGTTCAATAAGATGAAAAACTGTGATTTAGGCTTTGGAGAAATCTGTGCTGGAAATAAAAGTTTGGCAATTTTTGCCCATAGACTGCGCTAAAGTTACGGGGAAGAGACTGCCTGAAGCACAAGCAAGGGAGTTTGAGGATGACCTTTAGAAACATCTATATTTACATGGCAAGTGGAAAAAGAGGAAAGCAGTATTATAAAGGGGAAGACAAGATAGAAAAGTACCACAAAAGCTAAAAAGAGAACTTTCTTTTAAAAGGGAGAATGATCAATTGTTAGTGGCAAAACACGAACAATACCACGTTAACATAAGAACTGACAAGCATTTTGGCAACTAGGAAGTAATCACTAACTTTAATGAGAGCAATTTCACTGGATTGATGAGTGCAAGAGCCTATCAATGCTTAGAGTTAATGGGAAACTGGAACAAAGGATACAATTTTGAATAGTGGTTAATGAAACATACCAACTCAAGGGAGGAAAGGCATGAACATGGTTACAAGTTGAGAAAAGACAACTTGTAAGGAAAAAGCAGAAAGAAGTTGCAACTAGGTACAGACAAGGTAAAATGTATTGCATAAAAAGAGATTCATCTCTCTCTGAGGTGGAGATGCTCAACAGTAGAAGCAAGCACAGAGCTCCTTGGTATCTACCCAAATGAGTTGAAAAGTTGTATCCATAGAAGATTCCACAAATATTTACAGAAGCTTTATTCATAATTGTCAAAACTTGGAAGCAACCAACATGTCCTTCAGCAGGTGAATGAATAAACAAATTGTGGCACATCCATACAATGAAATATTATTCAGTGATAAAAAGAAATACTCTATCATGCCACATTAGACATGGAGGAAACTTAAATGCATATTATTAAGTGAAAAAATTCAGTCTGAAAGGGGTACATGCTGTGTAATTCCAACTATAAAACATTCCAGCAAAGGCAAACTGTGGAGATGTTAAAAAGATCAGTGGTTGCCAGGAGTTCAGTGGAGGGTGGAAGAAATGAATAGGTAGAGCACAGGAGATTTTGAGGACAGTGAAACTATTCTATATGATACTGTAATGATGGATACCTGTTGTATCA
Organism: Callorhinus ursinus; assembly: GCF_003265705.2. NCBI lineage: Eukaryota > Metazoa > Chordata > Mammalia > Carnivora > Otariidae > Callorhinus > Callorhinus ursinus. The sequence goes on along the minus strand of NW_027397138.1, from coordinate 118,472 downwards.
TTATATATTTGTCAAAACCCATAGAATGTACAACACAAAGAGTGCGCCTTGAGATAAGATATGAACTATAGTTAATAATACTGTATCAATATTGGCTCATCAGTTTTACCATATGTACCTAACTAACGCAAAATGTTAATTATAGGGAAACTGTGTGTGAGAGGGTAAGTTATGTAGGAACTCTCTGTAGTTTCTACTCTTCAGTAAATCTCAAATTATCCCTTAAAAAAACAAGAGTAAGCATAGAAATGTAGAATAGAGAAGCAATGATGAACTTTAATTTTCATTAATTAGGAGGAGTAGGCATGAGTAGGTATCACTGAGAAAATGTTCTATCACATTCTAGATATTACATCCAGAATGATGGGATACGTCCTAACTGAGTTTCTTCCGTGTCCAGGTGGCAGGCGAACAAGTGACTACTGATGTAAGGAAAGTAGTCACTGAGTTTTGAAATATAGATGCTTATCACTAGCATCTCTATAACTGATAAATTTCTTGAAATTTAATCCATACCTCAATCTACTATTTTATTATAAATCATGAGATTCATATTGAACCATGTTACACATAGTTTTAGTAAATATGACCATTTAAAAAAACTGGAAAAAAATCCATTCTTGAAGAAAAAAATAAAAAATGTATTCACTCAACAGTCTGTTTCTGCCAGAGTTGTAAAACACCATAAAAACAGTCTTTGGATTTATGCACAATTATAGGGATTAGAAAAATAATAAATACATATATTAAGATACCCTAAATTGTCAGGGTCTCAAAGTGTGTTCTGTAGACACCTATAAGTCTACAGACTAACAGGGGATCGATGAAGTCAAAATAATAACACTAAGATAATCATGCTGTTTTTACCATGTTGACATTTTCAATGATGGTACAAAAAGTCACTGTGGGTAAGGCATCTGGCTCCCTAACAGGAAGTACGGCAGTAGCACCAAACCTATTAGTAATCACTGTAGTCATCATTGCTATACATTCAGTAAAAAGCGACTTTTACTAAAGAATGTCTTTGATGAAGTAGTAAAAACTATTAATTTTATTAAATCTTGAACATACATCTTTTTAGTATTCAGTGGGATGAAATGGGAAGCATGCATTAAGGACCTATGCTATAACATAGTATGATCAATCGTACTTTGAGGAAAAACTGAGTTGGGAGCTGAAAAAGCTTCATTTATCACGAAACACCATGTTTACTTGAAAGAACTGACGGGTCACCAGTCTGGCTCAGTCAGTAGAGCACGCAACTCTTTTTTTTTAAATTTACTTATTTTAGAGAGAGAGAAGGAGAGAGCAGGAACAGGAAGGAGAGAGAATCTGAAGCCGACTCTGTGCTGAGGGCGGAGTCCAGTGTAGGGCTCAATCTCAGGACCCTGAGATCACTACCTGAACAGAGATACCAAGACTCAGATGCTTAACAGAATGTGCAACCCAGGCACCACAAGCATGTGACTCATGATCTCAGGGTTGTGAGTTCAAACCCCACGTTGGGTGCAAAGTTTACTTACTTACTTACTGAAAGAAAGAAAGAGAAAGAAAGGAAGAGAAAGAACGAACAACTGACAATGGATATTCAGGCATTTGTCAATTTTCTCAAAAAAGAACAAAAGGAACCTGTGATTTCAAGAACTCACAGTATTTGTTGCCAGAGATTAAAAAAAAAAGATTTTTTAGTAGAAATTAGAATTTTAGAAAACTTGTATCTGCTACTACTGTGAGCTTGACAGCTTCCCCATACCTAAAAAAATTTTTGATGAGATTGGTGGTGATATTAACAAATGTGATTTTGAAAATATTATATAAAGAAATGTGTCAACATTTGGAAGATCTACATAACCCAGTGAACCAGTATTTTCCAAATGACTAATGCATGATGTTACAAAGTCATGTATGGATAAAAGATCCATTCAAACTGCAAGACAGATTAATGGAATGCAATGTAAGGAAGGATTAAAATTAGTTGCATATATAAACCATATAAATGAGTTTATATGGTTTCTGATTCCATATTACAACTAACTTTAAGAAACAATCACTTGTTGAATTGTGGTGTAGTGACAAATAAGAATATCCACGTTATTTTGAAGATACTTTTAAAATCTTTCTCCCTTTTCCAGCTACCTATCTGTGTGAAGCAAAATTGTTCTCATCTACTTCAACCAAAACATCAAAATACACTGAATGCAAAAGCAGGTATCAGAACCTAGCTGCCTTCTATTAAGCTATATATTAAATACAATTATTAAAATGTAAAACAATGCCATTTTTATTTTTTAAATAGTTATTTTTAATAAAAATGTTATTTATGTTAACATGTAACAAGCTTATTAATGTTAGTTTAAGTCTTAATTAATAACTATTTTTAAATTTCTCTGTTTTGTATTTCTACAGTGGTAAATGTTGATAGATAAACCCCACAAAAACAAAAGCTCTTTGGGGTCCTCAATAACTTTTGAGTATAAAGGGTTCCTGAAACTACTAGAAAAGACTATTATCAGAGTGAAAAAATTACCTAAAAATAAAACCATAGTTCCTAATCAATGACTTAGAACATACAGTAAAAGGCTGATTTGATACTTGATATAATATCATGATCAGAGCAAGTCATAAAACATTTTCTTGATATTAACTTACAAAGAGAATTCTGTTTTACTAATTTCAGTTGTGATGTAGTCAATTTTTCTCCTCGCTGGCTTTTATTCTCTTCATCTTGAACTACAAAGTCATCAATAATATAATCATCTCCATCTTCATCATATTCATAATCCTCCTCCTCCTCCTCATTTTCATCACTGCTTGAGCAGGATTCCTTTTCAGAGTCCTAATTAAATTAAAACATATCCTTCAGTAAATTTTTACCCTTAAATTGTCAGTATGAATATGAAATTAAAAGATTAAATCTGAAACCAAAACAATGATCCATGGAAATTAACATCATATTGTAAGGTTAAAAAAAAGTCTTGTCATGTTAAATGCTGAACTTTTGGAATTAGGAAGAAGATAATATACCTTGGTAAATGATATAAAATGTTTAAAGTGGACATTAAGATTATAAATAGAAGTTAAAAAGAGGAAAGACCATATGAAACAGTCTTTCAATTTTAAAAGAGTGATAAACTGAGGCTCATGATAAAACTATATATTAGACACAACAGTGCAATCAAACATGTTCAAGGATACTTGGTTGAAAAATAAATTCAAGAATTGAGAAATAGAACAGACTCAACACTTTGATTTTTATAAAAAATAAATACTTTAAGGAAAAATTTTAAAACAGTAACAAAACCAATAAAATATAACACACCTCAAAATCTCTACTACTATTTCGTCTCTGACGAGATCTTTGTTTTGAGAGTTCTTTCAGTTTCTGGAGTTGTTCTTGCTTTCTTGCAGCTACAGTTTTTTCAGGTTTTTTTTGCTCCAGCTCAACTGAAGAACATTCATCTTCAACCACTCTACGTGGACGTTTAACACCTACTTTTCTAACTAGGATATCACTATCATCACTCTCATCACTGTCATACATAACAGAGGAGATCCTTTTTCTCTTCCCTCGCTTGATGTGTTCTTCTTCTAGGTCCTCTTCTATTATTTGTTCAGTGTGTTTGTTGAGATCATCATCCTCTTGACTTGAATGTTTTCCATGATCTGGTAAGTCAACACTTCTATATTTGTTTTTGTTCTTTTCTTCTTCATACGTTGAACTGTTGCCAGTGTTCATGAGATGCTCACAGTTACTACTTTCACTTTCAACTTTAATTAATCTAAGTTCTCTTTCATTTTCTGGCTTTTTATTACTATCAAACCCCTTGTTATCATCAAGCTCTTCATCACTGTCAAGCTCTTCATCACTGTCAGGCTCTTCGTCACTATCAAACTCTTTGCCGCTATCAAACTCTTCACCACTGTCAAGCTCTTCGTCACTATCAAATAACTGTGAGATACTACTTCTTTTAGTCCGCCTCCAATCAACTCGAGATTTCTGTTCATGCTCTTGAGTTTTAGAATTTTTCCTTGTTTCGTGTCTTCTAACATGTACCATTTTCACTTAAGCTTCTACAAAATAAAGTTATTAGGAATATAATAATGATAACCAGATTACAACAATGAATGCATTTATGGTACAAACTATATTTATTTGGTGTTATAAAATGGTTCACAAAGGTAAAAATCACGTAAAATATCTGAGTGAAGATAGTAGAATATTTATTTATAATTTATTGAATATCTATGAAATAATTGTATGAACATTTATTCTGAATTATGCTATATTTTGTGCTGAAAGGGATACATAGAAAAATAATGGTCCTGTTTTCCAGAAGATTATTATCCATGGGTAGAACATACAAACATATATTAAGAAAAATGCAAGGTATTCATTTAGTACAAAATGAGAGATAAAAATAACTGCAATAAAATTATAAAGATGCAGGAAGAACAGTATAGCAAGTGCTTCACTGAAGATTTTATTGAACAGATATGATCTGATAGACTTCTAAAGGACTGGCTATATTTCAACAAAAAGAATGACAGAAAAAAGGATTTCAGGCAGGTAAAAATGGTAAGGTCAAAACTTTGACACTGAGAGAGAACATGGTATGTTAAATAAGTGTGACCAAAAAAGGTGTGAAGAAAGGCTTTATGCTGGAAAAAAAAGAGACAAGTATAGAAACATAGGGTGGGATTACCAGAATCATTCATCCTTAGGCCAAGGATTCTGAACAGAGAAATGATATGAATTATAACATAAAGGATCAATCAATTTATATGAAGAAAGTTATAAAGTAGTAGCTGACAAAAGATAGCATTGCAAAATTAAGAGATCACCTATCCACTAAGATTGTAGCTTCTATATACTTTAGTAAAATGGCAGTGGCTTTAAACCACTCAAAGTTAAAGATATAATCCAACAGAAAACTTACTAACAATCCAAAGGTGGGTGAAAAAATAGTTTCATGGTGAAGCAGAGCATGATATTGGGAAGGAAAACAAATACTGTAAGTTTCTGATTCAGAAAAGGCTGACCACCATTAAAATTATCACAAGTACATAATAAAGGAACAATTAGAGACAAGTAAGATAACTAGAAGAACAGTAACATGTATATACTTCTGTAGTTGCTAAGGAATTAAACATATGATCACAATGTAATGAGACTGACCTCATAATATATGTATAAGAACTTATATATTCTATTGAGTGCTATCTCCTTCAAAAGAAATCACCTTATGAGGCTAATTATTCCAATATTTGCACCATGGCACAGAATATTCTTGGAGGTTTTCTATAAAACATAGTATCAAACATTACATAAAAATATGAAAATAACCCCACTCCATTTTTTTTAATCCCCAAAAGTGGCTTAAATACCTATTTTATTGACTTGTCTTAGTTTAGGGACTGTTAGCAGCTTCCAGAAATTAAATCCAATTTCAAAAGATGAGTATTAATTACCATTAGATATTTTTTAAATGTGCTGTAACTTTGAAGGTAATAAAAAAATAGAATGCCAAAATTTTTTGAGCAATGGTAGTATCAATGAATCAAGTTTATAGCTTTCCAAGATGATTCCTTTTTTGGGTGGGTGGGAGTGGGGGAAATACCACTCATTTGATTGTACAAATTCTGTTATGTTTAAAAGCAATGTGACAGTTTCTACACTGGTAACACCTCACATAAAATCAGAATAATGGCTGCTAAGATTATATACCAGAAATTTTCTTTTTAGTGTAGGCTGAAGAGTGACCTTATGACAGTAACTGCTAGGAGATACACTGAGCATTATAACAGCAATCTAACAAATCCTAGTCAACAGACAAAATATTCTGTTACTTGAAATTACACTTTGGTTGCATATTACAGAAGGCTTATAATAAAATCAGCAAAAATGAGAATTGTGGTCAAAATTCCTTTAAAAAAATCTCTATATTACTCTTTAAAGTATGTTTTTTTATATATCATACTGCTTCACAGTAGGTCCACCCAGTTTCTTCCCTAGGCTTTGAACAGATTACTGTTTTGTTTTTTTTTTTAATTAAGCACCAGATAAATTAGGCAGCTTATATTGTGAAGCCATATATTACAAATAAGTATTTTTTGAGCACATACAGTTAAATCTGCACAAACTGTGCATGTGCATTACACTACTAATGTCTTTTAATAAGTCTGTCTGAATTAGGAGAAATAATGAAAAAACATTTATGAAAACAAATGACAAATATGGCTTCAGTAGATTCACTAAAGCAAGTGTGAACATTAGGAACATTAAATGAAAGATGATTTTATTAGTACTCAAAAGCAGTTTCATGTACACTGGATGACTATCTCACAAAAGACAGTTATTTATCATATCAATAGGTGACTCCTATGACAATGGTAGAACAGGTAAGAACGTGACACTATAAAAATACCTATCACTACACACGGTTAAGCTATTAAAAAATCCTATATGTATAGGAATTTTTTAGTGCATTTTCATATCTGTTTTTAAATTCTGACAATTATCCTGGAAGGAAGATACTGTCTCCCTTCATTTACAAATATCAAAGCCAAGGACATAGAGTTTAAGTGACTTACCGATGTTCACACAGCTTGTTAGTGACAGAGCAGGGATTAAAAACCAGGTCTCCTGATGCCCCGTCCAGTCCTACACAATGACTGCTGCCAATATTCTATTTATACAAGGTAGTAAAAATCATGCCTTTAAAAAGTCATTATTTTATCTCTCATTCATGCTAAATTTTAGTTTCATAAAATAATCATCAAAATAGTTTAGAGTTTACAAACATGCTTTTAAAAAAATTATGTAACAGAATTTTAGTGCACATGAGTTAGGCCAGACACTTCTGGAAATCGTCCATCCAATAGGCAAGAAAACAATGTGCAAAAGAAATGAAAATTTGAAACTTCCCTCTACCATCTTATTGATGACACTGATTATAAAATTTAAGGATTCCCCACTGAGTCCAAAAGTAAAAATTTCAAAAAAGGCAGTCTCTGATGAGAGAAAAAAATTTTATTTGGGAAAACAGCAGTACTAGATATTTGAAGAAGCAAATTTTATTTAAACAAATCAAGTTTCATTTGTCCAACTGCCAAATTTCCAGTTCTCTCTTCATATTTCAAAACTGCTATTTTATCAATGACGTCAAAAATTCTGTCATTGGAAAAGAAGATAATTTAAATATGGTAGGCTCCTCTTTTAAAATTGTGAATATTTTTCCTATGTTAGCTGGGGAGGGAAGAATGACGACAGAGGGAAAAGGTGAGTGAACTGAACCTGAGGAGAGAAATGAGAAGGTGAAGCTAGGTTGATGAATAAGCCATCTCTTGGTCTTTCGAATTCACTCAAAAAAAGAATCCATGCAATGGATATAATTTCTTTATATGCTGAGTATATACTCAATTTCTTGAAATGAGAATTTAATCAAGCTTCTTTAATGAAGCCTTACCTTTAGGCAAAGAGAAAAACAGAAAGACTCCAAACAGAAAGCATTAAATAAATGAAGATCAATACTATCACATCTTTGTGCTTCATAGTTAATATCACATAAAAGGCACATACATAGCTATGCTCTCTGCCAAAGAAAGTTAAAGAATCCATATTGCTCTCTCACCCACACTAACTCTACAACTAAAAGGTACTTTGATGATGTTACCTGAATTTCTCATCAGAAGAAATATCCTTTAGTCTAGACTTTGAGATTAACTCATCCTAAAGAAGATTCATTCTAGGAATCACTTGCCCTGTCAGGTGACAGTTTACATTTTTAAGGTTTGAAGGGCAGCCATTACTTGAAATTCCACCAGAAGGGGTGCATTCCTATTTGTAAAACAACACCCCTCCCTGATGTTTCCTTTTATAGGACAGTTTGGAGAAGACACCTTAACTGATCAAAGAAATGGTTACTGAATGTACACACTATGCCAGCACATGCTCAGAGCTGTGGCGTTACCAGAAGAAATCAACAACGCGGTCTCTGCTCCCAAGGAGCTCACAATCTGATGAAATTACTAGGGACACCAAAACAAGCCGGCATAATACATGATTTAAGGGCTACAGTGTATGATTCAGATTTAAGCTCTTTTCACATAGCTGTGAATAAATTTATCACAGTTCTTCCACTGCTGGAAAACAGGGCAGCACAACATGACAGGAACAGGAAATGGGGAAGGTAACATTTAAAAGAGAGAAAAGCCAATTTGCCCCACTTAGAATCACGAACCAACGCTCCACAATTTCGCAGAGTGCATCCTGCCAGCTTAGCATCCGGGACAACTACAGTATTCATTAAAATCTTTTAACACTGAAGGTGGTTCTCTAAATCCAGCAGGGTTGAGTGGCAGAGGCAAGATCCTCTCGGGAATTAACACCAGAGTTATTTTCCTGATTACAAACCTGGCTCTTTGGCGGAACGCAGGCACCAAGGGCAGCACGCCCGCAGTCCGCTACTCTGCCTCCGGGAGAGAGGGGCACCGTAGCTAGGAAACCGGACCCTTAGAGCTTCACGATGACGTGCGAGGGACGACACAAACCCCCAGGCCCCAGAAGAGCTCCCCACCCAGACAACCAACAAGGGTCTGGAAAGGCCAGAAACCCGCGAAATCACCACTCGAGCTTCCCCCAAAAGTCCTGCCCACTTCCCCGCCGCGCAGGAAACTGGCACCCCGCCCACTGCAGCTCGGCCCAGGCGGCCGGGGAGTGGAGAACGACGTTGAGGGGTGTCGTCCCGCCCATCCTGAGAGTGCCCGCGGGAATTTTTTTTCCCCGCCTGCCGGGAGGCGCGGCTTCCCCTGCTCGGTTAATAAACCATTAGCAGCCTGAGCGAGAGCGAGTCCCCGCCCCGAGCTGCCCGCGCACCTCCCCACGCCCTCACCTTTCAAAGCTCCACCGCCTTTGCCTCCGCCCCAGGTACCCCCTCCAGACTGGCAACGCTCCTCCTCCTTCCGGGGACCAGGGGAAGTCCCGCCTCTGGGAGGAGCAAGGGGCGGGGTCGGCAGCGGGAGGGGGCATCTTCCGGGAGCGTGTGCTGGGGGAGGAGCGGTCGCCGCGCGTTAGTCAGGGAGCGGTGCGGGTCCTGGTTCCAATTGAGGTGGGGAGAGGGGCCCGGTGGGCTTGAGGGGCCGGGAGGACTGTCCAGGCTAAGCCCCGCGCGGGGAAGTGTGGCTTGCGGTGGAAGGGGTTGGCTTCTGGGGAAGAAATCAAACCTAACCGTTCCCTTGGGAAAGGGGGCTAGTCCCCGACTCCCTGGTTCTTCCGCTCTCTGCAGTAACTTTGGGGTGTGGCAGGGGCTAGTGACCAGCGTTTACTCCGGATCAGGGAGTGAAGGAGGTTTGTGATCACGATGGGGTTATAGTCTTTAACGCGGCCACTGGGGGAATAAAACAAATGTTTGTAATCCGGATTATCCGCGGTGGCTTGGGGCCTCCTCTACTGCCCATCTAAGTTAAAGGCCTGTTCCCTCAAACTTCCTCCCCTATCATCTTCCTCTGCCATCTCTTTGCCGGCCAAGCACATCCGGGGACGGGGTCAGGGCCACTAGGTTCCTGGTAAGGTTGAAAGACTGAGCGTGTAGGGCTGTTAAAGTGAGTCTGTGTGAAAGAAGGAAGGATTTTGTAGATTGCTTCAGAGGGAGTGTGGGGTGAGGCCCTGAGTCCCAGAGCCTCAGCATGTCAGGGAAACGGAAGCGGGTGGTGTTAACTATTAAAGATAAGCTTGATATAATAAAAAAACTTGAAGATGGAGGTTCTTCCAAACAATTGGCAGTGATTTATGGAATTGGTGAGACAACAGTTCGGGATATAAGAAAAAATAAGGAAAAGATTATAACTTATGCAAGCAGTTCTGATTCCACAAGTCTTCTGGCCAAGAGGAAATCTATGAAACCATCCATGTATGAGGAACTGGACAAAGCAATGCTAGAATGGTTCAACCAGCAAAGGGCAAAAGGGAATCCCATATCTGGACCGATTTGTGCAAAAAGGGCAGAGTTCTTCTTTTATGCTTTGGGAATGGATGGTGATTTTAACCCCTCCGCTGGTTGGTTAACTCGTTTTAAGCAGCGGCACAGCATTAGAGAGATTAACATTAGAAATGAAAGATTAAATGGAGATGAGACTGCTGTGGAAGATTTTTGTAACAACTTTCGAGACTTTATTGAACGAGAGAATTTACAGCCTGAGCAGATATACAATGCAGATGAAACTGGACTCTTTTGGAAATGCCTACCATCCAGGACTTCTGTGATCAAAGGTAAATGCACTGTCTCAGGGCACAAGTCAATTGAAGAAAGAGTCACTATCATGTGTTGTGCCAATGCAACAGGTTTACACAAACTGAAACTTTGTGTTGTGGGGAAAGCAAAGAAACCTCGCTCCTTCAAGTCAACTGACACCTCAAACCTGCCAGTCTCTTATTTCAGCCAAAAAGGTGCATGGATGGATCTTTCCATTTTCCGACAGTGGTTTGATAAGATCTTTGTGCCACAGGTTCGAGAATACTTAAGATCTAAAGGCCTGCAGGAAAAGGCTGTGCTCTTGTTGGATAATTCACCAACACATCCAAATGAAAATGTCCTCAGGTCAGATGATGGACAAATATTTGCTAAATATTTACCACCTAATGTGGCTTCATTGATCCAGCCCTCCGATCAGGGAGTCATAGCGACAATGAAGAGAAATTATCGTGCGGGTCTTCTTCAGAACAACTTGGAAGAAGGTAATGACCTGAAATCATTCTGGAAGAAGCTAACTCTGCTAGATGCACTTTATGAAATAGCAATGGCATGGAATTTAGTAAAGCCGGTTACCATTAGCAGAGCATGGAAGAAGATTCTTCCTACCATAGAGGAGAAAGAAGGCTTGGACTTTGATGAAGAAGATGTTTCTGTGGCTACTGTGGCCACCATTTTACAACATACCAAAGGACTGGAAAATGTGACTACTGAGAACATCGAAAAATGGCTTGAAGTGGACAGTACTGAACCAGGCTATGAAGTGTTAACTGACAGCGAAATCATCAGAAGAGCACAAGGCCAGACAGACGAATCTAGTGAAAACGAGGAGGAGGAAATAGAACTGATTCCAGAGAAACATATTAATCATGCAGCTGCTCTCCAATGGACTGAAAATTTATTGGATTATCTAGAACAACAAGGTGATATGATTCTGCCTGATAAACTCGTGATACGTAAACTTCGAGCCACCATCAGAAATAAACAGAAGATGACAACCTCAAGTCAATAATGGCATGTCATTGTTAACCATTGTTTTGGTAATTGTGTTTGTAACTCTTAACCTCTGCAGTGTGATTTAATTTTCTTTGCGTTCTTAATTCTCAGTCACAGCCCTATGAAATGCAGATACAAAAATGTATCTGAAGTGATTCGAGGATTGTATGTTTTGCATCATCTCTGTGTCTTTATTTGTGCAGATAATTGGAAGCTGATTCTGTATAGATATAAATTACATATACACAGGTATTCACTTTTGTAGATCTGCAATTACCCCTTCTATTACAGTGGCATTCCCTAAACTTTCTAAAAAAAAATTACAGATAACAGTGAACAGATGGAGCATTTTCCTGAAATCTGTTGTTTGGTTTATGAGGGCTGCCACAGTAATCTTTTCTTGTGTTAACATCTTAAATGTTATGTTTTGTGTGTCTGTATACACTGACAGAATGAGAAATATCTATATTTTAGATTTCAGGGTGATATGCAGTAATTAAAAGTGAAGTCCAATAATGAGGAAACTGATCAATGAATTATAAAAATAACTTAGAAATCATACTTTTGTTCTCTTACATTTGTTTATGTGGCAAGAGGGGGAGATTTTTCTGGAAGTAAATATATAGGAAGTGATTACTAAATTAGTAACAAAACTATTTGAAAGCTGATATATAAATGGGCTATTCTGATGTATTCATTTGTAGAAAACGAGTTGAAAATTTGGGGAACTTTAGGTTATTTATACAAGGGGAATAAATAAGCTTGTTTTAATTGGGTCTTATGAATTGGGTGATTATTTATTCGTAATTATAGTACAGGTTTTGTAATGTTACATGTGGTAATACGAACTCCTACCTTATATGTGGGGAAGAATCTTGGGAATTTAAAGTTATGGTTTTTTTACTGTGTACTTGGAAATGTCTATAGTTTGAAAAAGTTTATCATACCTTCCCCTTTTATTTGATATGAAAAGAAAAAGAAATGAGAAGAATAAAGTTATTATTATTTTTAACAAGCCATAGGTTGTGACCTGTTTTATGAAGAAAGCAGAAATAATTATGGAAAGTGTCAGATTCTAAGGACTTTCATTTACTCTTTTAACACTTGTAAAAAGGTATTCTTTCTTCTAGAATCCATTTAAGTCAGATTTTTGATAAATTTGCTTAGTAAATTTAATATGTTTATTCAGGACATTGAAAAGACTGTGAATATTGATTTAATTTATAATTTAGAAGCAATGTGGGTCTCCATATTTCATGTTTTGGCCCTTTAAAAAATGTTCTCTATCAGTCATTTTTTAAAAGTTTTAACTGTTTCATTGAAATATTTTGCATTTTATATTTATAGTGCCTTTCTTAGAATTCTAAGACTTCAAGGAGACTTTTAGCTTCCCTAATTTCTGTTATCTTAATGATGTATGTCCGGAGTTTTTAAAAAAGACTTCTGTGATGAGAACTGTTTAAAAATTATTGCATGAATTGCCTCAGTGCACAGAGGAAAAAGCATCAGAAATTAACATACATATTGAATCAGATAATTATACATCCTGCTATAAATTCAATTGTATATAAAAGAATTTTTCCCATTTTTCTAATATGAAAATGTATAAAAGCTTGGAATTTCTGTCTGGATTTGCTCAATTTTTAAAAATCTTGTCAGTGAAATTCAGCTGTATCGTTGCCACCTAGTGGTAAAATTAACATTGCTGTTAAGCTGTGTGGTTTCAAATATTAGTATCAAGTAAAAGGTTCACTATTTTGTGGCCTTGAGTGTGAATCTTATGACTCTTTCTCCAGCCTGTGAGAGACTGCTCTTGTTTTTTAGATTTATAGCTATTTTCTCTTTTCTAAAAGCTGCCAACACTGGTAGGCTATAGTTCTGTTTTGGACCTTTTTATCCTTAAGCGTAAGTATAAAAGCTGCCAATTACTGAATACCATGTTATGTTCTAAACAATTTACTTATATAATCCTCAAATTATGGTGGAAATACTGAGGCTCAATTGCTGAAGATCCCTTGGGTACAGGTAAGAATTTAAGCCCAGATATTTGATGCCAAAAGCCTATGCTTGTATTATCCAACCTAGGCTAACCTCTTAACCTTTTCCAGTCTTCAAAATATATTTCCTGCCACCAGCCCCACTCCCCCCACCCTTCACGGATGTCTGACTTTACTTCTCTGTACACTTGTGGCAGCAACTGCCCTTTCCTCTACTCTTATGAAGTTAGTCTTCCTCTTTCTTTACCCTGTAGTTCATTTCCGTTTATCCCCAGCCTAATAGCATTTGAAACTCGAATCATCTGTCTTTTGATTTCTGGTTAGCCATGCTCAGTGAGGATCCTTTCTCACTTAAACAATTTAAAACCCACCATTGGGAAAATAAACAGTTCCTGCAAACATTCCTCTTTAGTTTATGAGACAGTCTCAAAGAGATGTGAGGAATTGGCGCAGTATTGTACCAACATGAAAGTCTTGCTAGACCAAAGATACTGAAAACTGCTACTATCAAAACCACATGAGTATGTATACACTCAGATCCATATAGAGCAAAGGGGGAAAAATGAGATGATAATGGGAAGAGAAGGAAGGATAGGTTCAAATACAAGAAGAGTTGGTTAGAAAAGAAAAAAGGAACATGTGGGCTGCAGTGAGGTTAATTTTGTAATGTGTGTTTCACCATCATAGTCCCAGGCTTACTAATATGTGCTGCTCATTCATAGATGGTCCCAGAAATCTCTGCTTTTCTTCTTTCTTACAGAATGTTTAAAAGTCAGTGCCAAGTTAAATGCATTTGATCAGTAGTTGGGAATGGTTAGTGGATGATGACAGAAACTATTTGGGTACTATATCTGCCCCAAAGTCATAAATCCTTAGTTCCTGATTCCTAGTCCCTAACGTCCCACCAGAGGCTGTTTGGCTTTCAATTTCTCTATTAAGAAATTAGCCACAGGGGTACCTGGGTGGCTCAGTCGGTTGAGCGTCTGCCTTCTCCTGGGGTTGTGATCCCAGGGTCCTGGGAAGGAGCCCTTCATCGGGCTCCCTGCTCAGTGGAGAGCTTGCTTCTCCCTCTGCCCCTCTCCCCTGCTCATGCTCTTTGTTGCTCTCATTCTCTCTCTCAATAAAATCTTATAAAAAAAAATAGAAATTAGCCATAGACTTAGTTTTCTCACCAGTCTTGCCAGGTTTTCCCATTGATGAGCCTCAATAAAACAACAGCTCTCAGAAAACCCATCTGTACATTACGATGTTTCTTTAAACCCATACTCCCAGTAGCCAAGAATTCTGTGAGAGTAGGTTTATGGGCGGAAATTAGGAACTTACTTTTTATGAGAGATTTGGACTTTTTGGGGGTGGATGGTGAGGGAAGTGGAACTTTTTGCCAGGTGTAAATTTAGTGAATCAAAAATTGGTTGGGACTTACTATATGCATAAGACTACTGGGGGTGGTGTGTTTAGGAAAATAAAAAGAAGAGTGGTTCTTGTCCTTAAGGATCTTGAAATTAAGGTGGAAAAATGACATTTGAAAAAAAAAACCCATCTGTTCAATTGTAAACTCAAGTAATACAGCCAACATGATGTGATAAGGACTATGTGAAGAAACCATCATGATTTATTTTGCTTATTCATTCCTTCGCGGGCTTGTACTTTGTATACTGTTTACATTTTAAGCTTTTCTTCGTTCTTGTTTTTCACTGATCCTGAGTGACTTCATCCATTTCCATTACTTGCATGCTTAGGACCCCGAATCTACCTCCAGTTGCTGTCTTCAGAAGTCCAAATTTGTATCTTCAATTGAGAAGCAGGATTTAAGTTTGGAAGGGAAATTAAAATTGTTGCTTTTCTTCCCATCTGTAGTAGACTCTCCATTAAGCATTCTGATGTCAGAGCTACCTAGATGGGCTAAGGACTTGAAATAATTTTTTAACTGAATGCCAAATTAAGCTTATCTTCCTTGGTCTAAGATAACAAAACAGATAATTATCTATTTTCTTATTTCTGTCCTCTTTCTTAGTTAGCCTTTTCTGATGTACACACATGCCTTTGCCTCTGACCATTCCTTCACACAGGCAGCCATAGTGCTTTCTGGTTTTGGTATCTTTGTTGCTACTCAAGTATTAAAATTTAGTTTGTCATGTTCCAACCCCTAATCTTAAATGACCATCATTTATACTCTTCAACCATATGCCTTAAAATGTACTCTGTTTTCTGCAGTTTGGGCAGTGGCAGCTTCCCATAGTAACTAGGCTTATGCAATTAGAAGCGGGGTATGAAAGAATGCCCAAAGGGTACTGGTCACTGGGGACAACTAATAATGCGAAAACTAGTGTCTGTAAGACCTTGGAGCCTGTAAGACTTGTAATATACTGTGAAGTGATTTTTGCGATCTGTGCCTCTTAATACTGGATTAGGAGATCAAGGCTCAATGCAGAGTAGTAGACATTCAACAAATGTGTACTCAGCAAACACTAATTGTATACTTTCTCTGTGTAAGACATGTGTTAGGCAATGTATGGGATACATGGATAAGACTACCCGCTTCAAGAGATTTATATTACAGACATGTAGAAAAAGAGAATTAAGTGTTACAGTGCTGATGGAATACAAAGAAAACACTCATTAAATCTGATATGAGTGACAAAGCAGTGTAATCTGATAGTAGTAGAGTCATAACAATTGAGTTGGTCTTGAAAAGCAACTGAATTTTTCGTTTCAGTTTTATTTGTCTTCAGTCATTGCCAAATGTCCTCCAGGGGGCCAAGTCATCCCTACTTGGGAACCACTGCTGTAGAGCTACAGGATTACAGGTACTTGGTTTGCTTTCCAAGTTACTGAAGGTAATATTTATAAAATGTTTCTACCACTATCCCAAATTACACAGCTTCTGATATTTATTTCCCTGATGCCCGCTTCCTGATCACTGATTTAATGCCACACACTTGAGATTTTTGCCACAGTGGCACCGCACTTCAAGGTACCCATTTCTCTATTGATCTGGGTGACTCTAGCTAATGAAACACACCTCAGAATTTTAGAGATTTACAATAAATGTTTTTCTCTCAGCAGTTTTGTGATGATAAAGGACTTAGTTGGAGCATGACTCTTTAAGTAGAGATTCATGGACCTAGGCTCCTTCTGTCCTGTGACTTTGCGTTTGCTAGACTCTTAAAATCTTCTGCATCTAGTTAGCAGATGGAAAAAGAGAATGAAGAATATACCCTGCTTCTTAGAAACTTCCTTTTCTCAGAAGTGATATACAATTTTTCAGTTCACATCCTAATGATAAGAACTAATCACCTGGCCCTACCTTCATACAGGCAACGCTTGGGAGTGACTCCCTAGCCAGGCAGCTGCTTCCTAGTGACAACTTTATACTCTGGAAGGGGAAGGCACATGTTAGTGGAAAATTAGCCCTTTCTGAAACAAAAACAGTGGCAATTATTCTTATAAAATCATCTAAGGAGGTTTAACAAAGAATATCAGTGCATGAGTCCTACTCTAGGATCTGATTTAGTCTACGGTAGTTATAGTGGGTTCTTGTTTTTTGTGTTTTGTGTTTTGTTTTCAAGTTTCCACATATCTCTCAATATGCAACCAAGGTTGAGAACCACAAGATTATGAATTTGTAAGGTGAGCAGAGTAGAAGATGTGGAGACAAGAGACTAACAGGCTTCTCTGACGGACCATGAGGTCAAGACTATGTATAGCGGCAGAGTAGTAAAGAAGCTAAATAAGAAAGTAAATTAGCATGTCTATGCATCTGTGTATCTTTGTAGGGGTAACTATGATATCAGAGGAGAAACCATGGAACTTGGAAGCAGAAGACCAGTATTTAAGTCCTAGTTTTACCATTTTTCAGTTCCAGAATTCCTAATTGGTTCTTTTTCATAAGTGCCTATCCTTTCATGTGTAAAAAAATCTTATTATTTAAGTGTATTAATTTTACTTATTTGAAAGTTACAGTTTGAATTCTCCTCAATCTCTGACCTTTCTCTAACATTTACTGAGTTTGTAGTCTTTCATGGAGTTGGTACTATGCCAATACTTGGACATTGTTAATTGTGCCTTCCTCATGGAGTTGAGATTACCTGAAAGGCTATGGTTTCCGCTTCTACAGCACATATTGTGGGAGTTATAGAAACATGCTAAAGTTTGGTCAGAGCCATTGATAGTGAGAATAGGAAGTGGACATTATAACCTGCCAGATGGGGAACTTGGGAGTTTGTTTTCTGAGTTTGGATTCTCCCCATTCCTTCTGACTTTACCAGCTACCAGGGGCATTGTTCTATTAATTACCCCAAGCTCCTTCTTGAACACAGTCATAATTTTCTGTTGTGCCTAGCCTGGAAAGTGGCAGTTATGTGCCTGGATCCTTACATTAGGCCTCTTGTTGGTTTTATCTGGACTTATGCTTCCCGCTTTCACCACTTTATTATGTGGAATACAATTTTATTCTACATGATTTATGGCTCTCCAAAAGTTTGTCTTCTTGTTTTTAGGATGGCTATACTTGCTTCTTTTAAAGTTTTATGTTTTTTGTCTTATAATGTATGTGATTGATATAAGATGAGAATAAAGCATCTAATGTCTCCATTTATCCTGATATCAGAAATCCTAGCAGTGTGATCTTGGGTGAATCTCTAAGTTTCTCTGAGTCTCATCTCTAAAATGGGGATAATAATACAGATTGTTAAGAGGAATAAATAAAATAATGTACAATACTTTGTGAATGAATGCTAGTTTTTATATTATTAATAGGAAGGATTAAAGAACTGGAGGCATCAAAGATGAAGAGAAGAGTGGGAGAGTATGATAATTGGAACAGTAGGAGTTTGTGGTTGAAGAGAGGGATAATAGAGGTAAAGATTTGCAACTTTAGGTATTCACAGTGTGTTGAGGCAATGTATACAGTCACGCTCTGGCATTTCTTTTTCAATGTACTACACTGCTTTCTTTTATTATTGTATGATATGGGGACTAACCCTTTATCATTTATTCATTTGTTCATTTATTAATTCTCAAATATTTATCTACCTATGAATATTTACCTCCTTCATCACCAAAAAAATTAAATAATTATCCCCTAATTTCTTCTTGCAGATTTGTGTAATCATGAACTTGGAATTAAATTCTTATGTATTTTGTATGTTAGAAAAAGACTTGTATTTTAGGTTGCTATACTGCTTCGTTGATCAATGAGAGATGATGAAGAGAGAGGCTCAGCAAGATTGATGATTTTTGATGAGTAGCATTCAAATTGGTTTTAAAAACCAGAATTATTTTGAGGTTATCATTTAGAAATGCATGTAGTATATAACATTTATTCATTGATTTATATAAATACATGGTACAAATACTCTTGTTGACACACAGTTAAGATATTTATGTATAATACATATTTTATATTACCCAGGGATGATTTGATGGCTTTTTAAAAAATGATTTTATTTATTTATTTGACAGAGAGAGACACAGCAAGAGAGGGAAAACAAGCAGGGGGAGGGGGAGTGGGAGAGGGAGAAGCAGGCTTCCCGCGGAGCAGGGAGCCTGATGAGAGCCTCGATCCCAGGACCCTGGGATCATGACCCGAGCCGAAGGCAGACGCTTAACAACTGAGCCACCCAGGTTCCCTGATTTGATGGCTTTAAAACAGAAATCAAATGCAAATAAAAGTAGTTAAAGAAAAATGTTCATAATGATTATATTCTAAAAGTATTAAAATATCCAATATAGGAGTTTTATTTTAACTGAGTTTTCATAAAATCTCTCCCAATGTAATGGATGTTTTCTTGAATTGCAAAGATGCCTGGTCTTTAATAAGTTCTTTTAAAATTTTTACAGATAGATACATTAACATCAATCATATACTCTCTACCTTGACAGAGTTGCCTTCTAATCAAGCTATTGTCATCATTCTTGCTTAAAAAGCTAGAATATGTGAATTTAGCCTAATTAGGTTATAATTAAGTTAAACCTGACTTGGGTTGACAGAATGCGCTGCAGGTATTCTAAAAACAAAATTAATTTTCAAGGATTCAACATATTTCTTGTTAGGTCATAACAATATACAAAGTTACATAGCATTTTTAAAAGCATGATACACAAAAGCTTCAAAATAAAAGTAGACATTCATGACATTTATTTTCTGTTTATCAGATTATTAATAGCATTTAATGGCATTTATAAAAATGAACTAATGGAAAAAAATCCAAGCGTGAATGACTGATAAATTCTATCATCTAATGAAATAAATTTATTAAAGATGACTGTGGACTTTTGTCCACATCTGTTCAACACAAAATGTGTAGGATGGAGAAGAATGTGGTTTGTGGGAGCCAATGTAGAAAAGGCTATGAATAGTTTAATATCAACCAGTAATTAATGAAGTGTACATTAGCAACATAATAGTGAATATTTACAGAAAACTTACATATGCCAGGAATTGCTCTAAGTTCTAGGAATTTAGCAAGAGACAGCTATGTATTGCTCTTAGCCCATGGTTACAACAAATTATTTTATTTCCCTATGGATCAACTAACAGCAAGGAAGTAGTTTGTAGCTCAATAAAAGGCTTAACTTGGTGTTAGAATTGTCTCCAGATATAATGAATTCCCCCAGAAGTATAGAGTTTTCTATCATTAGTAGAGCTAAAATTTTGATTGACTGCCAGATCACTAAGCTGTTAGCGAAATGATTCGGTCACTATACTGGTTGTGGGATGAGATGCCTTTTTCAATCCTGAGGTTCCATGATTCACTCACATTGAAGGGTTGTAGGGAGAGCACTGATCAAATTACCAAACAGGAATAAAAATACTTTCAGAAGCTTTTGTTTACACATTCAGTGAAAATTTTACTCAGTGCTTACTACATACCAGACACCGTCTTTAACCCTTAGGTATCTAGCTTTTGCAATAAATATAATGAGTTTTGGAATATGTCTTTTCTTTGACTTCTCTAGTTTCAAAGAACCACATTTTCCCATCAAAATATACCCAATTATAGAATCTAAAAAAAAATTAAGGGGAATCCAGAAAGAATTAGACAACAAACATAACGAGACAGATAATATGCTTCTCTTTCAATAAACTTTTTTATTGAACTTCACGGGGATTTGTGGTTGTTTCTGGCACTTAGGACAACAGATTGACCTTTTCCTCTCTTGGCTATTTAAAATTACTAACTATGCTACAGTAACAATAATGGTATCATTCACCTTGCATTTACCATGTGCAAACCACCCTTCCAAATTATTTACATGGATACAACTTATTCTTCACAACAATATTGTGATATCATGCAGGTAGTATATGGCATAGTATCTCTTTTACTGAAGAGGAAACAGGCATAGAGAGGCTTACTAACTTACCTAAGGTTAAGCAGGTAGTAAGAGATGATATAAAAAAGCTGTGTATTGTGCTTATTTTCTATTTGGAGTTATAAACTATGTACCATATAACCTTTGTAGATAAGAGAATCTATATGCCTGGCCCACTTAATTCTCATTTGTTATTGTTTGGCAATTTTAATATATGAGAAAAAGTGGTTATAGTAACATAGAGGAAGTTATAGTGGAAGTTCATAAATGTTTCAACAACACTAACCTGGCTGCTCTTTCTGACGTTCCTTCATAGACTCCTCTTCCTCTTCTTACTGAAATTGAAGGTATATCTTAGCATTCTGTGTAGCTCCTCTACCCTGCTCTTCTCCTGTACCACATAATCCCTGAATAGTCTTGTCCCAGATATGGTTTCTATCACTAGTCTGAAGTTTTACTAATCTCAACTCTACATTTCCAAGTAAGGCCATTTTCCTTTGTTCCATCTAGATCAGTGTATCCAACAATTTAGGTAAATCGAGGTTTTGAATTGTATTTTAAACTGTAAACATTTTCTTTTTATCTTTAAAGTTAATTTTTACAACTAGGGATGACATTTAGCTATTTCTCTAATTTTAAGAAAATCTACATAAATCTTTAATTTGAGCTATCTCAATGAGATCATAATAAACTAATTATTACTAAGATAAAATTAACCCCCTATGTCAACATAGATTGCAATTAATGTGTATAACAGTTTTCTACAATAAGTTTTCTAACAAATGTAATTCCCTAAAATATATTTTTAAGCTCAGTTTTACAAAGCAATGTTTGGATTTATAATCAAACATTCAGCATTTTTTTTTTGCCATTTTTAAGAAACAGATCTAGAGGCCAAATAAGCATTGATTAGTGTTTTATGATAATTCATGTAAATAGTTACCAAACCTCTCTTTTATCTAATTAACAACATGTAATGGTTTTTTGTGAGACTCATATTCTTTTTTTTTTTTTGAGATTTTATTTATTTATTTGACAGAGAGAGAGATAGCGAGAGAGGGAACACAAGCAGAGGGAGTGGGAGAGGGAGAAGCAGGCTTCCTGCTGAGCAGGGAGCCCGATGTGGGACTCGATCCCAGGACTCTGGGATCATGACCTGAGCCGAAGGCAGACGCTTAACAACTGAGCCACCCAGGCGCCCAGTGAGACTCATATTCTTAAAACAGCTATGATAATAGATTTCCATTGGAATTTCTAATTCAAATGCTGAGATATACATCTTCTGACTCCTATTAAAATTTTTAGTCAAGGTACATTACAGAATTTGTAGTTGAGGCTTATGAGTCTCTTTTGCTCATTGGAAACAAGGGGAGGAATAAGGAGTATCACATACTTCATTTATGTAGTATGAAAACCAGAAATCAATAGAAAGGACTAAGCCATGACTTGTTTTACAACCCACATATAAATTCATTCATTCATTCCATCATTTATTTGACAAAGATTTAAAAAGGATATGTATAAGGCTAATTGGGATAGTCCTTGTCAAGGAATTCAGTGTCATAACTATATTTTCAATATTAAGATCACGTTCACTAGTGTTTTCCACATCCCACAATAGAATCTTGGACCCCACAGTTAATGAAAAGGTCTTGTTAAAATCTCTTAAAACTTGGTAAGTATATTATTAGATGACTAGACCATCTAGACGTATGCACTTTATGTAGTTTCCTTTGAAACTAACAATGTGATAATAGCGCTCCAGTTGATTTCACACAACTACTCTGAATAGCCATTAAAAAGTACTACAGCTGGCCCTCCGTGCACCACCTCCCCCCGCCACCCCGCAGCTCTGGGTGACACGTCTCCAATAACAGCTCCGGTGGGGAGCTGCAGCTCCCTGCCTGCAGGGAGGTGCCAGGTGCCCCTCAGTGCCCACCCCGCCGTCCCACCCCACTGCCCACATGAAGGCTGCGGATGATGGTGGCTTGGAGACTTCTGCTGCCCATGCAACCCACAGGGAGGGCGAGCTTCCACATGGCAGACTGCTTTTCTCCTGTCAGATATATGCCTATGTGCTCATGGTCAAGGAGAAGGGCAACCTCTGAGAGTACTGCTTCACCAGGAAAAAGAATTGTCCAGATGTAGAACATGCAAGCAGGCATTTTATTGCAATGTGGAGCATCAGAAGATTGGCTCAGGCACAAGCTGGAATGTTGCTTTTGGGGAAAACTGGCATCTCTCAGAGACTGTAAGTCTAACTGCAAGGATTCTGGCCAACCAGAAAATCCACCCAGAGAAAACTCCTTCAGAGACATTGTTAGCTGCAAAGGAGTTGGCATCAATCTGGGTAAATTAGACAATGAGAAGAGGACTTGATTCCGAGTGACATTACTGCTCTTCCTCACTTTTGCTCCAAGCCCCTACAATCCCTGACAGTGACAGCTTGTTGGTCCTCTTTGCACAGGGTAGCTGTAATGCCTTCACAACAGAAGATGACGAGCTTTCTCTTTTGGGATCAGCAATATTTCCTGAGGTTGCGCTAATGAATCATAGTTGTTGCCCCAGTGTTATTGTGTCTTACAAGGGGACCCTAGCTGAAGTAAGAGTGTACAGGATATCAGGCCGGGAGAGGAGCTTTGTACCAGCAACAGTGACCTGCTGTACCCAACAGAAGACAGGAATGACCGGTTAAGAGATTCTTCTTTACCTGCTGCTGCCAGGAGTGTACCACCAAAGACAAGGATAAGGCCAAGGTGGAAATCCAGAAGCCCAGCAATTCCCCAGAAGGCAGAAACTATCCATGACATGGTCAGATGTATACACAATGTCATCGAGGTGTTCCGGAGGGCCAAGCACCACAAATCCCTTAGTGAGCTGCTGAAGATCTGTGAGCTCAGCCAGGGGAAGAAGAGCTCCGTGTTTGAGGACAGCAATGTGTACATGTTGCACGTGATGTACCAGGCCACAGGTGTCTGCTTGTGCATGCAGGACTGGGGAGGAGCCCTGCAATATGGACAGAAAATCATTAAACCCTACTGCAAGCATTATCCTCTGTACCCCTCAGTGTGGCCTCCCTGTGGTCAAGCTGGGAAGGCTGTACAGGGGCCTGGGAACTAAAGCTGTAGGAGAGAAAGCCCCGAAGGCCATTGTAATAATGCAAGGAGCTCAGGCAAAGATCATCCCAACATTTCTGATATCCAACGGGAACTTGAAAGCCACTGAAACTATGCCAACATGTTAGTGCTTATTTAAATGCTAGTGCAGAAGCCTTCAAGGATTTGAGTATTTCAAATCGTACACATCATTCTCTCATTTCTGTGAAATCACTGGAACGAAAACACTTGCCCTTAAACCTTACATGTGGCTTACCTGGAAGTTGGTCTTAATCTTTAATCTTAATACCAAAATAATTTTTTGAATGCTTTTTTTTTTCCCCTAAGAGGTATGGCATGGTTTCATATATTATCATAGACTTTGGACAGATTGAACTTAAAAAATGTGATTCTTTTCCCCTTCATGCTTATTTTAATGTTCTGAATAAGCCTGAATGATGAAAGAGAATAAAACAGATAATGGTAAAAAAAAAAGTATAAAATGTAACATGGTTACCTGTTTTTTTTAATTAGTCTTATTTTCAGAGCAGGTTTAGGTTTATAGAAAAAGTATGCAGAATGTACAGAGAGTTCTCAAAAACCCTTTTTCTCTACTGCACCCCCTCCTTGCAGTTTATGCAATTATTAAAATCTCCCCTTAGTGTGGCACATTTGTTATAAACAGTGAACCGATAATGATACATTATTATCAACCAAGGTCCATAGTTTATTAGGGTTCACTCTTTGTGTTGCACAGTTCTAAGTGTTTTGACAAATGCATAACACCATGTATCCACCATTACGGTGTCATACAGAATTGTTTCACTGCCCCCAAAATTTGGTGTTCCATCTCTCTCTCTCCCTCTTTTTCTAAAGATTTATTTATTTTGGGGGGGAGGGGCAGTGGGAAAGAATCTCAAGCAGACTCCCCCCTGAGCATGGAGCCTAGCTGGGGGCTCAGAGTGGGGCTTGCCCATGGGCTCGATCTCATGACCCTGAGATCACGACCTGAACCAAAATCAAGAGTCTGACACACAACCGACTGAGCCACCCAGGCACCCCTGGTGTTCCATTTCTTAATCACTCCCTCTTTTCCTTGCTGTCTGTGAACCCTTGGCAACCACTGATCTTTTTACTCTCCATCATTTAGCCTTTTCAAGAATGTCATATGGTTGAAATCATACACTGTAGCATTTACAGAATGGCTTATTTACTTAGCAATATGTATCTAACATTACTCCATGTCTTTCCATAGCTTGATAGCTCATTATTTCTTCTCCTTCTCCTCCTCCTCCTCCTCCTTCGTCTTCTTCTTCTTCTTCTTCTTCTTCTGCTTCTGCTTCTTCTTCTGCTGCTGCTGCTTCTTCTTCTTCTTCTTCTTCTTCTTCTTCTTCTTCTGCTTCTGCTTCTGCTTCTGCTTCTGCTTCTGCTTCTGCTTCTGCTTCTGCTTCTTCTTCTTTTCTTCTTCTCCTTCTCCTTCTCCTTCTCCTCCTCCTCCTCCTCCTTCTTCTTCTGATTATATATATTTTTTATTATGTTATGTTTTAATCACCATACATTATATCATTAGTTTTTGATGTAGTGTTCCATGATTCATTGTTTGCGTATAACACCCAGTGCTCCATGCAGAACGTGACCTCCTTAATACCCATCACCAGGCTAATCCATCCCCTCACCCCCTCCCCTCCAGAACCCTCAGTTTGTTTTTCAGAGTCCATAGTCCCTCATGGTTCATCTCCCCC